>NW_025763415.1:600000-958716 GCF_003444635.1 Morchella importuna
TTCAGTATGCTTTCAGAGTAGGCAAAGATTTATCTACATATTCGCCGCTCTACTCTAGTATTTCTATATCACACGACAGAGATCCATGTGGGGGGTTAATAAACATGGAACCACCTAGCTGTTGGACAGGTGGAAAGGAAATTGGGAATGATAGGCCAGCGGCCTCGTCGCCAGCGGTAAAATCACAAGCGCCAGCCAAAAAATCAGCGCCACTTGCATACACTGCTGCTCCAACGAAGCCGACGATGAATGTCCGTGCCGATATCGTGGCTTTGTGGAATCAGTTTGATGACCAAAGTCACCCTGTTCCTGTAGAAAAAGGGCCGGTAAACCCACACTTCACAGCCAGTGCTCCTCCAGTAGCAGACATCACTATTGCGTTCAAAGGGTTTTCAATCCCAAAGAAAACACGAAAGTCACCTGGAGAATTTAATCTTAATATTGCTCATGACAAAATCATTCCACAAAAGGTCCAGATCGAAAGGAGCACTATCCAGGATACTCCACCACCGGCGGTGCTTGAGCAGGTCACTTATGACAACTGGGGGGTCGGTCTCTCAACAAAAGCACCACAACCTCCACTAGGCGCTCATTGGAACTACGGAGGACAGGATGTGGCACGTGAATATAATGAAGCTATCACCAAAAAAGCTCGCAGGATGCCGGAAGTCCTTAATACTCCCGATGAAAAGCCAAAGATTGGAAATATTTGGGAAGATCCTCCTTTTATTGATCGTATAGTTCACTTGAAGAACCTTCCTCGCGGCTTTCATATTGCTCGTCTTTTCCGCTTCATCCGCGGGGGAATGGTGGAGCACGTCGAGCTGATGCCACCAAACAGTGAATACAACACTTCGAGCGCAATAATTGTATTCGTCGACCCGGACTCGGTCAAAAGCTATAAAAGTTATCTCAAATCCCCTGGCCTTGCTGTTGAAGTGAACCAGCGTGTCGTTTTTGCAGAAAACATCAAGCCTGAAATCGTGGCAAATATCCGCTCGTTGGGTCACCACGGCGCCCGCACCCGGTGCTTGCACATCGAGTCGTTACCAAAGGGCACCATGCTAGGGGAATTCCTTGGAGTTATCGAGGAAAACATGAACCACTGCAGCATCGAATTTGAACATGCTGCTGTTCGTGAGTCTAAAGACTGGTGTGAGGCCTTTCTCAGACTACTCAGCATCGGCACAGCGGTCTTCGTCGCTCAAGTTTTGGAGAGGAACTATACTGGTATTACTATCACATATGATAGGGACCCGTGCGAGGGTCCGGTGGAGGAACTGGATAAGATCAATTTGGAATTAAGATAGGGATAGGTGGCAGGGTTCCTACACAGGCTTAATTGTCCAGTTTCTTTCATTTCAGTATTGTTCACACGCTCTCTCGGTACTATTTTCCTTCTATCACCTACCCCCCACATAAACTCAATAAACATTGGAGTACGTCACGCCTGTGTAATTAGATACAAGCAAAATATCTGTTTTCTCTTGGATCTCTAAGGATGATTGGATTGGCTAGTAGGGAGTTGTAATAACAATTAGAATAAATATTTCGTGACTTTATGCGCCAAGGCCGAGTGATAACTTGTCATTCTTGGCGACGAAGCGAGATCGAAGTAAATGAGAACGATTTGGGTGTCCTATACCTGAAAATTGATATTAACTTAGCAAATCTATGTTCATCCTAGTCATCACCTCTTTCTAGGAAGGGTACCCAGAAGTACATGTACTTTTGTATTTATAATTGGGTGTGCTTATAAATGATCGAACGCAGGTTTGAGAAAACTTGACTTATGGTCGGCGAAGGGCCGTGGACGCAACACAACAACCAGCGAAAGGGAAACCTAACAAACATCAATTTCTACACATCCTCTAGATACAGGAAGCAAGTAGGAATAGGTAGATAGCCTATATTAAGGGTAAAGATTCTGATGGTGATATCAGAACAAAAGATTTAAGAGTACTCGCTTAATATTTTTCTAGCATCTTGAAACATTATGTTTCAACTAACTTGATCTCGAGCCTCCTACTAGCTAAAGAAACTTCTTTGAAATATAATATGCACTCTTTAAGACATTCTCTATCAGTAGAAGAAGCTTTTTAGCGGATCGGTTGGCTGATTTGGGCTTGTTAGGTTTGAGCCCATAAGTCACATATCCGGCCCCAAGGTGAACGAACCATGGGGTTGGAAATGCTGATCCCCGTCCCCCACGGCCCACCCCCTGCCCAGTTACACACATGTCTTTGGGAATGGGGACAAAGCTGATATCATTTCTCAGTATACGTGACTTTTAGTTACGTATACTACAACTTCAAGGAATAGGTGACGTGACAGCCTGTCCTTAATCAGTCTCGTCAATACATTACCTACCATCTTACTTCTCATCCAATAGCTTGATCCCGTCATAGCCAATATTGGAACACACACAACACCGTGCAGTACCCGCTCAAAACCTTATATATGTAGCCAACTTTATCGCAAGGAGCAAAGTAAGTTTTGATCATCAGACCGATGACCGATGCCCCCGTCTCTTGGACTTTGGGCGGCCTTACGTGGGATCGTTTGAGTTGAGCACTTTGTTCAGATGGGAAATTCCACAACACACTACACCCATCACGGACTAGACCAGCAATAATCGGTACATCGCCAATCGGCCACAATTCGGGGCTTTCCAGGGCGGGATCTGCCACATGCAGAGTTATTTTCTCATATCTACATGTATATATCTCACTCTACCTACAAAGCTAGGGCTATTCGGAACCTCCCTCGCCTTGTAAGTAAATTCAGTTCGCAGCCTAGCTAGCTAGCTAGGCGCTGCTGCTTAGACAGTGCGTCTAGGCCGACCCCGCTAATTAATCGTTCCGAGTCGTCTCTCGGGGTTTAATTTAAAAAAAAGAAGGCTTAAAGTTCTCATTTACCAATATGACGACAGGTGCCGATAAAATAAGCTGAACTCCCCTCGTCCACCGTCGGCCGTTATGCCACTTCTAAGAGAAATTTGCTATTTTTTGCTGTCTGTTGCTCATGGGCTAGAAGCAGATAGACCTGACAATGTGTCACTTCAAAGTGATCAAATACACCGGCTGCAACTGCGAAGTCAAGCACGTCGTGTCCTGCTGCTCCCAAGGCACGTTGCGCCTCCAAATCACATTGCTGTGGAGGTGCGGTAATACTAATCGGGCTCTGACATATATAGGGGATGGTAAGGGTGACTGTGCTGGGGTGTCGATGTATGAGAGGGCTGTTGAAGGTGGGGTTTGTGGGAGAAGTGATTGTGGCTATTACTGCTGTTTGGTCAGTGGAGGAGGAAGTGGTGGCGGTGGGAAAGCTTGGGGTAGGGTGTGGGGTGTGCTGCCGCTTGAGAATTTGATAGCACTCGCGATGCTATGGGTAATATAATTGTAGGTAGGTGGGATTTACTGGCTAGATTTCGTGATTAACATATGTGCACGCATATATCCCGTAAGGAAACTTGGCTGACCTTTGATTGCAAGACAGGGCTTGAGCTATCAAACCAGTGCTTTCTTCCTTTGGGGAGGAAGGGTCTAATAGAGAATACCCACTACTACTAGCTGTATATAGCTTTCCAATATAGAGGAAATCCAAATCCACCATGCACTTGTGTCACTTGAAAAGCAGCAGAGTGATAATCGATGAATCAGCAGGGGGGGAGGGGGGGAATGTTGGATCAGGCAGGTACGCAAAGCATCCATTCATCCACCCGCCATCACCATCACGGTAGAGTATCACCAACCGACCAATGAGTAACGAAAATACCAACGAGTTAATCTAACCAGCCTATATCACACACAGCGATCAATAATAGTAATGATAATATAGCTCCTCTCTCTCGCTCTCACTCTACCCCAGACCTCGGCTGTGTGTTAAGCTTACCGCGGGACGATCGGCTTTGCCCCACGCAAGCGAGCCATAGCGTCATTCCGTCATTCCCCCGGCACGACACGACATCCAATTCTAATCTCTCATATCCATATCAGATATCAAATAATCGAGACGTCCTACAATAACACCCAGCCAGCCCTCTCTCGACCAATTCTCCTTCTGAAAATCTGCAAAAGACTGTCACAGAGCAAAAAGATGGCATCCCCAGACACTGGCTCACAGCTGATCGCCCAGTCCCTCCACTCCCTCGGCGTCAAGGTCATTTTCGGCATCGTCGGCATCCCCGTCATCGAGGTCGCCGAAGCTTGTATCGCCCTCGGCATCAAGTTTGTGTCCTTCCGGAACGAGCAAGCAGCGTCCTACGCCGCGAGCGCCTATGGATTCCTCACTGGCCGACCGGGCGTCTGCCTCGTTGTCGGTGGTCCCGGAGTACTACACGCAATGGCCGGAGTGAGTCCCCAGGGTTAGGGTTTTGAATGATTTGTCTGATGGAAATAGGTTGGAAACTCGACTGTCAATGCGACATTCCCACTCCTACTGCTGGCAGGGAGCTCAGAGACTACCGCCGGTCCTACAAAAGGCGCCTTCCAACAGCTTGATGCCGTATCACTGCTGGCGCCGCATACAAAGCTCGCAGTGAGACCCCCGAGCTTGGAACAGCTCCCGGAGAGCATTCGAGAGGCATACCGCACAGCTTTCTGGGGCCGGCCCGGCGTGGGCTTCGTGGATCTCCCCGCAGACTTCATTCAAGGCACTCCTAGAGAGAAAATCATAATCTCTCCGGTCCAGCACCAGCCCCGCGTCAGCGGCTCACCCGCCCAGATCCGGGCCCTCGCCGATGCGCTCAGAGGCGCAAAAAAGCCGCTTATAATCATTGGCAAAGGCTGCGCCTACGCGCGCTCCGAAGATATCCTTCACAAGTTCATCGAAACCACCAACATCCCCTTCCTCCCCACCCCCCAGGGGAAGGGCGTCCTATCCGACAACCACCCACTCAACATCGCCACCGCGCGCTCTGCAGCTCTCAAGAACACTGACGTCGCAGTCCTCCTCGGCGCGCGTCTCAACTGGATCCTCCACTTTGGCGAGACGCCGAAATGGTCTTCCACCGTGCGGATCGCGCAGGTCGATATCTCGCCCGAGGAGCTCGGCCGCGGCGGCACAGATCCCGCCCTCTCCGTCACAGGCGACATCACTGAAGTCGTCACCCAACTCCACAGTGCGCTCTCCGGGTGGCGCTACAGCGACCCCTCATGGCACGGTCTACTCTCTGCTTCGTCGACGAAAAACATAGCTGCGGCCGATAAGAAGGCCGCAATCGTCAAGAACCCGCTGGGCTACCACCGCTCGTTCACGCTGCTCCGCGAGCACCTGGAGCGCCTGGCCGGCGGCTCCCCGGACGACATCGTCTATGTCTCGGAGGGCGCAAACACGATGGACATCTCGCGCAGCATTTTCAGCGTCACCAAGCCGCGGCAGCGCCTCGACGCGGGGACGTATGCCACCATGGGCGTGGGGCTCGGATATGCGATTGCGGCCGAGATCGCCTACAACCACACGCGCGAGACGGGGACCAGCACGCGGAAGCGCGTTGTCGCCATCGAGGGGGACAGCGCGTTTGGGTTCTCGCTGCCCGAGATCGAGACGATGAGTCGGTATCGGCTGCCCATCATTGTGGTGGTGGTCAATAACGGAGGCGTGTATCGGGGGACGAGCGATAATTCGCCCGCGTGGGGGACGGAGGTGTGGGATGCTGATAAGGGGGGAGGAGGAGCGAGCAGCTGTTGCCGTCGACGGCGTTGAGCTTTGAGACTGGGTATGATGTTGTTGCGGAGGGGCTGGGGGGCAGAGGGTGGAAGGTGAGGACTGAGGAGGAGTTGGAGCGGGCGGTGAAGGAGGCGTGGGCGTATGGGCAGGGGCCTAGTGTGATTAATCTGATCATTGAGAGTGGGAGTGAGAGTAAGCTGGAGTTTAATTGGCTGGGGAAGAAGGAGAGTAAGCTGTAGATGTGATGCGGAGGTTGGTTTTCATATATCCATTGCTAGATAGTTGTTTTTTATGTGTTTTGAAGATTTTGTAGGATTTGATGCTTGATGTGGTTCGGAATATATATGTAGTAGTTATGCCATGTCTAAACAACATAAAGATTTTGATATTCTTCTTGTCCTTCCTGTACTAAATAATATTTGTGACCTAGCTCCACCTCAGCGCTTGCAATTGTAATCCAGAGCCCGGAAATATCCTAATCGCCAGCCTGAGTAGGATCTGCAGGTGCTCGTGCTCTCCACAGTTAGTACACCGAATCTTTAACGGCCTGGGGTCGGTTTATTCTTCCATCTGCAGCTATTTACCCTAGGTGGTGGTTTGTTGTTCATGTGCCATCACTCGTTCTTGGCAGTCGCCCTATGATTCGGGTGAGCTGGCCATGGGCGGAGGTGTTTACAAAAAAACTGATCCCCATTCCCGGATTTTCTTCTCGGAGGGTCTTACCGGGGCCGAGATGTCTACAGATCTAACCATCACCGCATGCTCTTTTTTTTTTTTTTTGCCTTTATTGCAGTGCGGGTGATAACCATTGTCTATACGAACCCCCCCCCTTTTTTTTTTTTTTTACTCCGCCAGCTTCCAGCCGCGGCTTCTGCCTCGAACACCCGATATCGAAAAGTCTACGATCCGCGTTTTCAATGACGTCTCACTGCCGATTTATATATGGGCTCAACAATACAAATACATTAGGCGTTTAGTTCTGCTAGAGACAAGTGATGTGTGAGACATGAGTAGAACCGGGGACTCTGATATAATCTAAACTACATACTAAGCTAGCCAGCCGGCCGGCTTGTGGGGAAATGATTACAATGTCTACATAGTAGTAATCCACGTTATTCTCAACTGAACCCCCGGCCCCACCCACCCCACCGAAACTCGGTTTTTTTTGTAAAAAAAAAAAAAAAAAAAAGCTTTTACACGTGGTACTAGGTGCGAACTATTTTCATAAATTAAAGTACCAGGCACGAATATACTCTACGGATGGCCGAACAATGTCATTACATCGAAGGGTCAGGGTTCTTCTTCATCTTGGCACACTGCCAAGCTCAATTATCACTTCCGGTGCAGCGTCCACTATGGGCGGGTGGTCTAGTGGATAGACTGCTCGTCAACACCGAGAGTACCCAGGATACAACCAATCACACATAAGATCCTGGGTTCAAACCAGGGGTGGGGGTAGCAGTCGCAAATGTCTTAATAAGTCGCTGCAGTACCTTTTGTAGTTTTGTACCTTTTGTGGTTTTATGGGGCTCTTTATTTTGTTCTTTTATTTTTCTTTCTTGTAGTGGAATAAGTTAGGGGCGCTATTTTGATGTTTGATTTCTCTAGAGGATGAAATTAATGGGGCAGGGAATCGGCCCTTATTACTGGCTTCCCCCGATGCCTTTGTGCTCTCGGTGTGACGCGTGAGGTCGAGTAGACAGCGAACTGTGTCTTTCTGTATAATATGTATTATTGTAGAGCACGTATATTGAGAACTGTCTTATGAATCACTCCAACTGTGGTTTCGTCGGTCCCCACGCCCCCAAAAAATGGAACGGGGAAACCGGTTATAGAGCCATGATCCCAGCTCAAAAAAACTTGAGCCTAGGAGGAGGAGTGTGCTACTGAGAGACTAGCCCGGAAGCGGCACGATAGAGTTTTACAAATAAGACATTAGAATATATACTTCCTGTTTGACACTTTGATAAGTGTCAAGATTTTCGTAGTTAACTGTAATACCATAATAACCATACATAAGCTCGTTAACAACTTTCACTCTTGTGTACCAGCACTGACCGATATCACCGCCTCTAAAAAAAGGTTGGTTTGTGAGTAATCGTTTGCCATATCAGTAGATAGATGAAAAATTCAGCGTACACCGCTCCAGTGGGTCGGGAAATGAATCAAACGATTCATTTCCCGGGCCGTTTGATGCATTTCCGTTTGATGCATTTCCATGATGCATTTCCGGGATGCATTAATACGGACTTAGTGAAATCCAAAATATAATAATTATTCATAGCTCAGGTGATAGATTCTAGGCTTTGTTAGCTGAACACCCTAGGTTCAGCTCCTCTATTTTTCGGTTTTTTTACACCAAGTAGTACCGCATATGGCTACCACTTTCGGAAATAGAATATTTTTGTGTCATGAAAGTACTCAAGAAACTCGTCCAAAGAGACTATCGATTCATTTCTCTGATGCCCTTCTACAGGTAAATCGGATGCCTTTCCTGGGGACATAGCCGAAAGCCCAGATGGTCACTTTCCCGGCACACATTTCCCACACAAACGTTACGTGATAAAACCCGATTCATTACCCAGCGCTACTAGAGCCGTCGAGCGCGAGCGCTTCAATAAACGAGTGATAGTCTATGATTTAATTCATGGGAGTATCATTTTTGCAGTACAGCGATGGGTAATAAGTGATCAGACAGAACGCCACCAAAATACGCGTTTGCAGGCAAAATTGTGGCTAGGCCGTCCGATGACTTAATACCCACCGCTGTACGGTTGACTATTTCGAATTTCAGATATTGGATACACACACGAAGGAAAAAGGAGGGGGATATAACAGTACATGTATTGTACCTATATATGACCAGTGATCGTGATTAATGCTATGTTTTTTGTGGCTTTGGATGAACCTCAAAAAGGTTGCAGACATTTTTAGGGCAGCGACAACTGCACAAGCTGACTGGTTGAATGACAAACAGGGGTCTCTACCAGTGAACACAGTGGCGCTCAGGTCAATTCATTGGGTTGTTACCCCAAAAGTAACTACAGCCGGACCGGAACTTTCCTTGTCCAGGATTCATAATCACGCACAATCACTCGCGGTTCCCAGGATACCCCACTGGCGATACACCAAACACAAATCTGGCTCAAGCCTGTATCTTTATCTTGAACTCTAATTTTTAAGCATACACAAGCCAGGACAAGTATGCATAAAAATCCCCACCCAGGTCCCCAAAGCTAAATCCCGTCAAGCTCGAGGCAAGAAGCTCCGAGACAAAACCAGTTACCGTTTCAAGCAAGGTCCCGACCAGATCTAAACGTCCCCAACAAATTTAACACAAACCCACAGAGGACCCCCCCCCCCTTTTTTTTTCTTCTTCTTATTGTCCTTTGGCCCCCTAGGAATCTTTGCCTGAAAAGAGCTGAGTTGATGCGGATGTTGACTCTCGCTATTTTGATTCAGAGCAAAGCGTGACAGGCCTAGCTCCCCCTTACAGATACCTATCGGGTTTGACACCTCCACCGGCTGCTTAAGCTTAAGCTTTGAGCTTCAAATATCCCTGGGGCGTAACTTTGTGGGACGCCCCTCTTAAGCCAGGGGCGCTGGTGCATGATACGTGACATCAGTTTTTTTTAACATGGTTGTCACGGTCGCAGTAGTGTTTTGGTTAGTACGTTACGTTGAACGGTGGGTGTAAGTCGCATTTTTTGCAAAAAGACTGTTGGTATGTAGTACTAGTAATTATCAAGCGAGAGATTATACTTAGTATTATTACACCGCATCTAATCAGTTCTGGAGATATTTAGACCTTGACGGCTATCATTCGTATAAAGGTGGCAGTAGGGTAGATGGAACAGGTGGCTGCTATCCAAGACAGGTGGCTGGAATGGATGTGTTACTACAAGTCTCAGCCCCCTACACTTGGTCCTCTCTCCTCACGCTGCTAGCTATCTGAGCCAATCGGTCAGAGCTTGCCACGAGAATTGTTAACGGAGAACCCAGGCCTCTTGTCAAAATTCGCTACCCGTCGATCCCAAATTCTGTATTACCAGGAGTGTAGATGAAACCGCTGCCGGCCGGTTCCTTCTGTCTAGCCTAGCCTTCGGTATTGTTCTCATGGCACAAGTCCCTGACAAGAAGGTATATTTAACTCGAAGGCTCCACCCGATACCGTATTGCTGCATTCAGTATGTATTCCGATCCCCTTTATTGTACAATGCAATATTTGGGCCATTGCTGATACAAGGGAGTGGAGCGGGGGCATATTAGAGCTTATAAAAACTTATATTTGAGACATTACATATGCCAATTGATGACCCTCTGGTGAAGCCACGGCGGAAATCTCACCCGACCGTACCGTATCGGCCCTCAAAGCTAAAATAAATACAACCGACGAGGATGAAACGTCAAATGTGGGGGAGCGTTACCCTTCCGCCGCGTAATCTAGTCTGTGCCTGGGAGGGTGGACAGTCCCGGGTTTGCCTCCGTGCCCTGCAGTGTCATGATTGCTTTTGGTCGGCAAACCGTTATACCGATAATTATTAGGGACTCGAATGGCGAGCTTAAGGGGATCAGATGACGTCGGTGGAGCTCAAGAGCCGTTTTCTCGAATAGATTTCTCTCGGGAACTCCCTCAAGTCCAAAAATAGGCAATACCCCCTTCAATATTGACTGAGTGATAAGTTGTGACCAAGCTGGTCGCCAAGAAACCTAAACAGTTAGACCAGGGTCCAATATAAACACCACACGGGCCTCCCCATGTCTCAGATCTCGCACTTGAAAATGGACTTTAGGAACCTCGGTTTTTAGAGTAAAGTACATGTACTTACGTACTTTACCTTAGAAGCACAGCTTCCCTTTTGTTCTATTGAGGTTAGTACTCTAATAATCACTATTATATTAGGCTACGCTAATTGATCGCCGAATTACAGAAATTTCCTAAAGACATCTGGTACAGATGTGCCGGGATTTGGTAGAGGCGAGACTTTTGCCATTTTCAGGGAAGTTTATCTCTCTTACCCATCTCGGAGATCACTAACCACCGACCAGGCCTCTGGGTGCGCGCAGCCGCCCAATGGGATGTCTCGTAGGCACGTGCCAGAATAGTAAAACCCTACCATCCACCCCCCCTTTTCTGGAGTTCACGCGATGGTTGAAGCGTTCGTTCGCAGGACCCCGCTGTCTCGTCCTACCCTAATTTTGGGGCCTTCGCAGTAATTTTAAGAGGACAAACCGGGCTGGTTCGCGGGTTATGATGTCAACTTCCTCGGCATACGTCAAGGGCTATTCTATAGAGGTCAGTGCGTTGCCCTTACAGGTTGCGGGGCGAAAGCCACCAATCTCACGGTCTATTTTGTGCTGCAGAATGGAGAGAGGGTAGATGTGCTACTCTCCGGGCCATGAAAGGGGTTCTCTCGTGTAGGTACTTTACTTTGCGGAATGGTGATTACTTTGTGGGAGGTACATGTAGCTATGTACTTGCCGTGCTTATCCTCTTCCCCGAACTTGAGATCACTTTTTTCCTCTCTGCCTAAAGGCGCGTAAAAAGTTGAGAGGGCTGAGCGAGTGAGATTTTGTGACCACACGGGAGGGATGAGATCGACCGATGTTGACATGACAGGTGGTCGCCCAGCTTATGTGGAGCTGGTCATCCATCAACTCACACCCGGTAATATGCATTTGCCAAAAGTGTAGAAATAATAATAACGATAGTAATAGTAATAATACAAGCACGCCAGTCCAGTAGAACCCCATTAAAAAAAATCCAACTAGTCCTACATACCCGAAATCTCGATCTTTCCTACCAATAACCAATCCACGGTATAATTTTTTCGGTCACCCCTTCCCTTTGTGTTTTTATATTTTATGTGCTTTTTTTATTTGCTTTGCATTCCCCACCATACCCAAGAAGCTTAATCACAATCCTCCTTTTTCCGCTTCATGCTCCTAACCTGCACTAAATGTTGTGGCGGACCTACCGCAGAGCCCCCGCACAGCCTCCCCAAAACCTCCCTCATGAATCCGGGAAATTCCTCCATAAGCATGCCCACCTCACTATCTACTTCCCTGAAATCCCACCTATAGTCTTCCCACCTCGCCGCCACGGTGGCGGCCAGCATCCGCTTTAGCTCGTCTTCTGGGGCAGATATGCTTGTGTAGACCTCTTTCACCAGCTCTAGCCGCCGATCATCGCAACGTGTCTCGTCTTTTACGAGTAGGTAGATCTTGAGTAGCGCCTCTTCCATGAGCCTTGCTATGCGAAATCGCAGGCCCAGGATGTATAGCCGAGCATGTGTGGAGAGCTGCTCTGATTTCTCGCTACAGTTGTGGGGGAGCGTGTAGTGTTGCCAGTAGAGAAAGTTTACGAAGAGGGCAATAATTGACGGGTCTGCGTCGAGAGCAAGATTTTGGTTCTCGGATTGTGGGGTAGGGAGCAGGCGGGAGAAGTATGGGGATTTGGCGATCAGGATTTCGCGGTGCACTTTGAAGGGCTTGCGGTCGCGGCCGGCGAGGAGGGTTACAATGGGCCCGTGGATTGTACTGAGGGAAGGATTAGTTTGGGTGTGGAGAAAAGACAGGATGTAGGTGCATACCTCATATTGTGTACTCGGGCTGAAAGTCGGGCTGGACCTCCTGAACTTTGAGGCGGGCGTGGAATACGGCGAGAAGATTGGTGATAGGGTAAGTAGTAAAGCAGAAGTACTCAAAAGTACGCAAAGCTGTTAGGTCTAAGCGAAGTCGTATTATGTATTCAAGCGGAGTCGTATCTTATATCAAGCGAAAGTCGACCAAGTATGAGAGATAGAGAACAGGTTCACTCGCTCTTTATAGATATTTCTTTTTAATTCCCCAGAATCCAGGCAGCGGGACGATGTTATATCCCTACGCATCCACCATTCCCCTTCCATCTAGCATCCCAGCCTACCGCATACTAACAACATCATATCGCACAGACGGCAGCCCGGTTGTCAATCCATCTGGCTCCTCTCAGGTCCATGGTCTTAGATACGCGTTGACGCTTTGCTTTGCCTGCTTGCTTCCAGTAACCAAGTCTTCTTTCCTTTCCCCGGCTGTGGCGTCTGAGACATGAATGGCACAGCGTGACAAATTATCTAAGAATGTAATATATATACCGTACCACCATGTCTTCAATTGGTGTGCTTGACGATGCTGTGCACAGGCACTGACTGGGTGCTGCATCCTCTTCTCCTCGACAGGACATATTCGCCGGGAAACTGCATTTCCGTTTTGCCTTCTCGACTTAATACTTGCTTTGCCCTCCCCGGTCACGGTATCATGCGTTCATGTTGTTTTAGATTTCGAATCGTGCCGCTCAAGGCCTCTCAGCTGGTCAGATGCATGTCTTCACTTATGTAGGTACCACCGTCACGCCAGAGTGAGTGGTCGTAACTCACGAATTGTCACTCACCCGCCAATACCCACTCTATGCCATTGTTGTAACGTGTAACTACCCCCATTTCTGGATGCTGAAGCATCCATCAATGTACTGTAGATCATGTTTAATTTAATGCAGGGAAGAAAAAATAACAGAAGAGAGCGAGGGACGGACCGCTACCTAGGGCGGGGTCAAAGGTTATTTCCAAAAAGTCCGACCGACCGGCCAACTCTTATCAGCACATAAAAAGCAAATTCCCCCGGAGCATTGTTTGTTGGGATTTTGTCGATGTTTGTTTTTGACAGGCAGCGCCGGGGGCTGAACGTCTGGAGTACGGCCAATATGTGTATCCACAAATTGAGAGTATATAAATCTGTTTCATTGCAACGCGGTAAAAGCGTTAATTTCTTTCAGTCGCTGCACGTCAGTGAAAGAGTATGGGGCGGGGTGGGATTGTGAATGGGGGAATTTTGGGGGGGGGGGGGGGTCGGAACGACACCGACCCCGGCCAGGCCTCCGCGAGAGTCAAAGGCTATTTCTGGTTGATGTTTATCTCCGGAATAGTATTCATATTGCCGGGTTGATATATCAGTTTTAGCAATTCCTTCTAGTAGGCCAATCCTGACGAATTTGATTCATCAGCTGGTTTATTGATATTCGTGGCACTTGTCCTCAGGTACCCCTCATTGTGGAGTACCTATGTGATAAAGAACAGGATGATGCTTCCGGAATCACCCTGCCGTTGACCAAGTTCCTATTGTTTTTAAAGAGGAACATAGGTGAAAGGGGTCTATAGTGCTGGAATCTAAAGCCAATTTAGTGTTATGGCGAGAGGTTTGCAAACCCACAAAGCAGAGGAATTAACCCACACGAGTAATAACCTTGAGGGGAGGTCTCTTGGAGTAGGTGCGCCGAGCCCAATAACATCTACTTATATTGTCTCCACCGATGTTCACCTCCGTGTCTCGAATGAACCCATCGATGGCTTCAAGGTCCTTCGATCTCGCGGGTCACGAGGTTTTCCTGCACAAGATGGTCGATCTGCACTTTAAAATTATTTTTTTCCAACTTATCAAACAAACCCCACATAGTTTGTTGGTGGGACAATTAGTCTTACAGATATAAAACAGTTCCCTTGATATTATAGCGTACTGTGGAGAATGTGATGAGGAAAAGAAAATCTGTCGCTCGAATCGTTTTTGGTATGTTCAGTGGTTGATGCCAAGGACTGTATATATAGTATCTTCTAGAAGAATCTGTTTGTAGGTTCGAGCTCCGTCCTAGTTCACTTGAGAGATATTGCTGATAGCGTCAGTGGATATTATTCAAAGGAACCAAAAATGACGTCCGAGATGTGGTGAGAGTCAACTCACTAGTAGTATCTCCAGATTTCTTTCAATGACAATCCTTGTTTAATTGACGAATCAGCAACGGCACGCGTGTAGTTTGCAGTGAGCTAGCCGAAATACTGGCAATGCTGGGGATCGAGAGAGTGCGTGGTACATTCTCTAGGGGTAAGATGTATGTCGTGCGATATATGTGTACTTATAGAACCTATGCGTCCAACATCTATCTGCCAGTTTTTCTCATACGGTGGTTTGGTGCGTGATGTCGGTTTGCCACGCAAATGCTGTCCGGAATCGCGATCTCATGTCATATCTAGACAAGAATCTTCTAGTGTTTTCCTATGGACGGAGCTAGTTGTCGTCGGAATACGAAGGGACCGACTCTCTGTGGAGAACCCAAGCGAAAAAAAAACCCATTATTCTTCGGCGTGCATGCATGCTTGCAATTGTAAGTACAATTTTTCCCGGGTATTCTTCGGAGCTCACACAGTTGCCCGGCCAAGAGATTAAGTAGCTCAGCCTCATCCGAATAAAGTTTGGAGACTAGAAGTGTGCGGGCAATTAATACAGACAGCTAGCGCTCGGCTGGTAGTGATCTATGCAAACTCCTGAATCTATTTCACATCTGCTGGTCTTGACAATCGCCTCCGGGCGGAGCACCCTATGAATCAGATTGGACACAACCAGTCAACTGAAAAATGAAAGAATCGATCTCAAGAAACTAATGGCAGGATAAAGTCAATTCGATGCATAAACACATCCACAACATCCAAGTGGCCATCAACCAACTTCCAGAAAAAACAACAAAATCCGATATAAACAAGAAAATCACTTTTCTTTTTTGATAGGGAGTCACATTACAAACTGCTACATAGGCATTGCTTATGCCGAGTGATAGGTTATGACCGAATAAATGTGTTATTACATAACTCATTGATGACCTAATATCTAATAAGTATATAATTATAACCTGTATATGCAATGTGCTTTTATAGTCTTCTGATTGGTTCATTGAGAGATGTTTTTGTTTCACTTGAAACATGTTGTGTTGGATATTAACATAGGGTATTGTGCTGAGTGGTGTTAGAGTGTTAATAGGGTTGCTACTGGTTCTGGGAATCGATAGTGGTTCGATTTTAGCGGTTTGGTAGCTGTTAAAGGGATATACCTGTAGTTTTAACTGGAGAAATTATCTGACTTATCCGTTGATATATGGGGATAATATATCAGAAAAGTCACATATTGACCAGATCAGATATAGTGATGGACTTTGCCTGCCAGGAGGGGTCGAGGGCCGCGCAGCGGCCTGAGAGCCCCGACTGACAGGCAAATAGACAAATAAGCCGCAAAGCGGCTTGCCTGTATATTGGACTGATTGATATATATATAGTACCGGCCGAAGGCCGGAAACTACTTGTAGTAGTTATAAATCTATAAAGGTAAGTGATTTTTCTTTGATTTTGTATATAGTCTTCTTGCAGTGCAACTTAATTGTCACTTGATCCAACCATATATATGAGTACATATACAGCCACTCTGCAAAAGTGTTCGTGATTCCGATTTCGGAGTGAGACATTTCTCCATATGAAGTAACCGCGGCGGACCATCAAGAAGCCCCCAAGAGAAGACTTTCCCAGTGACCAATGGCGCCCAAATTAAAGAAGAATAAGATCAATGACCTATCTTCTTTTTATATATAGCCACAAACTATATTATATATTTTTCGTTGTTTTGAATCTCAACTTTAATAACATCAGTATTACGGGTGCGCCACACTGCGCACTGACATTAAAACTATATCACGAACACTTTTGCTGAGTGGCTGTATGTACTTTAGTGTTTAGCTATTAACTTTATGCCATTAATGTGGGAGACAATTGAGCTTGTAGGTACAGCGAAAATTGAGTAGCAATGGGTTCCATCAGCCAGGATTCTTGAGAGATAAATATAGATGTTTACCAATAAGTGTTGGTTCCTTTATATCTGTTGTGTAGGGTGGCGAGCTTTGTATGCGGGCCGCGTGAGTGGGGGTAGGATCCAGGTCTGATTATAGGTGGCATGGGGTTCTGCTATCAACTACTGGTACATATAAACTCATGCCAGGCGTTGAATGGGATATATAGAGGAAAATGGAGACCGGGACGATGCGTGTGATTATGAATTTCCCTGAATAGGGACGTTCACTGAAGGATCATAAAGTTTGAGACTTCCCCCCTTCATAATTGTCTAATACCTAGCCCAACAGCTTAACTAGTTCGTAGTGCTGATGAGGTATTGAAGTCGCAAACCCTCACTCGCGGGACATATAAAGTTGAAACATCAATATCGTCAGAGATAATAATATGCCCAGCATAGTTTTCAAGGGCTCCGATAAAATTTATTCTCTCCTATCGACTCCTGTTTAGTCCTAGGGTCTCTTAGTTCCGATACTGACGTCTGTCAACTGTTAAGCAACCCTCAAGTTATCGCTAACATCACTCATACCCTACATGAATATCTGTTCAAATGAGGTCTAAACTCATTTCTTCCTCGATCTTCATCAGCATGACACAATCTCAGATTACTCAAATCTTCAAACCCTCGGCGGAAAGCAGCAGACTTAGTAGGCCCTTAAAGGCTTCATAATGTCACGTTTGATAATATGTGAAACCCTTGGTGGACGTTCTGAATTCGAAATCAATGCCAAAATAAGGTCGTCAAACAATACGGAACTTAAATGTCAAATGATTTGGCGCTGGTTGATATGCGCCAAGGCCTTGGCTTCACGTCAGTTGGATGGAGGATTAGCATTTTCTGCGAGGCCTTGAAGGACTTTGGGGATTTTAAAAGAATTTAGCACCAGTCAAGACAGTTCTTCTTGGCCTGGGTGCATCTGGAGCAGAATGAAGACGATAGATCTCCAACCGCACCGTATCGTTGAACTGCAATCTCCTTCTAGGCTCAGGCTTCTTCTCATCTGCGTATTGATATATATAATCCTCCCCCGAATCATGCGCCTAGACTGATCGATCGCGCAACCCCTTGCCCGATAATATAGATTCCATATATCCGTCCCGATGCCTCAATTGGCTATATGACAGCAGCACTATATATATTGTTAGTGCTAGGACCCCTTTCATCTCAACCCTACTAAATGGTTGTTTAACACCCTTGCTTGTTGTATTTACGTACTTTAGTAGCAGCAGCCAGAACCCCTGTTACCAGCCAACCAGATACTTATCGTACCTTGCATATCTATCTGGTGGCGGTCGACTCCGCGCTCCGAGATAATTTATTAGATATCTCACCTTCCTATTCCTGTTTGGAACAACTCTAATAATCTCTACTCCAACTGCACCACGAGATAACTCGATTGGACAACAGAGATCGTCTCCAGGAACAGGCAGGTGGGATGAACTCAGATCCGCCCAATCATCTCGCCAAGAGCTTAATTGCGCCCTGCGCGATTGCTCATGCAGATATCTGTCTACGGCTGATAGTAAAACGCGGGGCTTGCTGTTCAGCGCTCGTGAATACTGCTTGTAGCTGCACGTGGACTTGGAACTGACACTTTCAACACAGCTACACCTTCTCATCGATCCCATCCCGAGGTTTTCCCTGAAGTTCCCGCGGTGGTGGCGACTACATCCTTAATCCCAGAGCTAAAATATATCGGAGAGTGCGCCTTGGTGAGGGGTATAAAACCGGCAGATACTGCTGCCTATTCGCAGAGTTCCAGCGCGTGTGAATCCACCTACTCACTCTCTTGTTACCAGCAATGAGGTTCCTTCTCTTCGCCCCAAGCTTTCTCCCCTCCCTTGTTTCGGCCGTGACCATCTCCGCGATTAATGGTCCCGCCTTCAGGTCTCCCTACGAGAACCAGAGTGTGACCAACGTCACCGGTCTAGTCACTGCAGTTGGCCCCTCTGGTTTCTTCCTGCGTGATACCACGCCTGATAGAGATGTCCGTACTTCGAATTCGGTATATGTGTTCACTACATCCGCCACTATCAGAGGAAGCGTCGCAGCGGGGGATATCGTCACGATTGACGGCAAGGTTTCGGAGTACCGATCCAGCAAGGACTACTTATACCTTACTGAGATCACATCGCCGACAAACGTGCGAAAGATCTCATCGGGGAATGCGGTCAAACCAGTAGTCCTGGGTGTAGATAGGTCTCCACCGGCGTACCGGTACTCTGCGCTTGATGATAACGATGTTTTCGGTGTTCCAAACAATAGAACCTTGGTGTCCGTGGTCAATGCCACACTCCAGCAGGATAAGTATGGATTGGACTTCTGGGAAAGCTTGAGCGGGGAGCTAGTGTCTGTAAAAACACCAGTAGCACTATCAATGCCAAATAACTATGGCGATGTCTGGGTTCGTGGGAGCTACAGAGTTACAGGAAAGAACTCACGAGGCGGGTTAACAATTGTGCCCGGCATTGGCGCAGATGCGAACCCTGAAGCCATCCGTACTGCTCCTCAATCTCACCCACTATTGACATAAAGCTAATTGACCCCTGCAGTGATCGGTGACCCTCTAGACGGCACTGACAACGCCGCCACAAAGCTCGGGGATGACCTCGGCGACATCACAGGTGTCATAACCTACGCCTTTGGCTTCTACCGCATCCTCCCGCTCACCGCCCTTAGTGTCAAGTCTAACGCTCTCCCACTACTTCCCCCGCCCACAACCCTCACATCCACCGGCGCCTGCTCAGGCCTTACATTCGGCTCCTATAATGTCGAGAACCTTACACCAAACTCTACACACCTCCCTCTCGTCGCAGAGCATATTGCAACATACCTAAATACCCCCGACTTTGTCTTCCTGCAAGAAGTTCAAGACAATGACGGTGCCACAAATTCCACCGTGGTTTCCGCAAACATCACTCTACAAACCCTCGCCGATGCAATTGAGGCGATTTCTGGTGTAGAATACAGTTATCTCACCATTGACCCCGTCGACGACAAAGATGGCGGTCAACCAGGAGGAAATATCCGTGTGGCATACTTCTACAAGCATGACCTCTTCTCCCTCCGCAACCCTAACCCTGGCTCAGGCTCCGAAAGGATCGAGGTCCTCCCCGGCGGCGAGTTAAACTTCAATCCTGGCCGTATCGACCCTGAAAACGAGGCGTGGACAAACTCAAGGAAGCCACTGGTGGCAGCATTCGATACTGTGGGAGGAGAGACAGTATATGCAATCAATGTGCACTTTGGCTCTAAGGGCGGGTCGTCGTCGCTGTACGGTGATGCTCGGCCGCCGGTAAATGGTGGTGTGGACGACCGCCAGAAGCAGGCGGAACTTGTGGCGGGGTTCATTCAGGAGTTACAGGCTGAGAACGAAGGTGCACTCGTAGTCGCCGCAGGGGACTTCAATGAGTTCAGTTATGTGAGCCCCATGAAGGCTTTTAAAGATATTGCCTGGGACTTGGATGAGGTTGTGAGCATACCGGTTGAGGAGAGGTATACATATCTGTATGATATGAACTGCCAGCAGTTGGATCACATGCTAGTCAGTAGACCATTGAAGAAGGGCGCGAAGTACGAACATGTGAGTTTCCCTTCCGATGCGGGAAGACAGGTTACTGACGATGATAGGTGCACATCAATACATGGAATACGAAGGCTGCACAGGTCTCGGACCATGACCCAAGTGTAGCCATGTTAAACACTTGTAAGAGGTAGATCATATAGTAATGTGTAATATGTATATGGCATGGATACGGTGTATGTAAATTAGGAAGAGAATACAAACTAGTGATGCTCTATCCAAAGCAGATTGACATGAGAAACGGCTAAAAGCCCTGGTGTCAGGAAGGGACGGCCGGATCATGCTAACGACTTAGTCCAACAAACGGGTATTTTCGTACGAGAAAATACGGTGACATTTTTGGCTTTGTTGAATAGGTAGACCTATTTGGCCGAACCGAACGTGATATACCTTTACCATCCTGTCCCGTATGGGGGGTTTGATGGCCCCGAAAGATGAAACAAATGGGCCGTAAATCATATTAGGACATGACGTAGAAGAGATCCTTGGTAGAATTATCCTCCGCTTGGTCGCCTGAAAATTCATGCTGTTCCGATGAGTTCAATTGTCTATTCGGGGATTTGTCAAACTTCCCTTCGACCTACGTACCAGAAAGCACAAAACGAATGACATGACCTAAGTCCTGCATACCCTCATAGCTCAGCTAAGCACACGAAAAGGTCTGGACATGTTTGTTGGGTTTTCGGCCCACAACCCTCTGCTCGGTATAGTCAGCAGACCAAACTCTTCGCTGAACGAAAAAAAAAAAAAAACTGGCTCAAGTAATTCTATATAATACATGCGGAGTGCGGCCTTCAGCCGCCCAAATGTAGTGAGGAAATGAAGGCGCGGGCGGTACTGCGATAGTAATTTCTTAGATTATTGCTGTCATTCTGGATTATTGGGTCATCCAAACGTACAGGCACGCACTAAACCTCATCTCCATCTCTCCTTATATGTAATCTGTGATATATTAGCTCTAGTATGCACTCTAAGTCATTCAATGAGTAGCATTAGTATGTACATGTAGTTCATGATAAAATGGTATTAGGGAAATTCAACCTTCATATATAAAAATATAGCTGTAGTTCTGTCAGTGTTTGTTCTTTTATATCCATCAATTCCGGTAGATACACGCCTTTTAATGCCAGTTCCCTTCCATCTCGGGAGTAGTTCTTTGTCGAATGATATGCAATCAATATTAGAAATACACGTAGTGCGCTGCAACCAATAGGAGACGTTCCTTTCTAGGCCCTCTAGTGTTTTCTAATACCTAGCCTCGTTCTGTAACTCTGCGCCGTCTCTTTTCCCGTTAGATTTCTAAACCTTTCAATATTACGCTTCAAACAAGATTACAGAATCGACACAAATGTCTAAACAGAATATTGAATTATCTCAAGCATACATGATTACTGCAGTTATCTATCCTTATAGGGTATCATGATCTTTAGATTATTGACTGAAGGCAGCAAGATAATTCTAGAAATTCAACAGCACCCCGTGAAGATATATAGGGAGCTTTATAGCAGCATCAGATCTGAGTGTGACGACACAAGTGAAGTCAACCATTGTCATCATTTGCCTTATTGATTCCAACTCAGCCCTCTACAGGATGCTGATCTTTCTATCAATTCAATTGACAACGACCAGTCCAAGCCTCCTTTGCTAGCATTTTTCAGCATCAGACAGGACAAAGCAGAGGAAGTCGTTTTTCATCATTTGAAAGGGTATTAGTTTTCTGTCCTCGGGCCCAGGATGATATCTTTCGATCCATTAAGGGACCATGACCAGTCCAGGTCCTCCTGATGCCAGTACATACATACATACATTAGTGGAAGTATCAGAGAAAATAACCCAATAGGAGTCGTTTCATCGGGGCTGTTGGATTGACTTATAAGCCTCTGCCCTCCACAGGATGCAGATGATCTTACGGCCCAGATGCCATGACCAGGCCAGGTCCCTCCTGTTTTAGTAACCAGCATCAGAACATATAAGACGACACCTTGGAAGTCATTCATCATTTGCTTTTTATGAGCCCTCAGTGTGTTATCGAAAAATAATCTTAAAACCTTTTCCCTGCCCTCCACAGGATGCAGATGATCTTACGATCCAAATGGACCACGACCAGGCCAGGTCCCTCCTTTGTTAGTAAAAATAATTCCTCCACAGGATGCAGATGATCTTACGATCCAAACGGACCACGACCAGGCCAGGTCTCTCCTGTTTTATTAAATTAGCATCAGAAAAACATAAGACGACGTCTTGGAGGTAATCATCATTTGCTTGTTTTGAACCTTCAAATTTTATAATGTTTCCCCTGCCCTCCAAAGGATGCAGATGATCTTACGGCCCAGATGCCATGACCAGGCCAGGTCCCTCCTTTGTTAGTAAAAAATAATTTCCACCACAGGATGCAGATGATCTTACGATCCAAACGGACCACGACCAGGCCAGGTCCCTCCTGTTTTATTCAATTGGATCAGAATAGGACGACACTTATGAAGTCAATCATCATTTGCATCGTCAATCTTTTGCTTAAAGTTTCTAAGCTATCGCTATTATTTAACTCAGAAATCTGTAGTCATGTCAGTATTAGAACGAGCGACAGATCTTAAGGTGCACTCAGCGTTGACTAATATCACTCTTCATCTGGATCGTTCCCGACCACAGTATAAAGTCGGAAAACTTATTATATATATTGAGCAACTGTTTATACAGATTTACGCTTGCTTGATTCAGGACGAATGTTTTCCTATCCCTTGAAGAAATTTGTATATCTTTTGTATGTCAGCTGTCGTAATTAAACACGCATCGACCAAATTGCCCAACATAATATCAACTGGGAAATTTAGAATGCTAAAGGATCGGGAGATATTACATGATGTTATTTTTGCTGCTGCAAGAATGATACTCATCTTTTTAATGGTGTTGGAAGATGGTATAATGGTATTTGTTATATTGAGCCACTGCTTAAGCAGATTTGTGCGTAAATAATAGAGGATGGATAGTTCTTTGTCCTCTCGATGAAGTTCATTTATCTATTCGATGCCAGTACATACAGTTAGATGACGATCGATCAAATAGATATTAACAGTAAAACCAAAGAATAGGGAGACATTACTTCATATTGTTTTTATTTGTTGCTGCTGTCAGAGGGATTTTATCTTTAAATGCGATGGCGATGGAAGATGGTATATTTAAGTTATTTTCCGTATTTGAGCCAGTGAACCGTTTATGTAGATTTATGCTTCATGAATTGAGGATGTATTCCTCATTATCCTTTTGATGAAGATTATTTATCTTTTGGATGTTAGCCTGAATGACTAAATGGAGTTCGATTGAGATAAAGATGTATCAACGGCAAAATCGAAGGGGAAAATCTTACTTGATATTTTTAAATTCGTTGATGTCAGTAGAAAGATTTATCTTTGTCGATATGATGAAAAATAGCATAGTCGAAGCCTTATTTAATATTTTATTGTTGGGCTACTATTTATATAGATTTACGCGTGAATTATAAAGGATGGATTTTTTATCCTTTTGACGATGTTTTCATCTATCTCGACGTGTCAATCAATACATGCTGTTGATGGAGGTCGATTGCGAGCCAGTGTTTATAGCACAAGAAAAAGGATAAGGAAAACTTACTTAGTGCCGTTTATTTACTGCTGTTAATAGAAAGTCGTACTTCTCAGACGATGACCGAATGCTGATAGCAAGGTGGGTAGATCCTGCTGCTTTCAGTGTTGAGAATATATAAGTTGTTGAGAGAATGGCCGTCATTTGATGATATTGCGATGAGTAGATCACTGTTTTACATTCGTAAGATGAAAAAAGAGGATGACATCGGAAGCGGTAGAAAACTCACCATTGTTTTTTATTATAAGTTTCCGTTGGTTACATCTAATAGTCCGCTGCTGCTCATGATGGTGAAGTCTCTAGATCCATTGATAGCAGAGTGGGAAGGAATCTCAAGATTTTGATTCAGCTTCAGGAAAGACGGCTTCACGACTAAAGCCATCGGTATCATCATATGCATCATCATTGATAAAGGAACTAATGATAGAAAGAGCGAGAGAGAAAACTTAATATAATTATTCACTTCATTTTCCACTTATAAAATAATAACTTTCGAAGCCCAAAATATTCTGATATTTTGGTGTAGAGTGATGGTTGAGAGAAAAATGATGGAGGAGTAGAGAGGGATGGAGGATGGAAGAGAGAAGAGGGGAGGAAGGGATGGAGTGAGGAGATTTATACGTGGCACTTATTCTATGCTCACTCCTACGCATACGAGTATACAAGAGTCAGCCAAGTTAGGTTTTGCATTGGGAAAAGAAGCGTGCAGTCTCCAGTAGAAAGCTATCGATATACATATATGTATCTGTCTGCCTCTACCAGGGTTGGTATTAGCCAAGAGTCATCGAAATAAGGTTTTGCACTGGAAAACGAGCTAAACGCGGCCCATACAGTCAGAAAGGGATACAGCACGAGGAGGTCTACGTACCTCCCTCTGACAGTATCTACATTAGTTGATCAGGGTTGACAAATAAATTGCGGGAAAGGGAGTAGATTGAGGAGAAATCTTAAACAGATACATATACAATTCATCAAGTCATGCGCCTAATAATAATATAAATGTACCCATCCTTTTAGAGGTGTATACATGTACCTATCGATTGATACATCTTATATCGACTCAAGGTCGGCCGTATCGCATTATTACATGCACCCCTAGAAAGCTATCTCACCTTCTTCGAAAAACGTCCGGGACCGATCGTGTATACAGTGCGTCTACTACATATAATCTTGTTAACAAAAGCTGAGGGCACGCACATACCTACATTTAGTCTCATTTTCAGATATGTTCGTACCGCTTCTACATACATATAATTTATCAAAACTACTAGTAGAAGGCAGAATCCTTGACAATGATACCTCTTACATTAGCCTTCTGAGATATATATCCTCTAGCACAACGTACACAATCTAATATGTCAATAGAATAACGGCCATGGTTTACACACCACTCATATCAAAAGAAGAAATACATGTATACATGTAAAGTACATATATGCGCCACTGTGATCCCATGATGGGGATCGGAAAAAAAATAATCCTGATTCTGAGACCTACATGTATGTATCAACAACTCCGAGCTAACCCAGCTCTTACTCAACGTCCATCATACGCCAGCATTCGGTATGCTAATGATAACTCATGATGCAATCCGGAAAAAAGTAGGCCCGGTTCCGGGATCGAACCGGAGACCTGTCACAATTGAGAATTTAATTCTCGGGGAGAAACACGAAGCGACAATCATACCTAGACCAACCGGGCATCTGTTGTAACAGCAACGAAAACATTTTTAATTGCTAATATCGGAGCTTACATAAGCGATTGGTAACGGTGAACTGTACTGCATGTAGTATATGGCTTAAAATCCTCGTATCATGAATTAATCTTGTCTCAAATGAGTACTAACCGAGTAGTGATTCGTAAGGTACAACGCCGATGTGTGATGTGTCTTCTTGTAAACACCGTGATATTCTAGGAAGTATTACAGCGAGACCAAAGATCTATCGAAAAAAAACAAGAAATCTAGTAAAGATCACATACATACTTCCAAGCAAAACGAAACCAAGTATTCATCGATTCCAGTAAGTATTCCCGACATACCGAGGGTCCAGATTATATCAACATAGTGATCTCCGAAGTCAAGTATCATGATCTGCTGCTAGAAGCTAAAGAAGTGATGGTCAGAGTCGAGCAAAGTAAGTATGTTCCTCACGAAATCAGAATCCAAAAACGCCGAAGGTATATGAAGTTGACAATAAATTTAGTCTCAGTCAAACAGAAATTCTTGGAAAGGACATTTACCTCCATGGCGCTGTATTGTAGAATGAAAGAGGTGTCTTAATATCGGCGTGATCAATGAAATGACCCAAAAGCCCTTCATAGAATTTGATTTGATGTATCAGATAGGAACTTGTGACATTATTGTATGCATGTCCTATAGAATTTGCGAAGGTTTTTTCGGAAGATGAGATGAAAACTAAAGACACGTGATTGTGAATTGGAAGAAACCAAACACGTATAAGGAATAAAGGTTTCACGAAGTCTGGCTAGTATATAGCTAGAACCAAGGCAAATCTCGCACTTGAAACTACATAAGTCTCGACATATAGCAGCAGCTCCAGCTCCGGCCTGATAAACAAGCACATCTAGGAGCCTACCAAAATTCAAGCCACGTACCAGAAACCCCAAGAGACGATAGAAATCGGGATAACGGTATCAAATCCTTCAAAAAAAAAAATCACAAACACTGAAAATATTTGCTACGCAGCACGCACACCGGCTTACTGCAAAGTATAAAAAAAAATTGTATTTCAATATACAACGTATGCAGAACTCGTTGGACACACTCGTCCAACAGAAAACAAACTCCAATATATATCAACCCTCAATAATTCTGTTGGACACACTCGTCCAACAAAGCAAATTCCGATATATATACGGAACGGTCAACTCTCAATAATTCTCAGCTAGTATCTGAAGTCTCTCCCCGGCTGTGAGAAGGCTCGCACAGAGCCTCACCATCACCAGACTCCTCCAGCAGAGGGGGAAGACGATCCGAATCTTCAAACCCCGTGTAGCTTACCGGAAATAAGCTTCTTTTGGAGCCAATATTCTCCCACCAACCGGAGCGGTATTTCTTTTGGAAAGACGGCTCTGGCCCATCAAGGTATATGTTGGATAGGTCTGCATACGAGGATGGTGATGGAGGTACATGAAACAAACCATCATCATCATCAGAAAATGATGCATCAGACATGTCATCGCTATCCCCAGAGTAGTCGGACCCAGAATGGTCAGAGCGAACACCCACTCCTGACTCGAAGTTGTCAACAAGCTCGGACACGCTATCGACAAGCTGCTGCAACGAGGGAGTATGGGTGGTAGTAGTAGTGATAGATGTAGTAATATCGTTACTAGACTCCTCTTCATCCTCCTCCAGAATAGTGGGAAGGCGGTTCTCTGGCAAGCTGTTATCGGCCAGCCACTCCGACAAGGAAGTGATGGAGGTAGTAGTGGATATAGCAATATCATTACCGGGCTCCTCCTCATTCTTCTCCAGAACAGTGGGAAGATGATCCTCTGGCAAGCTATCCGTCAGCCAATCCGACAAGCGAGTGATGGAATTAAGCAATAGCGGATATATCATTACCAGAATTCTCTTCATCTTCCTCCAGAATAGTGGGAAGACGGTTCTCTGACAAGCTATCGGCAAGCCACTCCGACAAGCGAGTAGAAGTAGTAGTAGCGGATATAGTAATATCATTACTGGACTCCTCCTCATCCTCCTCCAGAATTGAGGGGAGAAGATCGGAATTCTCATAATTTGTGTAGCTTATCGGGAGCAGGCTACTTGTCGAGCCAACATCTTCCCACCAGCCAGAGCGATATTTTTTCTTTGGATCTGGCTCCGGCACATCGGGAAATATGCTTGGTAGGTCTATATAAGATGCTGATGGCGATGGGACCGCGTAGGAAAACCCATCATCTTCATCGTCAGAAAAGCAAGACATATCATCGCCGTCACCAGAATATTCGAACCCTGAATGATAGTCAAGGCTCCGAACAACTCCTTCTGGATTGAAATTGTCAACGGCAAGCTTAGACACTCTATCAGCCTCTTCTGACGAGGGAGTGGTGAAGGTAGTGATAGATGTAGTAATATCATCACTAGACTCTTCCAACAGAGTGAGAAGGCTATCCTCGGGTACGACATCGTCCAACTTCTCCGATGAGGGAGGGGTGAAGGTAATGATTGATGTATCAATATCATCACCAGACTCCTCCAAAAGGGTAGGAAGATGATCTGAATTTTCAAAGTCCATGTAACTTATCGGAAGCAGGCTACTTGTCGAGCCAACTTCTTCCCACCAGCCAGAACGATATCCTTTCTTTGAATCTGGCTCCGGTACATCGGGAAATACGCTTGGTAGGTCTATATATGATATTGATGGTGATAGAATCTCGTAGGAAAACCCATCATCTTCATCGTCAGAAAAGCAAGACATATCATCGCCGTTACCAGAATATTCGGACCCTGAATATTTGAGGTACTGAGTAACCTCTTCTGAACCGGAGACGTCTAGCTGCTCCGATGAAAGAGTGGTGGAGGCAGCGGTGGGTACAGCAATATCATCTTTAGACTCCTCCTCATCCTCCTCTAGAATAGAAGGAAGACGATCCGAATCTTCAAAATTGGTGTAGCTTATTGGAAACAGGCTTCTTTTAGAGCCAATATCTTCCCACCAACCAGAACGATACCTCTTTTTGGGAGACCTTGGCCCATTGAGACACATTTCGAACAGGTCCGCATACGAGAATGACGGTGGGGACGTCGCATTAAATAAATCATCATCTTCGTCATCGGAAAACGACGAGTTGGAGTTCATGTCGCTGCTGTCACCAGAATACTCGGGCCCAGAATTGTCAGACTGGAGACCGCCTTCTGGATTGGAACCATCAAAGGTAAGCTCGGACACGTTATTGAGGTGTCGCTCCCACATGATAGAGTCAGTACTAGCTGCAGTACTAATCCCGACGACAAGATTATCTAAAGAGACATTATCATCTCCAGCGTCTTCTACAGCTTCCCACCAGTTGTCCATGGAAGTGTAGAGTTTAGAAATGGAGGGCTGTGGGGTGCCGAACCCGTACTCCCCGGCAACATCACCAAGCGATTTGGAGGATGAACGTAATGTTGATGGTGAGAAAGAATTTCCCCCAGCTCTCAAGAACGGGTTCGTCTGCTGAGATGGCAGCTCCCCGCCGGGAGAAGAGATGGTCACCGGAAGAGAAGATGAATTGATCTCGTATGAAGACATGATTGAAGAGAGATACGATTGCCAATTAACAAAGCAAAACCGAAATGAGAGGATGACTCTTTCGGATAATGGTAATTACAGAGTTGAGAAAGGCGGAAGTGAAGACCAAAAGGAAAGATGACTCTTTTGGATGAGACAGTGATAATCGAAAGGAGAAATGCCTCTTTCGAAAATATGAAAGGAGAGATGGAAATGAAAACCAAGAGGGGAGATGACTCTTTTGGATAAGTGGAACTCTGAGAAGAGATACACGGAAATGATAATCGAAAGGAGAGATGGCTCTTTCGAAAAATGTGAGAAGAGAGATGGAAATGGAAACCAAAAGGAGAGATGACTCTTTTGGATGAGAGATGATTTTATGAGAGGGGCAGAAGTGATAACTGAGAACTAAGCGTAGCGAAATATTCAGAAGAATATCTCTAATAGCAAGTCAATTTCGTGGTTATTGATATATGAAACAGTTAACCAATGTGCGTGGGCAAGAAACAATACCAGAAGGATAGTCTCTGAATGTGCAACAAGGTTGAATCTCTCGAAGAAAATCACTCTATACGAGGCGAGAAACCAAACGGAAATCTCTAGATGTGTATGAGAGTAGTCAAGTGCTGGAAACTCTAAAAGGTTAGACTCCAGATACGCAGAAACACGGGTTTTGTGACGCACACAAAAAGTTCACAACTCCAATTTTTTGCGAGCAAATGTCTTAAGCGAGCAAGTGAAATACCGGCTCTAGCAAGGCGAGAAATTTCTTCAAGAAGCCTCTAGTTAGCGAGATAATTCAGTAGTTTTGAAAAGGGTTTAGTTAGACTGTGTACTGTATGCGCTAGTATAGCTTTGTGTTGTATGTGTAGATGCTGTGAACGTTAAAAAAGATGAGGAGGAAAGAAGGGTTCAAGGGAAAAAAACGAATATAAGTCGCGTTTCTATTAATAGGAATGGGCTAGTGGTGTTGGGAAAAACGTTGTCATTGAAAACCCAAACTCGCAAGAATCAATGATTAAAAAGAATGAATTAAGAGCTCTAGATTATTCTAAAAGAACAGTATTTACAATGGCATTAAATTGCGAGACCCAAATGAGTTTTTTTGCTCATTGTTGAGAAACATCGTGAACATACATGTTACATATATGTTTTCTAGAAACGTGTCCACATCTTCACCCGCGGCCATCTCGGTTACGAGAGCCTCAAATTTGAAATAAAACACCACAAAAGTCTTTCTACAAGACCTGCTAAATTTCTTCACGACTAAGTTGATTACCGTGCGACTCATTCACCTGTAGATATAGCGCTTCATAGGTGATCACTCGGATGCATATCTCCGCTTTGACCGCCTCCATATCCGCCACTCTGCATTGCACAACATCTAAAACACAAGTAGAACTATGCACATGCAACTCAGCCTGATAAACCCACGTGCTGTAAATTACATGTTCATAGATTATCACTCGCGTATATAGCGTTTCCAATATGCACATGTAGACCTTTGCCCTTGTCGTGATTCTATGCAATGAAAATCACGGTGCAAGATCCCGTCCCGCTACCGCCGAAACATACCGATCTCACTACCGAGATTTTGCACACCCCCCCGGTCCGTCACGGAGTGACTAGTGCATAAGTGGGAGCGAGCACGCTTCGTGAACATGCGTCCACAGAGAATATACACAACAACACAATCACGAGAGCGCGTCTTTGTCAGAGAGAGTGTTTACATCAAGAAAGTCACGTCACGTGGGAGTAGGACAGATTTCATATATACTCGGGGTGTCTGCGACATGGGGTATCACTCGTTTTTGTGAGTTTTGTGTGTTGTGCTGTGCGGTGTGTGGAAACGCGTATGCATATTATACAACCATGAGTACATGTAGACTTGGATATAGCCACAACACTACATAGAGTACATACATGTATGTATGTAGTAGTAGGATGATGCGATAAGTCGTTTTCAGAAGTATTGTCAATTATTAGTTCTACCCCCACGTTCTTCGATGGGGTATGTACCGGTACCATGGTTTCGGGTAGGGTGAGATGGGGGCTTTAATGCACGCGTGTACTCTACAGAGGAATTTACTAGTCGGTGTTCGATCTTGGGACTGTACCTGCGTCTCCTACTTTACTACATATTGCGTGATCTAATGCATCTTCTCCCGTCCTTTTTCCCGTCGTCCCATGCTCGTGGGACTACATGTAGGTGTTCTTGGCCTGACTTCAATCCTACCAACTTCGCTGACGCGAGCCGGAGTCAGCTTAGTTACATGTCCATCCGCTCCAAGCCCCAGTGGTTTGAGGTAAGATGGAGAACAACACTGTGGTCATGGGTCTACAAAGTGCATCTAAGGTAGCGTTCTCCGCTTCCATCTACTTTTTGGTAACTAGCGGTTCGGTATATCACGCCTGTATTCCATCCTCGATAATGTTCAAGTAAGAGATAGTGCTGTGCTGTGGGGACATCTTGGGCTCGAGGAATCACTTCTTGTGGGGGCTGCGTGTACTCAGTTTTTTTGTACGTATACGGGATGGCGCGATACGGTGTATTGATGTTTCCCCAGTTCTTCTGCTCCAAAACTACATTTGGTGGTCTGCACGCGTTGTGTATGGTATTTTCAGTAGATGGCTATGGCGAGAGACAGAATTATGGCACGCGAACAATCAATAGGGTATATTTCCAGAGGACAGATGGGATAATATGAGAACTCTCTTTATGGAATTGCTGAAACGTAGTCTCTTATCATCCAGTAGACCTCACCAGGCCAGATTTGACATGCACTGCTCTCAATGTGAACTCGACCCATTGTCTCTCTCTCTCCCGCCGTGTTCAACCCAAGAATCAAGTACATACCGGAGTCAAGAGCCAAGCACCAGAATCAAGAGCCATCACAGCAATACCAAAGTCAAACGCACATAGGGCAAATCCAACAAAAGATGCAAGTTCTATTCCCCTTCCCACAGAGAGATTACGCACAAAGGAAAAGGGAAGCTCGAAAAAAAAAAAGAAAAACACAGCTCTAACTTTATGAAAGTGGAGAGGTAACCACCGTCCTATCCTATCCTATCACCAACCAACAAACCCCGAGTCACAGAAGGCCCAAGAAATACTGACTGGGCCAACTCAGGCTGTTTATGCTTCCCTTCATGCGAAATGCACCCCCGAAACCTCACCAATTCTAGCTTAACTAACACTATAAATACCTACAGATGAAACCCGAAACTCAAAAGAAATAGAAAAAGAAAAGCGAATTCAAGGACCGTCCACCTCCTCATCTAGCCAGCGCAGCCTATCCTAACCAGCACGTAGCTGGCACATAGCTAGCACGCAGCCAGCATGCCTACAAAAGAAACCGCAAAGAAAGCAAAAAACCAAAAACAACAGAATCATTGACAGTCTACCCACTGACCTCGATATCAGCGCCCCCATCCACCCACACGCCCTCCCACCACTTATCCAGCGCATCCTTCAGCTTCTCGGCCTTCATCTTGACATAATCGAGCCAGTCCATAGCCTGCTTATTTGCCTCCGAGTCTTCGTCCGCCGTGCTATCTGTCGGCAGCATTGTTGCTGTCGGCTTCACTGCCGCTGTGGTCTGTGTCGGCGTCTGTGTCGGCGTCTGTGTCTTCGTCGCCGCAATGCTACTTGGGACTGGGAGCTTTGGCTCTCCCGATCCCCCCTTCACCTCGTCCTCCTTTGCGGGAGTCTCCTCCTCACCATCATTATCACTGACAAGTCTTAGCCCTTCAATACCCGCCAAAGTCGCATTACTGCCTCCTGCACCTTCCTTTAACCCCAATGTATTGCACAACATACGGTACACCTCGACATTGCCAAACTCCTCTACCACCCCCGCCTTCACCCCCGCCTCTTCACCACCATCATGCTCATCCAGCCGCCACGCGCCCCCGCTCCCATGCAAATGCTTAAACGACGGCCCCCGCGCAACAAATACCGCGCGCATCAGCGGGTGCATGTTATCATACCCGTGTAAGCCTGCCGGCGCATACTTGGCCCCTGGCGGGGCCGTCTTCACGTCGAACTCCTTTCTAGTAACAATAGCGTAGCCCGTCTCGGGGACGATCCAGAGTGGTGCGATTCGCGGATTTGCGGAGAAGTGCCAGCGGGCAGGCATGTCCTCGTCGCGCAGGAAGACATCCCAATGGTGATCGCCCTTGGCGGCGTTGGTGGCCACTTCAGACTTCAGTGTTTCGTGCAGCTGCGAGATGTTGACACCTGGCGCGGGACGCAGACCGTACAGCGGCCAGCCGTCAGTGTGGCTGATTTGCGACATGTCGATGATGTCGTCGAGATATATGAGACGGTCGTTAGATGTGCTCGCCATGCCGTGGTCTGAGACCACAACGATGTTGACAAGCTCCGTGATGTTGCGGGCGTCTAGTCCTTTCAGCAGCTCCGCGAACATGGCGTCGACAGAGCGGATCTCGTCGTTGGTCTGCGTAGTATTAGGCCCGTACTTGTGGCCCACGGAGTCAATGTTAGGAACATATGCGGCGATAAGCTGCGGTCGCTCAACGAGGCCCATATCGAGGAGCTCGAGGATACGGGCGGTCTTGCGGGAGAGGACTTCGGACCCGTTGTATCGGTCGAGGTAGGAGATGCCCCAGCCGTCAGCCGCCTCAGAGCCAGGCCACATGTGCACGGCGGTCTTGACACCCTGCTTTTCGGCAGTGGACCAGATGGGCTCGCCGCCCCACCAGGAGGGGGAGTGGGAGCGTGCGGGGTCGGTGTAGTAGAACTCCTTCTCAATGATAGGGTCGAAGAAACTGTTGCCAACGATGCCGTGGGACTCGGGGTATAGGCCGGTCACGAGCGTCCAGTGATTGGGGAAGGTGACGCTGGGGAAGCTGGGCGTCATGAACCGCGGGGAGAGCCCGGAGGCGAGGAAGGCGGTGAGTGTGGGTGTGAGGTGCCGCGAGAGGAAGTCAGCGCGGAAGCCGTCGAGGGAGATGAGAATTGTGGTGGGGCGGAAGGCATGTGTGCCGTTGGAGAGGGTGGCGGGCCGCGGGTTGATGGGGTAGGGGCTGTGGGACGAGAGAGAGAGTGAGGCGAAGATGAGCAGCATCAGGAATGTCAGGAGCATGCTGGTAACGAGGAGCATGGAGCGGCCATTTGGTTTTCGGGGCTGTTGGATGGGTTAGCTGTGTTCACCACGACTGACTTCGGGCAAGAACAAGACAAGAAGGTGCGTAATATCCGGATATCTGTGGGTATATATTGAATTCTCGCAGACCCCCGCAACAAGATACAGTAATGCCCGCAACGACAGGAAGAATAAGTTAAGGACATCGCTACGCAATCTACCCACCTTCCTCTCATATGCCAGCTTCTCTGCTAGCAGCTCATCCTCCTCAATCTCACTATCACTCCCCGTGTCACTCCCTGTCCCAATGCCAAACTCTCCACCCTCCTCCATCCCCAGCCGCTTCCCGCCCATCATAGCCACCACCTCCCTCACACCCTTCCGGCGCCCCATCCCGCGGACCTTCTTCCCAATCTTAATACTGCCATTCCCCACCTTGCGGCCAATACTCCCAAATAACCCCTGCCCGCCCGATAACAGCTTCTCGCGCTCCTCCTCCTCGCGAAGAACCTCCATGTCCCGTTCTCCGCCCGCTTCTTCTTCGTCTTCAGTGGCCTCGCTGTCGCTGTGGTGTGCGCGAGGGCGCGGGGAGGTGTTGCTAGGCACAGCGGCGTAGGCGGGCGCGTCGGCGTCGTAGGAGCGCCGAGAGAAGAGGCCTGGGGCCATGGTTGCGTTTCCTTTGTTTTCCTTTGTTTTCTTGGTAGGTTAGCAGCAGGTGGGGCGTCCTGAAGGCCTCTGTGTGTCGTGGAGAGCTTCGTGAAGCTCTTTCTTTAGGGTTAGTGGCGTGTGCAGTGAGCGAGGTGAGGTGGGCTGTGGTGGTGTCGACCAACAACTTAGCGAGCGAACCAGAGGTTAGTTAGGTTGGCTGTACTGCAGGGAAAATGGTGGAGTGGTCGGCCGGGTAAGTGCTCGGGTAGCTGGCTGCCGAAATTAGATTTCTCGGCATGATCTGCGATCTTCACAGTGGCTCACTCGCCGGCGGTTAGCGGGTTAGGTGAGATTCCCGCTGGGCTAGGGTTTCTGGAGTGGTTTAAACAGGTTTGGTATGTAGCCTTGTGTGGGGAGGAAATAGAGTGATTAGCGAATTCACCTATGTAGCTGCTGGTGGGGCTGTGCGGATGGCGTGGGGCTCAAGCGAGAGGCACAGTGCGTCATGGAATGTCACTCGCTTATCTTTGGTGCTGTGCCTCATGTGGGGAATAAGTAATCACGTCGTTGCTTGGTATCTTTAGGTGGTCATCCTCTGGATTCTAAGGTATGTGCAGGGTACAGAACTCTGCCTGTATGTACTCGGTGGGCGGAGTAAGCCGGTGCACCCCGCATACTGAAGGCTTGACTTTACTTAAATACTACGCCCATGGCTACATGTACCGGTCAGTCAAGTAACGATATCGGATACCTACATGTACCTATACTTACACACTCTACATACCTACTAATATAGCCAAAGCTAAAGGGAACCCGCCTGGAAGATTGCAGACTGAAGCTCTCTTCTAGAGTACACCGCAGTACAACGGGACCCCCGGCGCAATATTTCATGGCTACATTCGACGTCACTAGCTAGTGGTGGAGAACGTTCCATAGGTCGTACATGAGACCTAGAGCTACATACATGCTCCGAGAAAAAGGATCTCGATCTTCAACACAAGCAACCAAGCCACCGACAACTCCGTTGCGTGAATCCCGGTTTGCATGAACATCTTGTTTCTACGATGACGGGAGGAAGCTTGTATGGCTGAATCAGCCAACGTTGTGTGGTGTCGGTATGAAGTGTTCTGTCCTTCCGTTTATGGATAGCACCACCTTTATACGTTACGATTTCCTTCTATAGACTGATGGGCATTGGTACTATCCTGGCTGTCAGCTATGTATACTACAACCGTGGACTTATGGCGAGGAATAGGTGGTGTGACAAACCTATCCTGGAAACTTTGGTAGTCCTGTTAATATCATGACCACCGTTCCAACAGCTTGGTCTTGCTACAGCCATCGGAACATGCACCGCATTACAGTACCTACTTCTCCACATATATGTCCGGCTCAATTACTGTACCCAGGGTGTTGGGAAGTGATGCACATTTTGGTTTGACAAAGGCCAATTACCCCAAATGCCTGTATTTTGGCGCAACACAACACGCTCCCTAAATTCAAATTTCGGGTGTAGGGCGTCTCTACAATGGCTAAGAATTCATCTGGTGCTAATTGAATACAAAATAGCCATTCTTCAAGCAAGAAGTCACTATCCAGTAGCGAAAATCAGTGTTAAAAAAAACCAAAAAGTATCGATGACAGACCTTTTTTATTTATTTTTTCTTATGAAAGGAATCTACACACTTAAATTAACCTCAAGATAGACTTGTGTACAGATTAATTCTCTCGTGGTTATCACCCAATGCGCATCATTTTCCGACACCCTGGGTACAACGTCTTTATATTTCCACTTATACTCTACAACAGGCACTAGAAGGCGATAATGCAATAAGACTTGTTACTAAACGAGTGAAACTTAAGTTCATTACAATTGAAACATACACACACACACAAAAAAAATATATATATATAGCGACAGGAACACATCTCATGAAATCACCCAAAGGAAACCCGCACCCCACTACGCAGCCTTCTGCAACCTAACTGTCGCCAACGCCGGCGCCGTCGTCAGCGACGATACCAGCGGCACCTTCTCATACGGCAAATCATCAGCCGGCTCAATGCTCTCATACTTCTGCAGGATCCTCAGCACGGTATACGATGCCTCGGTCAGCGCATATTGCTCTACAACCCGTGTGTTAGCATATATCTCCCAACCCACAGCACATCACGGTACTACTTACGTCCCAAGCAGATTCTCGGCCCGCCGTTGAATGGAAGGTAGTCCCAGCCCTTGCCAGCGCCCTCCGCCCACCGTTCCGGGCGGAATTTGGCCGCATCGGGTCCGTAGAGATCCTCGCGGAGATGCATGGCACGGACGGAGTAGTCGCATCGCTGGCCCTTGGGTACGAAGACGGGGGACTGTCCGTCCGGCCCGCCGCCTTTGGGGAGAATAGTGTTCCTGACTGAGGTACGGCCATTGAGTGGGACAGATGGATACAAGCGGAGAGCTATCATTTTGTCAGTACTGTTGGAGGCCCGCGAAAGACGTGGGGGACTCACTTTCGTTCAGAACATAGCGGAGATAGGTGATGTCTTTGATCTCGGCGAAGGATGGGATTCTGCCGTCTTTTCCGTCGCCAATAGAGTTGAGGATTTCGGTCCGTAGCTTTGCGTAGACTTGGGGGTGTCGGGATAGAAGGACAAAGCATGCGCCGAGTAGGGACGCGGTAGTGTCCCTTCCTGCTAGTAGGATGTGCAACAGCTGATATCGTAGATACTCTACGTCCTCGTTCTGCTCCACGAGCGAGTCAAGGAATACATACTTCTTCTTCTCCGGTTGCGGCTCTGATTTCATCGAGTTCTTCTTGCCCAACGCAGCATACACAAACCGGTCCACGAGATCATGACAGATCTTGTTTGCCGCCTTAAACTCCTTGGGGTTGACCAACCAATACAGCCCTCTAGCCCTCATACGAACCATCAAATACTTCTGTGCAGTATCAAATGCTTGTCCAAAGTTCATTTGACCGTTTGCACGTTTTCCATCGTCCTCCTCCAATAGTGTGTTCACACTCTCCCCTAATAGAAATTCTGTCGCAGAGTCAAGTGTAAATCTAAAGAATAGCGGCTGTAGGTCCACAATCTTCCCAGCAGACTTATCGATCCATCCCATGAGGCGGTTAACATGGATATCAAGACTCTCGATATCACTGACCTGATCTCTCGAGAACTGAGGCCTCAGCAGGGCCCTTGAGTGCTCCCATGCCGGGCCATCGCTCGTGAAGATCCCGGGGCCCAGGAGAGGATAGAAACTGTTGTAGCGGGCAGAACCTAGGCCCCAGTCCTTGAAGTTGGTTGCAAGAATTGTTTTGATGTTCTCGGGCTCGCAGGTAGCGATGTGTGTTGCGCCGAGCATATATCCAGTGATGGTATTTCCGTACTGCTTGTAGCGGTTGCAGATGAGGGCGACGTGCTCAGAGGTGCGAGCGGCCTTGACGATACTCCACCAGTTCGGGATGCCGATCCAAGGGGAAGGGAACCTCGCGGCAGGAAGGCATTTGTTGGCGGTGGCGAAGCGGTAATTGGTGTAGGAGCGATATACGAATAGGATAAGCTTGCGGACAAAATAGAGGATGAGGAGCCCCACAGCCAACGATTTGATGCTGAGTGGGGGTAGATCCGCCATGGCCTTGATGTGAATGATGGATTGAGGAGGGGTGGTGGTTGTTGTGTGTGAGAGGTGGGTGGTAAAGCTAAGACTTCAGTGTTGTGGATGCCTGGGACTCTATATACTTTTTTTCTCGATGCCCTCACTTTTCCTTTTTGTTTTTTTCTTTTTCTTTATTCATGATCAATACGGGCATGTGCACTGCTTATAAGTAGAACCCCACCACCCCTTGCATGTATAGAGTCATGGAATTAAGATATTTCTAGAACTGATCACTCATGCGACAAATCAATGTATTCCCGACTTTCGCTTCACTATCATGAATAATCATTATATACATGTACGTATATACATTGCCGTCGTGGCCGTTAGTACGTAGTCGACGACAATCAATTCAATCCTTGGTTGCTCTACTACTATTTGAGGTTACACAAGGACCAGTGCTACGCGGCGCGCGTGGGGGGCACAGATAAAAATACAAGTAGAGTACGCAAGAAGGGCAAAGCATAATGCTTGATTCCATCAAGCACAATGCTTAATTCATTCCATCCGTCACTGACTCTTTCCGTTTCAGACTTCATTTTCCCGGTCCAAACCTCCAGCTGGCACCATGATCGTCACAGGCCATAGCGGCCAGGGGGTGGGCATGAAATGCCGTATCCAAGTCCCTATCGAATTCCCACAAACCCGATACCGTCTATATTAGGACATCTACAGGGCCTCAATCTCAATCCCTCACCCACCTTTGCATATATCGTCGGAATCGCGGCACCAGCTTGACCTACTCTACTCGCAGTGCATAAAACGGGCGGCGGGCAGACTCCGGGCGACGGGCAGCCGAGTCGCCGAATCTCTGGGCGGCGGGTAGCTGATTCGCCGAGTCTCCGGGCGTGTTGAGTATTTCAGGCCGATGGAGCAATTAGTTATCCCTTCGTGTGTTCTGCAGATGGAGGCATATTAGGCCCACGACGGCGTGGTTTCCAGTCCCTAGAATCGCCAGAAGAAGTCAAACGGTGACCTCACACCAAAACAGGTTCGCGGAGTGAGGGTTAGGTTTACTAGCCAGTAAAATACCTCTTTGAGGGATAACCTTCCTTTAGTGCCCGGTCCTGAAAACGCACTAAGGGATTTGGGAGATGGGCGATTAACCGTATATCCCCTCGTTCGTCATAGAAAAAAAGGGAGACATATTAGGCCCACAACGGTGTGGTGATATTTAGAAAATCTAGCTACCTATAGACTGTGGAGACACCAGAATATGTATCGGAGTGGTCACAGAAGGTGACTTCACAGCAAAAGAGGTTCACAGCAAAAGAGGTTCACAGCAAAAGAGGTTCACAGAGTGAGGGTTAGGTGTACTGCCGAGTAAAAGTTGCCTACTAGCTCACGGAGCCGGACTAGAGTAGGGTGCTGTGAGGTGGATGGAGTTGACTGTAGGTACATACAGCTTGCGGTAAGGTTATTGTAGAAATATGGGAGAAATCCTATTGGCTTGCCCAGCCATAGAAACCCTGTTTTTAGACCCCTGTTTCTACAATAATTCTATCTCTCACTGTAGAAGTACAGTAAGCAAGCCGTCCAAGAGTGGTATCTCTCCGGTCCCTCTTATGCAAGCTGTGATGCTGGTCGGACCGAGACCTCTTGAGGCATGGTCTGCATGGATGTGTCAACTAGAGTACCTACTCTACCTAGAGTAGTAGATCTATTTCCTGAACAATTGTCCCGTGTCTATGAAATCATAGGGTCCCATACAAAAAAGACCCATTAACATAGGTATCCAAGGCCCGAAGATATCGACCCATAGCCGGCCAAATAAACATGTGAAGGGCGAGATTACATAGATAATTATACAAAGCTCCGCGCGATTTTGTGATCCGTCGTCTGAACAAAGCGTGTCGAGTCGCACAACATTGTTCTACTGTACAGTATCCTGGGGCTGAACATGTTTTACTTGACACTGAAACATAAGAAATCGCCTATGGGGATTGACAGCTGACTGCAGAAGAAGATTTCTTTGTCTGCTTTTTCTTGGAGAACTCCGACTGGTAAAATACCCGAGCATTAGAGTACACTACGTAGGGGCTTACATACATATAGTGCAATTTTTTTGATGTTCGTGATGGGCATTGGATATTGGTTGTATCTCATCAGCTTGCAAAAAAAAAAAAACACTTGACGATGCTCTACGTACATGAAGAATAAGAATAGTACCACCTACGCTGCATGCACATACAAGTGTCCTTAATGTGAAAAAACTCTTTGATCATTTCATTAGGATATATTACAGGCCGCCGCCGCTCCGGTGAACACGATAGGAAGTAACCGCCGGCTGGGAGGCGTTTCAAAATGCACTTTAATTTCACTTTGGCTTCATTACTGACTGTACTCCTGTCCCGTGGTGGTATCGTGGCCATTTGCAGACGGGGTTCATCTTACTCATAAAAGTTTTTACAGTGGTGTCTAAGAGTAGGGCAACATGCATATAATTAATACACGATGTATCAACGGCTCAGTTGTGTGAGGTTGGACATCAAATGGAGGTTGCCTACATACATACAAGCGGAGTGCGGCCTTCGGCCGCCCAAATGTACTGAGGAAATGAGGTGCGGGCGGTACTGCGATAGTAATTTCTTAGATTATTGCTGTCATTCTGGATTATTGGGTCATCTAAACGTACAGGCATGCACTAAACCTCATCTCCATCTTTCCTTATATGTAATCTGTGATATATTAGCTCTAGTATGCACTTTAAGTCATTCAATGAGTAGCGTTAGTATGTACATGTAGTTCATGATAAAATGGTATCAGGGAAATTCAACCTTCATATATAAAAATGTAGCTGTAGTTCTGTCAGAGTTTGTTCTTTTATATCCATCAATTGAAATAGCTACACGCCTTTTAATGCCAGTTCCCTTCCATCTCGGGAGTAGTTCTTTGTCGAATCATGATATGCAATCAATATTAGAAATACATGTAGTGCGCTGTAACCAATAGGAGACGTTCCTGGTGACGACGAGGAAGACTATATAGTTTAGATACATAAGGTAGCGGCAGCATAGAAGGATAGTCGTGATCGGGGTGTGGGGAGGCTGCTCTCTCTAAAACTTCGATACTTGGATATTTGATCTGATTATGTCAAACCCCCACTGCCCGGTTCTCGTGCTTGTACCACGATGGGGATGCATACATATGCTTATTTTTGTTACCCACCAGAGTGCCCTAGTTTTGAAACTTTGATATAAACCCACGTACCCACTCGGCGCACTGTTCTCTGTTAACCAATATTTATGGCCAGGACCTACAAGCACCTAGTAGTGGAGTTTTCCATGACAATAAAATGCACGTACATAGGGCCTCTTTCTGATCCTTAACCGTAAAAATATCTCTAGCAATGATATTTAGGAAAAACCAAATACATACCACTAATAATTCGCAGGTGGCAAACCGACCTCGATCCCGACCTCAAAACCAGTTTTCCTTCCTGACTCATTACCGCCGTCGATGCTATCCACGCGCGCAGATTATCAATCAGATATAAGGCAAAACCTGCCTCCGCCTCAGGTTCCTGCAAGGCTATTCCAACCCACCCAATCCAAGCCAACAGCTCCATATATCGACCAGGAAGATTTCATGTCAGCAAGGCCTCGCGATGGAGAGAGCGTTATATAATGTAGTTTACCGGGTATCTAGAGAACTGGAATGTAACTGTGGATCTACGGTATCTACCTCGGGTATGTAGTAGTTTCACCGCGCATGAACCCCACCTAGGGGTGCGGGGAGGAGTAGATATTAAGGGGGATTAAGGGTATTACGTTGGATTTTGGATTTTGGAGGGTGTTATCGCTATCATGGGGCGTTGGGTTGGGCTGCTTGGGGGGATGTTTAGGTGGAAGCACTTACCTTTGGTTTTCTGGAATGCAAGTACGTATGAAGGTATAGAATGCTTTCATCGCATTGTGAAGTACCAATGGCAATGGGTAAGACGTTGGGTGCTGATTGTCGTGAAGGAAGTATGGGTTGGCGTGACGGTTCTAGCTATTTTGCTTTACTAAAGCACTGTCATTGCTTTCCCAACCACCGTTCCACGTCTTATCTATTGTATGGTACTTCAACCTAAATCAACTGTTCTCATGACGAAACCCCTCAAACCCCTTATAATCCACCTAACCGGACCAGAAAGGTTACAGTTGAGAATACGGGTCTGTTCTCGAGCTCGAGCTGCTATGTGCTTTTACTCTTGCTCCGACTGGGGGCCGGGTCGGGGTGAGGGTACCTTTCATGGACTTTGCAGCCAGGATATCCGCAAGTAATCCCCAACTATATTCTAGTTCCCTCGATACATTACCGCTTCCAGATAATATATCCCCTTCCCTTCGGTGACATTTATACTCAGCAGTTATGGTGCCGTCACAGAAAATCACTCGGAATTCGCCAATGCTTAAGTCGTAAAACTGTGATAACTAGGCCCCCCAAAAGATACTACACTCCCTAAAAATATTAACAAAAAATCAGGCCCGGCCCACCGCAGGATATACTCATTCACATGACAGGTAAAATAAAGAAAAATGCCATTCCGTGATAAGAATAAATCCAAACGCCCCGCAGTCACAAAAGGCAAAAAACCCAACCTCACCACTTCCCCTTCCCGCCGCCAACACCAAACAGCCCATTCTTCCTCTTCTCCACTTCCCACTTTTGTATCCAAACCTTCATTTCGTCCCTCCGCTTCGCGCTCCCTATATTGACCGTCGGGATTACCTTTACCACGTTCAGCCCACAGATAAACATAGACAGCTCCCTAAAGCTGCTATGTTCACTATACGGTACGCCAAAGCATTTGACCTCCCTCCCAGACCCTCTCATCGGCGTCATCTCCTCCGTGCTATACTCGCTTCTCCACGCCGCGCCATACAGCACCGTATTGACGGCCGGTGAGTCTGTGAGGCGGGAGTTGGGGGGTCTATAGTTCCACCCCGAGGGCCGAAAGCCAACAATGCGGTCAAAATGGGGTTTAAACGTGTTGAGATACTCCTGGAGGGTCTCGATCTGGATGTCCATGAGTGGGGTCATGTGGACTTGTGCTTCATGGGGATTACTTGTGAGGAGGTTATCAAGGATGGGGTCTTCGAGCTGGCGGCAGATCTTAAGTTTGTTGGGTGGAGCAAAGATTTTGGTGCCGAGGGCTTTGGCAATTCCGAGGCAGATGCGCTCTTTTCCGATGCTGTATGTACCGACTATGATTAAGAGACGGCCCTTTTTCTTGCTCGGTGCGTGGTTGGCGCCGGTCATGAAGCTTCCCATGGTGGAATTCTTCCCAGTTATGGGTTCTTCGACTCCAGTTTCTGCTTCTTTCTGTAGTTTCACACACATGGTCGCACAGGCTTCGATAACACCGTTCTGCGCTGGGAATGCATATTTGGGGTTTAGATAAGTTGTATCGAGGTATACCAAATCTATTTTCTGGCCCTTTAGTCCCTCTTCCCCGGGTGTTAGGAGCGGATGTCTCAGGTGTTCCGGGCTTGCCCGGAAATCACCACAATGTAGTATTCGTTTCCCTCCCTTCTTCGTCTCTTCAAATAAGAATAGCATACTCCCCGGACAATGATTCGCATCTAATCCTCTAACTCTGATTCCTTCTACTCCAAAGTCTGTCCACTCCTCCCACGGAAGCTCGCGCACGTATTTCGGGTCCACGCCCAGCTTACTCCTTACTAGATTTGCCGTGACACGAGAACAGTAGATAGGTCCGTGAGACCACTTTGAGCTAAGTCCAATATAATGATCGCTATGAAAATGAGAAAGAAAGTAGGCCTGGCAGCCGGGAACTGCGCCGTAGCGGAAAGCATCGACAGTGACCGGCCCATTGAAAAGAATTTTATAAAATGGGCATGTGCGGTCTGCAGCCTTCTTGCCCCGAGAATCTACCTCTGCTTTTGCAGCAGAAGCCCACGCTTGGCTTTCGCTATTGGTTGACATTAGTTTCGTGAACGCAGACGGTTTAGAGGAGGATGACGGAGTGATCACTGGCGCGCGGCCGAAGAACGGGGAGATCAAATTCGTGGCACCAGGTCTGGGGGATATAATCTGTTTAGACGGGGGAGTGGGGAGTGGGATTGGGGTACCATCAAGACAGTGATTGACGTGGTCGTTTTTGTCATTTTCGAGCAAGGCTCCGATATTTATTGCGCAGATGGGGCATTTAACTGCCCCACTGGGAGTGCTGTCTTCAATCTCGTCGGCTTTGGGAAGGCTCTCAAAGTATTCGAGGTCGCCGTCAAAGTCTTCGTAACCAGCCTCTGCACGAGAGGCAGGATCAAATCTGAAAGCTTCTTGTTCCTCGAAGTTCGGTTCTTCAGAGAAATCATCAATATCTTCATATTCCTCCTCTTCAAATGCACTGCCTTCTCTTTTGCGGGCTTTAGGGGTGACATTGCAGTCTTCTAGTTTTGCCTCAACTTCCGAAGGTGAACCATCCTCAACGCCTTCCTTCATAGGGCTATCGCTCGGTACTTCTGTAGTCTCTGTCGTTTCTTCCATGAATGCTTGTTCTCGAGTTCTTTTAGATGGAATTTTCTCAGATTTCCGATCTTCGGCCCTTTTCGAAGCGAACTCTCCAATACTCCTGTCTGCCCCCTCGTCAATCAACGCTGTGTCCCCATCTTCTTGGCCGTTTGACCCGACTTCCTCTGTACTTGAGCCGGAAGAGCTTCCTGGTCTTGTTTGCTTCAATTTCTTAAAGGGGGTGGTTGTAGACCCTTTCTTTGAAAATAGAAAAGATCTCGAACCATCGAGTTTCAGGCTTTCTGGATTGAATTTTGGCGGAGATCCCGGCGCCTTACTGTCTAGAGTCTCTGCACCGGCTGACAGAGGATTTCCGGGCAATGTGTCTGTCGGGGGCGCGGTCGATTCGATTTCGTCCATCATGGCCACATCAAGCTCATCGTCTTCCTTATTGTCGGCAGAGGGTGGCCAAGGTCGGCTATGCTTTACTCTCACTGGCGAGGAGTACAAATCGTCATCTCCTTTCGCCAATTGAAGCTCCCCCGCCAGAGTACGCTCTACCGACCAAGCACTATCATCGCCATCATCTTCATCCTCGGGCTCTGAAAGGTCGAGCTCGTAGCCTCCGTGCCGAATGAACAGGTCGTCATTCTGCTCACCCTTCACTACAATTGCCGCCTTGATGCCTTTCACTAAGCCCTTTGCCGGAGTCTTCACGTCTGCCGTTGGTGTAGCGGGCTTGAAGAAACTTAAAATGGAGGTATTCCCACTCTTCTTCACCCCTGACTTTCCCGTAGACGTCGCCGGTTTGAATGCCATCTTCTTCCCATTCCCGACTGCATAAGGCGTCAACAACGATTGCTTCGGTTTCCCCGTCGTCTTTCCAGGAGTCTTCGCCGGGGTTCGTGTCGGTTCTGGTGCTATCTTTTGCCTCTTCGGTGAAGGTGGCGAGGAGGTTATCGGTATTTGGCCACTATTGGCGACAGCATTTGTCTGCGGAACTGGCACTGGTACTGGCGAAGATGGAGACTCGTCCTCCGGTAGGGGGCGGGGCAGGGCGGTGATGTGGGGTTTTCTGAACATTGATCCGATGACGTTGAAGATGTCGTCGACGCGAGGATCTTTGGGTTTGGGTCTCGCGTTTTTGTGCAAGGAACAGTCGACCACGCGTTGAGTGCTTCAGATGGGGGAACCTCCGTGTAACCGCTGTAAGACATGCATTCACAAAAAAAAAAAGTAGATCTCCTCATAAAAGTGCAACATGAATCGGCGGGCTTGATTTTATACTGTCGCCATTGCACTTTTCTTTTTGATCAATTATACTAACTACATGTACTTAAATTGTTTATATTTATCGCAACAGCCAAAAAGGAACCAGTCACGCTTAATCACTCGCTCATGCCAAGCTTGTGTAATTGCATGCAACGAATTACATTTAGTACTCGTAGTCAGTACTATTAACGAGAAAATAGAGCAAAAGTATTATTTACTTCACAAGTGATGAGAAAAACATACAATTGACAGATCAGAGAGAGAAAAGGTGATAAAAAGCCAATCACAACATTCCATAGATACTTTTGATTATGGTAGAAGCCCCAGAAGGAAATAGAAACAACCGGTCACACCGACCAAACCCCACACATCACCAGGCGTATATATCACTGCCATCGGATCCCATGATTATCTAGAGTAGTGACAAGCGTATGGCCTCGGCTAGATCACTATCCTCTCTCTCCTGACGCCTTCTTTCCTCGTCCTCAACCGAAGAGCTTTTAACTCCTTCCATTTCTTCACTCGCCCCTAACCCTCTTTCCTCAACATTCGCATCCACACGAATTTCCAGCCCGTGTGTGATACCACCATTGTCAGACGCGTATAGATAATCGTCGGTCTTGGGATCGAAAAGCAGCTCCTGGGATTCATCGGAATCAAGCTGGTTGCCCGGGTATGGTGGGGGCTCGGAGTCAAATTCTTGGGCAATCGCATCGACATTCAGCCTGCTCAAGTCGCTGTTCAAGATAAGCATATTGATTATCTTTTTCTTTAGCTCCCATACCCCCAGGTTGATTTCAATCAAGTCCTGCTTGATCCTGGTCATCAGGCACACAAGATCCAAAACCCGCTGCCCTGGACATTTTCCTTTGACGGCCAGGTCCTCCAAGTCTTTGTAGGCATCAATCAAACGGCGGCATAATGCATCGACTTCGAACCGCTGAAAAGTCTGGAGCTGCACGTACAAGTCATCCAAGTCGGAGACAGTCATGACTAGGGACTCAGCGTCAATTTCTAACTGAATGAGAAATGTTTGCAGATGAACGACCAAGCTGGCCACCGACCCCACTTCCTTGATAATACGGTCAATCGGGGCGTTCTTAGGGTCGCTCGGGAGCGAAGTATGACTTAGAGGGGTTCCTGGAGGATATTTTGGAGGAGGAGGGGGTGGCGGCGAGTCAGGAGGTGGTGACGGTGGAGGGGGTGGGGGTGGTGTTTCCGGCCTGTGACGGGCAGTTGATGGGCCAGCACCACCACAGCAATCCAGAGTGATACACTTTAAATCGCAACAACCCATGATGAAGGATTCGATTGAGCTTGGTTTAATGGTGGAGATGTTTTGATGATGAATATGAGAGCTTCGAGGGATTAACTGGAAGGCTCTGGATAGAGGAAGAAAGAGTATCGTAGAAGCTAAGTACTTTTACAGATATCTTCTCAGGAAATGGTTTGATAGTGGTGGAGAGTATATGAGTAATACTTCGATGAGAAGACTGGATTTGCCTGTATAGAAGAAGAATTATCGAAGAAGTTTTGGTATACGTTGCTCGAGGGGGACAGAGGAGGAGAAGAAATAATGTGTTCTTATTACGCAGTTCTTCTAAGTTAGTAAACTGCGCAGGCCAGAGACTACATAGACAATATAGTACTGTTATAATTAAGCGGCATGTTGACGTATTCGGTAGTAATCATGCTTGAACTCAAAGAAAAATAATTCACCATTCTGTACTCTACGATCTTACATGGCTATTATCAAACATTCTTTGTTGTAATTTCAAGGTTAACATAACCTCTACTTTTTGGGCTTTCCAAGTAATTTAGTATTGAGAATAGAGAAGTTACTAATCTCATACAACACAGTATTGTATAATATCCTCAGCTTGAGCATTTGAAGAAAATAGTCTTCCTTGGTGGGTGGATCGGGCCAAAACAAATTCATTAATCATCTTGATCCGCTGCTCTCAATATGAAATACACAGGTAACGATTCCAGCAAGACCGTTCACTCCAAAATAGAGCTTATAGCTGAAAGAGTTGCCTTACTAGGACTGCCCCGTTTACAGCTCGCTCTTGATCGAGTATATAAAGACTTCTTTCGCATCTACACCCTCGATATACCTCACACCCATTATACTATGATCAAATTATGAAGATAAATTTCGCCCAAAACCAGGACAATACGCGAGAATAGTAAAGTCTAGGTAATCACAGTGCGTATCATATAATATCACTCGACGCCACGCGCCACCGCGCCATAAATATTTGTGGCGTTCGTTCAAGATTTAATTAATTGAACCTCGAAGAGTTTATAGCGACCCCATAAGATATAGAATTCATAACATAGAAAAAAACTCCAAGTAGCATCAAATTTGAACTTCCCTGCCCGCCTATCGAAACCTCTCAACTCATCTATTAAAATCGGCGTATTGTTTGCATCACTAAATTCTATCGACACACACGCGCCCCTTTGCCTTGCATGAGAGGAAGAACTGCCTTATAAACAGTTGGTGTACGAGTGCACATACATGATACATCTTCATACTGGCTGTATCGATCGACGCTGGAACTGGAACTGGGGCCGGAGTCGCTTCCAACGTATGTGTCGGCACATGTGGTTGCATCATAGATATACTCACCCGCGGCTGTGGAGTGATCATGGAAGTCCTCAAAGAGTTCGGCAAGATGCTTGTCGTGTTCCTAAGCCTGACTTTAGTAAAAATGTTCGTAAAAGTGATGGGTAATACCAACTAACCCACATGACTTCCTCTTGATTCGAAGTCTTAACACTCAATTTAAAAGCCCGCTCGGGGAGATCTTGCCCCCACGTCACAAACGAACCCTCGAGTTCATATGTCTCTATTAGCAGACTTTTGAGCCTCTGAAGGCAGTCAATCTCATAATCTTCCAGCTCTTTAGGGAACAGGCCTGTGAAAATATCTATGTATGGATCTGGGATAGGAAGATACGGAGATATTATGGGATTCTGTAGCCTTTTGAGATGTGCTAAAAGTTCGGATTCAATCTGAGTGAAGGCTTTGTCTAGCCAGATCTTGTACTGGGTAGCAAGTTGGGCGCGCCGTATGTGACGGATGAAGTCATAGGTGTCTTTAAGAGACGCACCGATTTCTCGAGGGGTACGGTGGTCCGGAGCAGGAGCGGGTCGACGATTGGTTCTCAAGTGCGCGTAGATAAAAAAGAGGGTAATGATGAAGAATACAGAGAGCTCGATGTAGATATCGCAATTACTTGGAATTTGTAGGAAAGACATCGTGAAGACCTATTCAATTTATTGAGGTTACTTTATGTGTTGTTAGACAAAAAAAAGAAGCAATAATTAAGGTTCCACGTAGAACATTTATAAACTAAGTTTAGGCAAAGAAATTGACAGGTGGTACAATCATGCGATAACTTGTATCTGAGCCCGGGTACGGGAACGTGCAGTTTTATCATGTGTCGGTGTGTTTCGTGGTTTTAATTTTTATAGCGTTTGCAGAAGGAATTACCATTTGATATCAGCAAACAATTTGCCATGTCAAGATTTAGGGGAAGTTTAAACAAACTTGAACGCATGGTCATGAATGACCACCATGAACTGGTGATGAACTTTTGTCATTCTTAACACTCAGTCATAAAGAATGTAGATCAGTATCAGGAGCCGCCTACTCCGGCCAAGCCCTAGACTCAACTGTAGTCCTAGTACTCATTTTCCTCATAGAACACTGAAACGGCAGGGGATGATCCGATCCTAGATTACAGGAGACCATTTTTCGTTATCGGCTAATTCAAATCATTCCAAGAGGTAAGTTTATTAAGTGCGTAAGATAGTAGCTATGTAGGTACATGTATTCAACTTGATATATGAGTCTAGGTCTTCTTAGACTGCTGCCTAAGCTGTGCTCCGGCCACAGCCAATCACTCGCCGCGCACCTCCTGTTGGCCAGGGAACCGGCGCTCAGCCCGCCAAGCCAAAACAACATACCCCTTCCACGATCACGGGCCGGGCACCTATCCCCCACAACACTCCCGAGGCCTCGGTACCTCTCCCAAACCCCAACCTCACCCTGTCGATCCCGCGGTAACCCCCGGTTTCTTATTCCACTACACTTCCAGCTCCTCCAGAAACAAAATCCACCTACAGAAAAAATGGCACCAGCTCTCCACCCAGCTGCCATGGCTGCCATGGCCGCAATGGCTTCTTCAGCTTCAGCTTCAACACCGAAACAACAAGCTCCACCGCGTCAACCACTCCGCAAGAAGCGAAAAAATAGATCACCGATCGTGGCGCGACTGGTGGTTGATGAGCTCCGTGGCGATGTCGGATATGTCTCTGAGGATATCTGGAGAGATGTGTTTGGGTTCATCAAGCAGGAGCCTAAGAAGCCCGAGCAACATCCTGAGATTATCAATGGGGAAACAATCATGATTGATGATGGTAAGCTATCAACTGTTACTTGTTTTCCTCTAGGAGCTCCAGAACGAATCGTGAATAAGTTCTAACAGCTATACAGAGGAGCCCGAAGAAGAACCAATACCCCCGACCCTCCACATCGCCGTAACACCTCTCAGCTCAGCGCGCGAAGCAGCTTCCAAAAAATGGTCTATCTTCCCCGTGACCTTCCTTCCCGATAGCTCGCAATTTATGCGCCTCGCGCCCTCAACAATCATGCTCCCTAATACTATGACTCTTCCCCCACAGCTTTCCGCAGCTGGTGAAAAGGGCGCGAAAGCCCTCGGGGTGCTCGTAATGGATGTAGTCCCTGTAGGCATAGAAACCGTGATCGTGAACGTCCGCGTTCCGGCCAATATGACCTCGCAGTACGACCAAGACCTCGAAGACCGTGTTAAGGAGGCACTGGCGACGCAGAAAATTGTCCGCGCAGGAGACGAGCTACCGTTGCGGTATGCACATGGAAGGATTGAGAGAGGCCAAGCAAAGATTGAAATCTGTGAGCCAGTGGAGCAGGGGTTGATATTGAAGGAGACGAAAATAGTAATTTTGAAAGAGAGAGAGAGTATGCAGAGAAAACAACGAGCTGCGGTCGATGGGATTACAGTTTTAGGTGGTGGACGCGAGCATGATGGGGGCTCTGAAGGTGAAGATTTAGGTGACGAGGACGAAGGCGACTTAGAGTTTTCCACATTCTTGTCTTTGCCCAGTCCGGGGCCCATCTCTTACTCGAGTATGAACTCGACGCCATACATGCGCAATGGGTCCATTTCTCCAAACTCGAGTTTACAGTCGAGCTCGGGCGGACAAGGGAAGGAATTTAAGACCCAGTCGCTCACAACCCCGATACCGTCGGGGCTTCTATTCCCCAAACCAAAGGACTACGATGATGATGAAGCACGAGTTTTTGTAAAAGTAGGAGATTTGGCAAAGTTGGGCTGCTTCTCTGGTGACTGGGTTAGGATATCAATTCCATCACCACCTGTAGAGGGCACTGCTGCAACGTCAATCAGGACTGCCGCCGAAGCGGTAGCACGGGGGCGTGGGCTAGCAGTTCCTACAGGGAGAGTTGTAAACGGAAGTAGGCCGGTCTCGCGGAATCAGCGTGATAATTCCTCAATGCGGAGCGACGACGCAGAACTTGGACGCCCGGTAAAGATCTACTCGCTTCCTGAGGGTTGGGAAAGCTCTTCAACCAACGAAAAGAAGAAGAAAAGGCGTAGTGAGAAAGGAAAAGAGATGGAGAGTGAGCTAAAAAAGGAAGTTAGTGTCGTCTACCTTTCGCCTATCCTCCTTGCAAACATCTCCCCTTCAGTATCAATGGCTCCGGAGGTTGTATTATCACCATTTGAGATGCCCACCAAGTCTCTACGTGATCCGGGCCCTACTTCTCCTCCTCCGGCCAAGGAGGTCACACTACTACGCATCGCATCACCTACCTCAACAGACCGGGCACTTCAACCTTCGCTCCTACTTCAACTAAAGTCCTACTTTGAGTCCTGCCGGCGAATCGTGAAGAAAGGCGACGTCATTGGTGTCGGAATTGACGAAGTCCTAGCTAGAAGTCTCTACGGAGATAGCGGTGAAGACGGCATCACGGAAGAACTTCTCACTGGTAACGTTGAAGAAGGTAAAGGCGGTAAGAAGACCTGTGTCGCTTGGTTCAAAGTCGGCAATATTGTCTCTACCTCCGACGATAACCCGGGCGACCGAAGTCCGATTGGCCGCCGAGGTACAGACCGAAAAGAAGCAGCAGAAGAGAGTGCATGGGGTGGTGTAGTGTTTGTCGACCCGGCAACTACGCGTATGGTGCAAGCTGGCTCAGAGAAGCGGAAGATTCCACCTACAATGTCCTCGACATGGGAGTATTACCTTAGGTTGTCGCCGCCACCAGTTAGGTTGGCTATTGAACAAAACAAGCCCTCTGCATTGGTTTTCCCAAACCGCTATATTAATCAGACGCAGCGGCGGTTAAGGGAGCTGGTATCTGCAGCCACATCTCCAAGGGCCATACAGCTGGGGTTGCAGCCTATTGCAATTCTACTCACAAGTACACAAAGAGCAATCGGTAAGAGGACGATTGCAATGAGGGCGGCATCGGACGTGGGAGTTCATGTTTTCCATATTGATGCGTACGACATCATTTCAGACGGCGGTTCGGGGGATGTTAAAACAGAGGGATTCCTTAGGGCAAGAGTGGATCGAGCTCTAACGTGTGGAAAAGAGAGCTGTATTTTACTCTTGTCCCATATTGAGGCCCTTACTGCGGCGAAAATGGGCGAGGTCTTGAAGGATATCGTCGGCCAGTTCAGGATTGTTGTTGCGACTACCACAGAAGTGGACAAGCTGTCTGACAACGTACGCAATGTTTTCACGCATGAGATGGACGTTGGTGCACCTGATGAAAAGGAGAGAGCAGGGCTCTTGGAGGCAATTGTCGATGAGCGAAGAGTTAGACTTGGGAAAGAGGTTGAGCTTAGTGGTGTCGCAGTCAAGACTGCAGCTTTAGTAGCCGGCGATTTAGTCGACGTCGTCGAGCGAGCTGTCGCAGCTAGCGGTGAGCGAGTCTCAAAATTAGCAAAGAAATGCCGCGCAAGAATAAAGAACACGGGATCTGTCGAGGGGATAATTACGATCCAAGATCTCGAGATCGCTGGAGGCGATGAAGCAACTAGCATCCTCAAATGCGATTTCGAAGTCGCAGTCGAAGCTGCGCGCCGTAATTTCGCTGATTCTATTGGCGCTCCAAAGATCCCTAACGTGTCTTGGGACGACGTTGGAGGACTTGCTAACGTTAAGAGCGCCGTTATGGAGACTATTCAGCTACCACTCGAGCGGCCAGAGCTCTTTGCGAAGGGTATGAAGAAGCGCTCCGGTATTCTCTTCTATGGGCCGCCGGGAACAGGAAAGACCCTCCTTGCTAAAGCAATTGCAACGGAGTTCTCACTCAATTTCTTCTCCGTTAAGGGGCCGAATTGCTGAACATGTACATCGGAGAGTCCGAGGCCAATGTACGCCGTGTCTTCCAACGTGCACGTGACGCAAGACCTTGCGTGGTATTTTTCGATGAGTTGGATTCAGTCGCGCCCAAGAGGGGTAACCAGGGTGATTCTGGCGGTGTTATGGATCGTATTGTGTCCCAGCTGTTGGCAGAGCTGGATGGTATGAGTGAAGGTGCTGAGGGAAGTGGTGGTGTTTTCGTGATTGGAGCGACCAACAGGCCCGATTTATTGGATGCAGCACTACTTAGGCCGGGAAGATTCGACAAGATGTTATACTTGGGTGTCAGTGATACACATGATAAGCAACTGACCATCTTGGAGGCGCTGACAAGGAAGTACGGACACAAATTCTCTGACACTTGGTATCTGTTATTGACCTGTGGATAGGTTCGCGCTTCACCCTACGCTTTCGCTGAGAAGAATAGCGGAGACTTTACCATTTACGTATACCGGTGCAGACTTGTACGCGCTGTGTTCTGACGCAATGCTGAAAGCGATCACTCGTCAAGCCGGAAGAGTAGATGAAAAAATTAGAATCCTCAATAGTCAGAGTGGTGAGAGTATGAGCACGGCCTACTTTTTTGACCACGTTGCAACTGAAGAAGATACTACTGTGCTTGTCGAAGAGGGCGACTTTGAAGAGGCGAAGAACGAACTCGTGGGGAGTGTTAGGTATTACCTCCGCCATCTGGAAAGAATCCTTTTTGAGCGATACTAATTGAAATAAAACAATAGTGCCAAAGAACTCGAGCATTACCAACGCGTGCGCGAACAGTTCGAAAAGGCTGAAGACGACGAAAGCAAAAAGAAGTCCCAAAACAAAGTGAAAAGCAAGGCGATTGAAATGAGCGTGGATGAAATGCCAGTCTACGACAACGGCAAAGCTCTCTTACTCGACAGATCTGGGCAACCCCTTGCAGACTCAGGTCTTCGCGCACGTCTCCAGCTTGATCTTGGCAGCGACACTGGCCCGGCTACTGGAGAGTGGGAAGACTCTGCAGCTGGTGATGACGAAGAGCTTTATGGCGGGGGTTCGTGAATCGAGGCCTGTGATGTTGAAGTGATAGGTGCAATGACCTTTCCGAGGGCCAGGCGAAAACTGGTGGTTAGGGACCTGGTTGAGTATTGGGAGAATGTGTTTGCGGACAAGTTTGACTAATTGATTAAAATATATATGGATTTTATTAATAGGATAGGATGGAGGGTAGGGTGGATTTATATACCAATTATGTAATTATAGAAATTTTGCATAGAATACTACAAATCTTGAGCCGGCCACTTTCTTGTAAATGGTGGGGACGGCCGATTGGGCCACATGTTATATACTTTACTTCTGACCGATGACCTATGTAAACTTAATCATAACATGATTCTTCTATTATCAAAGCAGCGGCACCCTTTCCTCCTTGTATGCTGGTTATATGTAATCGAGTGATCTTTGGTGATGGGAAAAACCTCAAGAGGGTCATCGTTGGCCGCTGATGCCCATCCAAATGGGTACGTTCGGTAGAGACGAAGTTGAAACGAAATATCTTGACATTCGGTCCTAAAACTCCCAAACTGCAAAGCTCAAGCCAGCTGGCAGAAAGAAACAAAACTAACTGGCTTTAGGTGGTTATTAACTGTCCCTGCAGGCGTAGAGGTCCGGGGTGATGGCTAGGTTTAGCGTTTACTAAAGCGAAATGAATTTATGTGTAAGTACACACTCTGTCCTATCGACTATGTATTCATATGGACCTCTCTGTCTGTCAATAAAATCAAAAACATATTCATCTCATTCTCTTCAGCAATAATGCACATATCCTCCGCATACTAAGTAAATTAATCGAACAATTCATTATACTCACAGATCATTATCGAGTAATATTCTATAATTTGCTAAATTAAATTATCCCCAAGAACCCGGAAGGTAGGGTGGTGTTTTACACAAACCTGAAGCAACTTTCCGATATACCAGCTACGAGAGGTGCACAAAGGAAATAATTACCTGGAATAGATGTTTGTCGATTTTTGATCTGGAAAATTACGTTTCGCTCACCTTAAGTACATAGTGGCCCCTGTTTCCAGAGTTTCGAGGTTTATCATCGTTAGCCTCCGCCTATCGCTGTCCACGGTTTAAACCCAGTCTTCAATACATTTCCAGCAGAACACCCCACCAATTCAATATGTTTCTTCAGAGTAGACGTTTTATTCTCGGCCTTTACTACGTGTTTGGGATCAGTTGCTACTCAACACCATCGATGATAACCCCTGCACCACTTGTGAATAGACAAACCGAAGAATTATCATCTGACCAGGTATTATGTGGGCTGAATGGCCTTGTTCCTAGGAATCAGTGTTGTGACCAAGAGCAAGGATGTAAGCTTCTATGAGAACATCATTTTTCACTTTATTAAAATCTAGAACTGACTCTAGGGGCGTGTCAAATGAGCGATGGGTACTGTGGTATTGATATTACCCCTTATTCTACAATTCTGGGTTGTTTTACTGGGTTCGAGCCCCTCAGATGTATACGCAGCAAGCGCGATGCACCAGTATGTTCATATGAGTACATGTATACTGATTCATCTTTAGTCCGGGCCGTCGAGTGCCGGCAATTGGCCAAGGTTGTTCAAGCTGGATGTCTGATTCTCGGCGTTACATTAGAACCTCGAGTTCGACAATGAAATACTTTAGTTGGTGAGTTTTCATCTACTGGAAACCTTTTATCGCTACATGTAGCTATATATATTAGACCTTATAGCTATAGTGCACCGTGTGAGTATATAATATACATATATACTGACACACATAAAGTGTAGATAAGAATTTCACTCGTTGTAGTTTGTTCGTTCAATCGGGATATACCTCCTGGTTTACATGCGAAACTTCGGCTTCAATTACATCAACTTTTGAAACAGTTATAATCATAACTATCACCCCGACAGATGATCCATTTACAGTTACATGGACAATAACATCTACAAATTCAGCCGGCACATTTAGTTCGACTACTGATTCTCCCGAACTCTCCAACCTACCAACATCAGGGTCTATCATTATGGACACGAAGCCGATTGATGCGTACAGAGTACTGGGCGTTGGTATTATAGTTGGCCCTTGTATAGGAGGATTGATCATACTCGGAATAATAATCACCCCGGCCTTCTTTCTACGGCAAAAGGGTCTAAGACGCGGCCTACTACTAGCGAACCCAGGTGCACTTGAGCCTCCTATTGAACCACAGGTACAGCCGTGTATCGAAATTCAAGGCAATGAACAAACTATCATTTATCACGAACTGGAAGGCGGAAACCAGGTCTCCCTGCCCATACCATCGAAGGGCTCTGCGATAGTAGTTGATTGATCCACTGGGTGTTATGTATTGTACCTACTCTATTCTGCAAAATATATTAGTCCCCGCATTGATTTAGCCAAATTCGAAATCTGCCTCAAGAACTGTGCGAAGCCGTTTGATACCACTTGCTCTTATTGTAGTCCAACCAGCCAATAAACACATTTCTTGGCATACTTATTACCCCTGTCTTGTGCCCCAGATTATGCAGACATCTGCAACTTTACCCGTCTAAGTTATCTGTAATTGGACAGCTTCCCCCTCCTCGAGTGATTGTACGTGACGCACTGCAAATAGAGTACGTACGTGTATCTACTCTAGTATCTACTACCCTGATTTGGGTCTGCTGCTGCATAGTGATTTGTCCGGGATGCTCATTCTCACCGCATGATGATGATTAGAGTGCCTCAAATACATGTATCTTGTTAGACTCATAGATCAATGTACCGGGCGTTGAGGGTAAATACGAAGAATCTGATAAGGGAATCTTGCTGTGAAATAGGTGTGTTTATCTTATCAGATTCTCGGTATTTATGGTTGACCCCCGGTACATGTAGGTATCCCCCAGAATCCCAATAAGTATTAGTTTGGTGGTACAACTGCCGTTACCGCCCGGCAATAGTAGATAAATGAAGACCTGGTATATATCCGTCGAAGGTATCAAAGCGTATTCCATTTAGAGCAAGGTCGTGGGAACTTAATTGGTTGTATTTCCGTGAGCTTTTTGGAGCTAGTAACCAGGCCTAGGTGTTACTGAAGTACAAGAGTTCAAGTCCTTGGCAGGAAATTCAACCAAAACCCTGCCAAGTCTTGAGGCACTTTCCCATACTAGTAGTGTACGTTTATTATGTTTATTCCTTTAGAGTTAGACTTAGTTAAGGTTTGTTTCGCTTGAGCCTTTGGGAAAAGACTTCAACTCAAAATCCTAACTACCTGATTGACCGATTGGGGAATCAGGTTACCGGAAAAATGAGCCAGAGTCTTTTCGCAAAGGCTCATACCAACTTAAATCAGCCATCGTGAAAAAAGAAGGAAAAAAACATAAAATATATATTGTAAATTAAGCCAAGTGATGTCCACGATCCCGAAGCCGACCTACCCAGAAATGAAAAAGAAAAAAAAAGAATACATCCTATGATAAATACGTAATGCTCAACCCAATATCAAACCTAAAAATAAACAGGTAAAAAAAAAAAGACTTCATAAGCGTCATCATAAGTAAATAGCTTCCAACCTCATAAGGACATGACAGATATTTAGGTACAGTACAGTATTATTTGAAACACCCTGAAAGAATTCCGCGGAATCCAAGCAAAACAAACCCGTCCAGTGCAAGCAAGAGTATAAACCATGATTATACAGACAAAGAAAAGATATCCAACCAACCAACCGATCCTCACTCCGGTCCAATAACGATCGCAGTAAATTCCGCTTAATTCCGCCAGAACAGATCTTCAAACAAATTCTTAACAGAAGTGGCCCGGATCCACGAAATGTTGAGAGTGTTGATTGTATGCAAAATCACATCCCTAAAATGCGGTAACGCTGGTAAACTTTGTCATCCCAATCCCTTTACTCGTTGTCTTCAACGCCGCCTTTCCGCCCTCCCTCCGGCTGACGCTACCGACACTACTAAGTAACCCGCCTTCCCCCTTCCCGACTTCCTTGCCCAGAGCATACCCAGCAGAGAAAGTAATGGCGCTCAAGACAATTATTGCGCCGGCCGAGATAGCTAGAGTCATATACGAGAAGTTTGATAAACTCATGACTTCATTCTCGTTGCTGGTTTCTCGTGTCCGAGAACGTGATCTTCGCTTTGATTTTGAAGATGATGATTTCCCTTTCAACTTCTTAGTATCTTTCATGGCAAGGCTCTCAGATGATTGTGAGCGTGATGCAGGAGCTGTTGATGTGGATGTAATTGAAAGACTTCGGGGTTTCGTGGTTGAGTTACTAGGTTCACCACTTTCCCTCACAAGCGTCAGATTATCAACTGCTACCCTACCACCTTGTTGTGGGGACTGGCTTGCTGGCAATATTTGACTTGACTTTGGAAGTCCCCTTGCTGCCGCTGCACAACTCAAAAGTGTTGACAATGAAGCCCTTAGAGCTGCGTCGTGGTCAGCCGCATGATTTGGTGCGAACGAGTTGAACCCATAAGCATGACTACGGTTTTGGCCATTATAACCTGTGGATGCCGATGGTGTGGTTTGGGCACGCCTATATGGCGGGCCCGGGCGCTGCGGCGGTACTGAGGACGGAAAACCTGTTCGTAGTCTTGCGTTGGAGTCTGAAGCTGAAGCTTCATCATCACTCTCATCGTCGTCGTCGTCCTCGGGAGAGGAATAGTCGTCAGAGCTCATAGTCATTGAGTGGATCATTGTCCCCATATCTTCACCTTCGCTCTCATCATCGTCCTCTCCTGACGACTGTTCTGGTTCAAATACAGGCACCTCTTGGGAACGTGCAGTTGGTCTAGCTGTTCCTCTGCGTCGCCGACGAGTCTGCGAGATGCGAAGGCCTGCGGTTATGATATGGTCGTCGGAGGACGATGTATATTGGCTATCGCTAGGGTGCGAAGCTACTTCAATCCAAGAATCGGATTCAGCTACGCGCAGACAGTAATTAGTTAGCTTAGCTTATCGACAATCACTTAGACGAAAACAGTTGAGTAATCTACAATTAAGCAGATACCAATTATTTCTTTAAATTTTTTAAATGAAGCCCGTTAAAGAGATAAAGCGCGAGCAGGAAAAAAAACTGTAGAAAACTAACCTCCATTGTTCACCGGTGCACTTCGAGCTCTCGAAAAGCTTCCCCCAGTTGCAGATCTCGCTGCCCCCGCTCCTTGTGTCGAAAACACCGATGGCTGCATCTCGATTTACACTATTCTATTCGCCGACCGTTGGTTGATTAAGCGATAATGAAGTTAAGCTTCGTCTTTGATCAGGAGCTTTAAAAAAGAAAAGATTTATGGATTGAGCAGTAGGTTGAAGCGAAGAAGGAGAAGAAGGGAATAGTTGAATAGATAAGAAAGAAGGCCCCTTCCAACGTTCCTGACCGTCCTCTTGTCTGTGCTTTATGTAAACCCCCCTAGATTCCACGTGTACTTGTCGTATTTCCTTTCTATGTGCTGCTCCAGCCAACCCAAGCCTAAAAAGCCGCAACCGCAAGCAAGCCCCGGGAAAAGAGAAAAAGGGGGGCAGGCAGGCAAGTAGAACGAACACGACAACCAAGCCCTCTCTGAAACTGAGCTGCCCCAACAAATCTGTACCTGTATGTCGTCACAACGTACCGCTATGTTCTCCCCCCCACGCCTGAGCTCGATATATTCACTCTTTACTTTTTCTGCCGACTCAAGTAGCTTTGCGCCCGTTCTCGTACGAAGAGTCGAAAGATATGGGTGCTTCTGGGGAGAAATTGGGGGGGAGAAGAGTGCCAGAGTGGAGTGAGATGGGATGGGGGAGCTCTGCTGCTCTGGTTCATGTATGGCATGCTAGCTAGGATATTGAAGGTAATCGATAAGCAATAAGCAATTAGCACCTGCGCCCTCCCAGACGACTCACGGATTGGTCTAGTGACCTTATTATCCCTACTATCTGCTTACGTCATGTACTCACGCGCAAACATACAAGGACTCAGGGCAGCCTCACAGCCAATAAACGCTATTAAGCACTGCCGTTAACCCTGATATCATCATCTTCCTGAGGCCGACCTTCTGCTAGATCTATTTTATGTCTTGAGGAAAGACATCATTTTGAGTGATCGAGGGGCTTGGCGGTAGCTATTAGGCTACCACAAAGGTCGCATGCTCTCACTACTTTCAAAGGGTATCCAATCAAGTATTCTCCATTGCTAACCGAGTTCCATGGCTTGCGCAACTGAAGCCAGACCGGCGAACAGGATTCCTGAATATCATATCAGAGACCGAGTGATTGACTGTGAAATACCTATAGCGGTAGTGGGGGCAGTGCCTTATCTGAGAACCAAACCCCACGGACAGGCATCATCCTGGGAAGAGTTTCGAGCTCCTTCTTACGCGTCCGGTTAATCTTATCAGATTAAATGTTGGGATCAGTCACAACGTTGGGGATATGATCTGATTAGATCCGGAGATAACACCGTGAGCGGCTTAAGAGAATCCTCAACAGTTAACCAAATTATTAGACTAAGATCGAGCTTTCCTTTTAAGAAAGCTTCTAATGTGGAGTCATAAAATGCCAATGCAGATCGCTAGGGTTTATAGGTATCATGTTGCTACATACGATAGAAAACAGGCAATTCCTGTTTGCAGCAATCAAGTCTGGTTCGACCTCGGACTATGTTAAGCTTGAGGTCTGCGGGCTTCATTTCTGGAATCGTACCATACTTGCATGGGCATATGCACATCTCCGGGAGCTATACATCTGATCACCCAATCATATGTCGATCAAACGTATAATTTATATCCTAGGGCATGAGACGATCCCAATAGTATTTGCGTATGTGCCGATAGTGCAATAAATTCATACCGGCACTAGAACACTTATGAGGATGATAAGCGTATTCGTATTCTAGAAGCATTATAGGAAATTATTTCATATCTCGAAAACTAACAACTAGTCGGCTCGGAAAGCTTCCCTCGGGATGAGGAATCGTAATTTGATACTATATACATCTGAGTTACTATGGTTTCTGAATGCTAATTATAATGTCAGGAGATAGTTAATTGCTAGTATAGGTAGAGCCACATACGAACGAAGGTATGGACGGATCAGATTGCCAGGGTAAACACAAAAAATGTAACACGGAAAATCCAACGAGCCTGGAGCTTTTGAACAATTGAATTATATTAGAGAAATCTCGAAAGTAGCTTCAAAGATCCTCTTTTTGATCATTATACTAGAACGTGTAAGAGAAAACACCAAGACACCCGCAAAAAGCACCATCGTAAACCCTATCTAAACCTCAGGACCTCGCAATACTGCCTCCCAGTATCTAACACTGTCCACTCTTTTCCCTTCTCGTAACCCTCTGCTGGCGCAAACGTAAATTTGCCTTCGGGAGGATCCAGGCCCATCACGAAATCCCTAATTATCGCCTCTCCCTGCTCTATGTACGAGCAAGGACCATATTCGACTTCGACAATGCATCCCTTCATCTGATCTCCCTGCGTCAGGTCCGCAATCCTCACCCGGAAATCATCCACCTCATATCCCGGCCCCAAAGCTCTCAGCGTTTGCCTTGGCGTCCACATTGGTGCCATCTTGGACCGTACGATGAGTTCAAATTCACGCTCGCTGGTTACCATCTGTTTATCGGCGAGTACAAAGAGCATGAACGGATGGTAGGAGAGATCAAGCCATTGCATAAACTTGTGTTGGGGGGCTTGCGGGGTCGGCTGCGGTGTAGTAGGTGAAGTCGGAGTCGCGGGTACCGGGGGTGGATTCTCGCGCAGCAGCTTGTGCTCGAGGGTCCAGCGGGCTAGGGGGAAGGGTTGATGGCGTTTGGAGAGCCGATCGGTGAGGATTTGAAGCGCGGGGGGATTGGTGGGTTCGGAGATGAAGTATAGACTGTAAGAGTATTAGAAGCTGAAGGTTTAGGCGCACAATGTAAGGGAGCGATAAATATACATACCCAGTTACAGGCATTGCGTCAAAGGCAGGTTTCTCGCGGAGGATGAGAGCTGTACGCGAGCTAGGTGTTGTAGAAATAAGATGCGGCTGAGCCAAGACTAGACCCCACGCTGTTCGATTTGGTAACTGACTCGCATCGGATCTAGAGTAATTTGGGGTATCTACATGTAGTCTATCTACCCTTGGCAAGTTCGCAGCTCCATCGGCTATCATCAATTGCAAGACAATTATCATTCATGAAGATAGTGGGGCACCAAAACGGTATGTGTACCTGAACTCCGAATCGGGTCGGATCTCTTCCTCACTCCTGATCCTTCAAAGGCCAAGCTAGTCTGCAGCCATTCTACCGCTCATTACTACATGATGGTTCCTAACCACTACGGCTTAATTAATTCGAGTTGTTACATCTAACTATAACTACATGTACATGTAATGTGTGGGTGCAAAAAGTTACATAATTTTACATACCAGTTCATTCCCTGAGGACGACGACAGGAAAGGGAATTGAAGAGAATCGGATCCAAAACGAAGGGACGTTTTATATACACCCGCCCGAGAGTACCGCGGATGGCTGGTAGTTGGTCACGGCTTATCAAACACCACACAAACTGATCAACTCTCATTGATTAAATGCTTGAATTATAACGATGCATTAGCCCCTAAAAAAACCATCTGACTAATGGAATATTTCATATCAAGGTACCTCGTGTTGACGGTGACTATCTACGGTGCCACTCAACACAAAATTGGCCGTATGGTGCACCCAATCTTAGAGGTCATAATAATCTGTTCTAACAGGTTTCTATCTATCGTGGTTGTAAAGTTACAGAGAACTTTTCATGTTTGTCATGATCACCTTTTAAAATTAGGGGGCACTATAAGAATCTTACACGTTGGCGCGCGCGAAATCTAAGTAATACCTCAATCAAGATCTCAGTGCCCTATTGATGCCTACAAGAATACGAATATTTATGGGCCAAGGATATATTATGAAGACTACATGTATTCATAACGCATAATCAAGTCCCGAGACTTCTTAATAGCAACAACCTTACAAAATTTCCTAGGGCTCAGTTAACGCGCGGGTATCCGATATGATTAGCATGTCAACATACTTGCAATTTCGAATAATATTTGCGGACACAGCTGGGTCTCAACCTTCATACTACACAACTACATGTACCTAGGTACTCCACAGAAATGAGGTGTCTCATGCAATATTTGACTTATACGGAGGCCAAGCCGGAGCCATTGTGGGTCCATAGATGCGTGTCTGCCTGGTATTTTTTTCTTTCTCGCGAGCATACGCCAATTGAGAAATCCGTCTGCAAATATATTCGAATAGTTCTAAATATATGCTGAATGACCCTGGTTGGTTGTGTAATCCACGTCACCTGCAGATCAGGCAAGCAATCATAGGCGCTGGCAAAAATCAGGAGGCGCTAAATTAAATACTGAGCGCGCCTATATATACGTCCGAAGAACACTCACTAGATAGAGCAGACATTCGCGATCAAAATTAAATACACCCAGGATTTCTTGAGAACATCAGAATCAGAAATATTCAGATATACACAGGGGCATATACACGATCAAGTTTACAAGGAATAATCCTTTATATTTACGATCGAACATGACGTCCACAACAATCGATGTCCACCAGTTCAAGTTGCAACCAGAGCCCAATATTTGGAAAACTGTGAAAATTCTTGGGAGTGGGGGTTTTGGAGAAGTTGCACTCGAAGAAAACACAGATGGAAAGCGAAGAGCACTCAAGAAAATCAGGGGAGTGCAAAGCCCCATGTTGAGGCGTGAACTGGTGTGCTTAACGATGGTCAAAAAGGTATATATAACACTGAATTATTTGTTTCCTTAAAAGATACTGATATTGAGGTGATGAAATATCAGAGACCAGATCTCTTTGTAGAATTCTTAGGATGGTATGAAGATAACGATAGTACGTACTTTTCGCTGGAGTACATGGGCGAGGGCGACTTAGGCAAATATCTTGCTGCCAATGGACCACAAACGGAGGCCAATACCAAGGAGATCACCAAACAAATTCTAGAGGGACTTTCGTTTTTACACGAAAGGGAAATTTGCCACCGCGATCTAAAGCCAGAGGTTTGACTTCATATTTTTTACCATGACTATGTGCGCTTTTTAATGGCTGGTCTCTTAGAATGTTCTGTTAGCTTCAAAATCGCCAATACGAGTCAAATTGACCGATTTTGGGTTATCAAAATCCACGGAAGGCTCGGGCCTTTACACATTAATCGGAACCCAAGAATACATGGCTCCAGAGATGCTTGGAGCATTATCCGAAAATCAAATGACGCGTGGATCATATACAACGTCTTTGGATATGTGGGCTTTGGGTTGTCTTATATACAAGATTTACACGATGAAAACACCATTCAAGGATGGGACGTTACAATCAGATTCATCACTCCCACCAACGGAAACACTTACAGAGTATACGGCACTGGACGGAATTAATATAATTGACTCATTGGATTTGGATTATATGATACGGTACTGCAACGGCGGAACCCAACTCCCCATTCATCGTCTAGTCGAACACAAGATGAGCAGCAGGGGGATACAATTCATCAAAGATCTGATGGCTCCCTATCCTCCGGGCCGGATCACTGCAGCGGATGCCATGCATTCCAGATGGATGTCAGAACTGCCTATCGATCAAAATGATATGATTAGATGCCAGCTTTCAGAGTTAGGAGTCCACCTCAGCGTTCAAGATACCGAGATATTGGTTCAGCAGGTAGAAAAAGCGCGGGAAATGAAAGTTTTGGAATATCCACCAGCTATTAGCAATAATCCCACGGTTTTGTTGGGTCGAAATGGATTAAAATTGCTGTTCCAATCATATGGGGTGGATGTTAAGAGGTTTGATCCTATGACTGGGGCAAGGACACCTCAAGCTTTGATGCATATAGCAGCTTCGGTCGGCTATACCACAATTGTTGAAATGGTCTTCTACCTTACACCTTTCAAAATTCAAAAAGACGAAGGTGAAGAGGATTATGAAGAAGAGGAAGGAATGGATTTTAAAACCAATGGCTGGACGACACTGCAGTTAGCAGCTAAAAGGGGATGCACCGACATAGTAAGATTTCTCATACAAAAGGGCGCCAACGTCAATGCCCCCGCGAGTCAAGAGGAAAGCGGTCGAACAGCTCTACAAACAGCGGCTGAGAACGGTCATGTGGAAATAGTAAAGATACTCCTAGACGCGGGAGCCAACATGGAAGCCAAAGGGTATTCCGCGTCTGGTCGGGGAGCGCTACAGGCAGCCGCACAGTGTGGAAACATCGAGATTGCCAAAATACTCTTAGATAGAGGTGCCAATATCAACATGCCACCTGCCATAATGTGTGGCCGAACAGCGCTGCAGGCCGCTTCGGAATCGGGACATGTGGAATTAGTCAAGTTATTGGTGAAGGAAGGTGCCAAAATGAATTCCAAGATCAGTAAAACGTCGGGCCGGACACCTATTCAAGCTGCAGCGGAGAGTGGTCACCTTGAAGTCGTTAAATTTCTTTTGGCGTCGGGTGCTCAGGTCAACGAAGAACCTTGTGCAAATTATGGTAGAACGGCACTACAAGCTGCAGCAGAGAAAGGGAACCTCGAGATGGTGAGGTTTTTATTAGAAAATGGTGCCGATGTTAATGCACCGGCGTCAGATACAGAGGGGCTTTCGGCACTTGAATGCGCAAGGGAGGGAGGAAATACAGAGGTGATAGAGTTGTTGGAATCCGAAAGTGCGAAGTGAATATTTTGTTTAACGCATGTACGGCCTAAAGCGTAGGCTTCAAGTTAGTCTAACGAAGTGGGTTGGAAGATCTTGATGACTGTTTTGAGAAGGATGGTGTTAGTATTCTCTAATCCCTTTCTCCCTTATAAAATGTCACGTAGTTACATATGTATATGTTCTGCCCGATACGCGGATTTTTCCAGTTCACGAACTGGGCGCCCAGTTCAGTGAGTTTTCCCAACCGGTTGTGCTGCTCAGAAGCACCGTACAAAATTTGAACGGGTTAACCTGTTCAACAAATTCATAGGATTTTGCCCCATTCAGAAAGTAAATGCACATAAGAAACGTACCCCCCAATAGAATTAATTTCCCAAATATTCCTTCTGGCCGATCGCAGTACTCAGTTGGATTGATATTATGTTAATCCAATTGAGAACCGTGTTCAATTGCCTTTTGATATTCTAGAATAAAACCATGAATTCGTTACTAACAAGAATTCTCATGGTTTAACGAATGAGTTGCATGAATGAGTATATATATGGGTAATTTTTTCCCTTACAATTATTGATTAAAGTTCATACTTTCCCAATCGTGCCCCGTTCAGTAAAGGTACCCAGTTCACGAACTGGTCATCCCATCGGGGAAATCAACTCAACCGGGCGCCCAGTTCGTGAACTGGAACATTTCGCCTATCGGGCAGAACATATAGGTTTGTTTAGGTATGCATTCTGCATTTGAATATCGATGGTTCATAAAGCAGAACTTTTATATCATACTCCACTATTTAAAATTGTGCCACTGAACATATTAGCTCATGTATTAGATTTTTTTCTTCCCTTGGTCGATTGGCATCATGAAAAATCACTCATAATTCGTTGATAGAAAGATGGAGTCTGTTGGTCTCAGCCCGGCCCATAAAATCGTCTCCAATGTTCCAATCTCACCAGGACCGCGAGTAATTAACTGGTAGGTAATTTCCCCTGGACGTTCACTCCATTTCTATTGTCATGAGAGGACATAGTTTTCGGCGCTCATGACCTAGTAATAGTTGATGATAACATAACCCTATCCATAATTGTGAAAAGCTGTAGGCTCTTATCACATCAAATCTAAGAATATTTGTAACTACGGCTCAACTACCTATATCTGAAGTCACAATATCTAATGGTCAAGTACCTGTAGTGATATTAAGGTCCTATAACACCTTTGTTGAGCTCATTAGACATAGACCTGGGAAAAAGGACCTCTTTCCCCTGGTATCCCGCTATATGTTCCTTCGCACCAGTCCATTTCCCGAACAAATTCCTTCATTTTAGCTAAAATTACCGTGTCCTTGCCGCCGCCGCATTGCTTGCTTCTATATTTCGCAAATTTCTGAGATTAGCGTAAGGCCGATTCCCGGGCGATGGAGCTTTAACAAACCTCTTCTTGTCGCATCCTCCAGCAATGCCGTATCCACCGCGTTTGCTGGTAGGTGCACATATCTCACTACACTACCTCTGATGAAAACACTTTTTACCGCTGACTAAATTCAAATCGTAAATAATTAAAAGTTCCATTGCCGGGAGTCTTATGCGCGTGGGTAGATACCAAATGGGGATACCGAGCTTCATCAACAACGTGGATCTCGTCTAGCTTGATGTTCAAAAACTGATCCACAGACTTGAGAGTTCCGCGGATTAAAAGGTCGTTTTTGAGCTCAATTGTAACCTAGACAATGTGAGCAATGAGAAAGGCGTGGGCGATTGCGGGGAGTATGTGTACCTCATGGTCGACAAGTGTCTTGAAAAAACTGCAAAGGTGTTAGATATATGATTCTTAGTATTCTGGGTAGGGGTCAGGTACCTGAAGAAAAGCATAGTTGGGGGCGACGGTGGAACTCGGGGAAATTGTGGCTTCGTCTAGAGGTGAAAGAACAATAGTGGGGTTGTGTGACATGACGTCCGGGTAATGTGCTGTGGGCCTTAATTTTGAGCCCCAGAGACCTTGAGCAGGGATAACCCGCACCATCATCCATGCCTTATTCGCTTGGTATGAATCGTGCATATCTTGTACCCATTTAGAGTGGGTACACCACGTTTACATGGTTGTAAGCACTTAAGGGAGAACTAAGCTTAAGGAAAAACTAAACTTAAGAAAAAACATACGTTTCAATCCCTAATCTATAGATCTAGTTGTCTGAAGGTTTCTTCGAGAGTCGGTGTTGAGCACGTTGAAATAAGTTCGCGATGATGGCCGCAATTTTACGTTCTGAATTGCTCAAATACGGACAGCAACTAATACAAGTACATATACGTACAAATCGTTAGGACTTTGCAGTGGTTATTCAAAGGAGAGAAATGAATACAACGTAGTGCAATAAACGTCTTTTTAATGTTTATGACGGATATATATATCAAGGGCTTCAAAATTATTTCACCGCAAACTACATGTATGCGCTCATTTCTATAGACTTCATGACAAGCTGTTAACACGCCTTTCAGACATGAGGCATCTGCCAAATATGTACATTGCTAAGTCAATCCATATTCTACCTACGGTGCTTATATCTACCTCCCCAAAGTACTCAAGAAGTTCTTTTCCTTAATAGCAGCCCTACTCTTCTTCCTCATCTCTCTCTTGACCTCCAATCTCGCTGCAAGCGCCTCCTCTGCACTGACCTGCACTTCCCCACCAATTTCCACCGTTGATGGTCTCATTGCCTTACTTAACCCAGGCTTCGCACCAGGAATGTTTTCACCCACACCCCCAACCGCTGCTACGACTCGGGTGAACGGATGGTTGGGAGAGGTGGTAAATGGGAGATCGATGGTTTGCTCAGTGATGGGAATGCGGATCTCTGAGTTGAGAGACTGAAGAGCGGCGACCTTTTCGGCACGCTTTTTGGCGATTTTACGTTCCTTTTTAGATTTTGCTATGGGGTGTACGTTAGTACTAGATAGTTATACCGATAGATAAATGAGGGAGGGCTCACAGTAAAGATCTCCTACTTCTTCTCCTTCTAGCCCATCCACAGTAGTCTTCTTATCCAGCAAGGACCACAGCCATTCAGGATACTCGGAGTCTTCCAGAGCAACTGGATCGCTCTTCCCTTTCAGGTAGTTGATATTCTTCAGCGGGGTTCCTGCCATGGTTCCACTAACCACTGTGATCTTTGGCTTCACCGCGATCTTTGGCGCGGCAGGAGTAAGCGGTATTGAGAACGGTTGTGCAGCCGACGTACTCGTAGCACTCGGCGAGCCCTCACCACCGGGGGTGCTGGACTGCAGTGGTTTGGCCTGGTTCACAACGTTTGGGTTTGCAACGGAGTAGGTCCGTACAGCTCTCAGCGAGACCGCCGGTTGAATTCGGCGAAGACAGAACATGCTGAGAGGCTCAATTGGGCGTTAATTCGTGGTTATTTGCCGATTTTTTGATCTGTTGTAAGGTGCAAAGGAAAATTTGGAGTTTCGCATAGTCGTGATGGGTTATGCGAGTCACGCGCATATTTGAGACTGATATAATGGCAGGGTCCACCCCACGGTGCAGCGGGGTTTGCTGCATGAGCAATACAAAAGCGGTTTAGGGCGGCTTTACCTAGTAAATCACGTCGCACACTGCAGCAGCGCGCAACATGCACAAGCGATATCAGAGAGAAAAAAGAAAAAAAAAAGCGAACGAGGAATTTTTTTTTGCGAAATCTTGGCACTTCCTAGGCTGCTGTGAAAAGTTATTTCAACGCGACTTTTTCCCTCCTCCGCTCATTTCTCCTTCTTCATCACACAAATTCTCACACTCCAAGACTGAAGTTTGCCGCACCGCAATTTGCATCTGAGGGCTTATAATCTCATATCTGAGGGCTCGTTCTGTTCAGTTGGCTTGTTGGCTTCCGAGGGCATAATCATATCAATCAATTTCACAATTGATTTTTGTGGGCACTGAGGGCTTCTTTCTGAGAGACATCTTCTACTGAGGGTTTATTGGCTTTTGTTCCTGTCCCAGTCCCAATCTTCTTCTACACCAAACAATTTCACCTTTTCTTCCTCCCAACTCCCCCCGCAACCACAATGGGTAAATCCACCGTTAAGTCTGCCAACGGCAAGACCTCCAAGAAGGACGCCTCAACCACCGTCAAGGCCGCCGCTACCACTAAACCCATCTCTTCAAAGTCCAAGGATATCGCCAAGAAGGCGAGCGCCGTCGTCGACAAGAAGTCCTCTAAGAAGGACAAAAAGAAGGCCCCCACCCCCGAATCTGACTCTGAGGACGACTCCGATGACTCTCACGACTCGGATGATTCCTCAGAATCCGACTCTGAGGAGGAGACCAAGCCTGCCCCCAAGAAAGTCGACGCTAAGAAGGCCGTAGCTAAGGACGAGTCTTCTGACTCGGAGAGCGATTCTGACAGCGACGAGTCTATGAAGGATGCCCCTGCCGTCGTCGCCAAGGAGGAGTCGGACTCCGACTCCTCTGAGAGCGACTCTGACTCGTCTGAGGATGAGAAGCCCGCTGCCAAGAAGGTAGAAGCTAAGTCTGAGGTGAAGAAAGCAGCTGCTAAGGAATCTGTAAGTTACCAATCCAAATTTTGTCTCCTTAGGATTTATCCTAAACTCCTTTCTTTCCCAGTCCGATTCGTCCGACGACTCCGATTCCGACGACTCCGATTCCGATTCCTCTGACTCTGACTCTGACTCTGACTCTGACTCTGACTCTGAATCTGAATCTGATAAGGCCAAGGCTTCCGACAGCGACTCCGACTCTGACTCGGACAGCGACTCTGACAGCGACTCTGATGATTCTAAGCCAGCCGCCGCCTCCAAGAAGCGCAAGGCCGACACTGAGGCCGAGCCTACCGTCAAGAAGGCTAAGACCGAAAAGCCAGCCGCTGCTGCTGCCGACGAGAACCCCAAGAACCTTTTCGTCGGTTCCCTCTCATGGAGCATTGACGAGGACTGGCTCCGTGGGGAGTTCGAGTCTTTCGGTACCATCTCCGCCGTACGCATTGTCACTGATCGTGCCACCGGCCGCTCCAAGGGGTATGCCTTCCCATTTGTCTACTTAACCTGAACAATTTATTCTAACATAATAAAGATTCGGATACGTTGAGTACGAAGACGCCTCTTCTGCTAAGGCCGCTCTCGAGGCTATGAACGGCAAAGAGCTCGACGGACGTGCCCTTAACATTGACTACTCCACTCCCCGTCCTGAGCAGGCTCCCCGCGAAAACCGCGCCAAGCAGTATGGTGATCAGAAGTCACCTGAGTCTGACACTGTCTTCGTTGCCAACCTTGCCTTCGATGCCGACGAGGAATCAGTTAAGGCTGAGTTCGAGGCCTTCGGTAACATCATCGGTCTTAGGATCCCTACCGACCCGTAAGAACGCCTACAATGCCTTTGTATTTATGTATATTGATACTAACTATATTCAGTGAAACTGGTAACCGCAAGGGCTTCGGGTACATCCAGTACGATTCTATTGACTCCTCTCGTGAGGCTGTCGAGAAGATGAACGGCGCTTTCATTGCCGGACGTGCTATCCGCACTGATTTCTCCACTCCCCGTGACCCCTCCTCCGGAGGTGGCCGTGGTGGTCGCGATGGTGGTCGCGGTGGATTCCGTGGCGGCCGTGGTGGTGGTGACCGTGGTGACCGTGGTGGCCGTGGTGGCCGTGGTGGCGGGTTCCGTGGCGGCCGTGGCGGTGGTGACCGTGGTGGCCGCGGTGGTGGTGCCAGCCGCAACCGTGGTGGATTCGGTGACTTTGCCGGGTCAAAGAAGAAGTTTGATTAAATGCTACTGATTGATGATGCAAAAAAATGGGATGATGGCAGTGCGGGTTTCTTGGCTTGATATGATTGATGCCTATTACTTAATAACTCTTACTACTGGGGGCTTGTGAGAATTTGTGTATGCATCTGTGGGCATATATTCTTGAGGGTTTCTTGGTTCCATCCTGGATAAGCGTGTACGATATATGGCTAGCTACAAAAAGTTTTTCTGTTTTCTTGGGTCTAATTTTTTGTGTATTACTTTTTTTCTTGATCCATTTGCGGTCTTAAGCCTGTTTGGGTAGGATTTTGCAATTTTAGCTGTTCTGAGGACAGTTTAGTGGTGTACATAGAATCATGAATAGGGATAATATTCATATCATCCAAATTACTTTTCATGCATGGCTTGAAGTTTTGGGTTGATAGATTATTAAATTAGTGGTCAATCTACCCTTATAATACTGATGAAACTGGCTATCCACTCCAGAGCTTTCTCCTAAAGTGCCAGCGCCATTGAAGAGGACTGGTATTCCCCCTCGCTCCCCTTGTTCACCCTACCCTGGCCTGACCTGCATTTGTTTCGAACGCATGGACGCAGTTCGATGTTTCGGTAATAACTGAGGTAGGCCGAGAAATATTCATAACCCCCTCTGGGACTACATATATCAACTAGCTGTTACCCGCTTCGGGCCCCGGCTGAGAGCTTATTTATTGACAACACCCACAACCCATTCAGGGAGCCCATCATCTTCATGATCATCCTTTGATAGAGCTACAATATAGAACACACCTAGTAGACCTTGCAAAGTGGCTTTGTGTTAAGCTATTGACGGACTGACGAAACCTGTTACCGCTCAAAGCTTCTCTTTCTCAACAACCGCCTGTCTCAATGAACTGGACTGGTGGTAGTCGAGCTCGAAACGGTAAACCATCTTCCGACACAGCCCGCATTCAAAAAAGTTACTTTGCCAAAGTCCGTGCCAAAAACTCGACCCCTCTCGCCCATGCAGCGCTATCTTTTGCTTTTGCTGGGGATGGCACGTCAGTTTCTGGGGGTCGAAGGAAAGCCCGCGTTCCAGAGCTCGATATTATCCTAACCCAGGAATCACAAAAGAAAAGAAAGGCCTGTGATATATCCCACGACCTGATGCCATTTGAAGAATTAGTCGAAGAGGCAGACAAATCAACTGAAAATAGGACTCATAGAAGCAGTGATATAAAGACAAAGAAACAACGTTTGTTAGAAAAAGATAGCTGGGTTTGTACAACACTGGCACGGCCACTTGTCTTGAGGAGCAAACAATCGGCGGTGAATGTGCGTCCCCAGGAAAGGGCTACACCTGAGATCTTGAGAAATCCTGAGCTATTTCTAGATCCTATTAATCAAGCAGGCATTGGAGATGGTCATGAAGGCCGGTCCGATGGGCCCAACTACCCTCGTTATCCCTCACTTGAGAGAGGATCTGTTGACCGAGGTAGTGAGCATAGGGGATTCAACGGTGGTGTCTTCCGCAATCTCAGTGATGGGGGATTCGTTCAGATTGGTGGTGAGAGCACCCAGTTTGGAGGGAGCAACCCAGAACAGCATGGATTATCAGGAAGGGAAATGTCAGATATTTCTGAGGAAACAATGCTATTTGATATTGAAGGGCGCCAGGAAGAGAATTCTCCACCCATGCTCCTGAAGGGTTCCAATCTGTTCGGCAAAAAGCATGATGTCGAAAATTTCAGGAGGCTTCCGGAGGATATTGGATTTAATTTGAATGATTGGAGAGTCAATCGAGATACGCAAATAAACGGTGGCTACCCATCTTCACCGTTGGCCCCGTATTCACAGGTCCCTCGAGAGTGGGGGTTGTCGCCTCCGGCCCCGGTCAATAAATTTGTTTCCACAGGCCAGGAAAAGGGAAGGGACATAATTGAAGAAATTGATGAAGTGGCTGCAGATACATGGACTAGCAGTCCATTTGAGGTCTTGCCAGCTAAACCCGTCCAGTCCCGAGTCATGCTCTCTAGACTTACCCAAATCACTCATAATGATCATGCTCAAGAAAGCTCCAGAGTTAAAAAACGAACGAGTAGAGAACACTTGTCGAATGATAGATTTACTCATAGAAACAACTTCTTAGACCGTCTAATTCAGGAAGATGTCCAGCAAATGCAGAATCAGTCTTTAATTGCGTGTGCATCCTCTGGAAGTTCATCTGCTGGTGAGGATGAAGGTGAAGAATGGATGCTGGGCTCAAATATTTCCCCTAGACCATCTCAAGGGGGCAAAGCCATTGATTCAATACCTACAGGCGAGGCTCAAGGTGGATGGGAAATGTTTTTGAAGGACCACACAGTCAATGAAGAAGAAGATATAGTGGATGAACATCAGGAGTTAAACCAGCCGTACCCGCAAAAGCATTCGACAGAGTTTGACACTCTAGAGGAACATCCAGAGCGCGAAAACCTAGAAGGAATTTCTCCTCAGATTGCCGGTGGTAAGCGCGATGGAAACGTCGAGGGCCAGGAAAATCAATCACAGGATTTTATCAGAAAGTTAAATTTAGAATATAGAGATGCGTCGGAAGTGCCTCTGGACGATAGACCAGTGAAGGCTCCTCCTTTGGTAAGTGATGGAGACAAGGAAGAAAACTGGAGAGAATTTCTTAGGTCTCCACAAGCTCAGCCGGGAGACAATCACAGTACGGAGGCGAAGGAAACCGTTGACCAGGAAGTTACCATAGAGAAACCTGGTAATACTCTCCCCGAAACCAATATCAGGCCGAAGTACCAACTAAGTGTTCTGCCACAGTAGATACAATACTCAATGAGGAGAAGGAGCCAGAAAGGACCCTAGAATTCGACAAAGATGAGGATAATGCTTGGAGGGCATTCGTATTTGCTGGCCTCGATGACGAAGTCGAGCCAGAACTTGAACCGCCTAGACCACCAGAGCCAATTCGCCGGCGCACAACAATGCCGCTCAAATCATCCTTGAAGCCTCCAAAAGTTATGTTGCCCTCTAGATCGGATCTGGAACCTGAACTCCCGACCAACTATAGTCCGAAAGAAAACACCTACGCCCCTTCAATGGCTGGCGCTACTGTGGGATCGGGGTCGGGCCCCAGCTCAGAAGATACTAGTTCAGCAGCTGGTAGCTCCCCTATTGCTCAAAGGACGTCAAAGTTCTTCAATTCCGGACATAATATCGCTTCTTCGCCTCCTGCAGTTCCAGCAGGAACTGCGTCTACAAGGTCAAGGAGCATACTTCCGATCGGCTGGAGGGGACAGGGTAATTTGTACTCGAGAAGTCAGCAGAAAACTTCAAAAAGGGAGAGGAGTGTTCAAAAAGATCAGATACAGAATCATGGTCAAAAAAAGGCTGCGGAAGAGGAAATTGAGGATATTGAGGATTGGTAGAAGCTATGCTTGCTCCAGGGTGATGTTTTGTCGGGCTATGATATGCAAAGGGGGATTATTTATGCTCATAGTATAGCCTGGTTATTACTAGAACTTATTTAGCATTAAGAAAAGATTAATCTATTGCTGTATGCCAAAACATACTATTATGTCGATAGATTTACTAGCTCTCACCCTTTAACAGCTTACAGCCTAGTTGTCCATTACTACATCCTAGTCAGCCGTGGTGAAATGGTCTTGATCATAGGCCATCACTCGCGTGATTTCTCCCACCCCCTCTCACATATCTCTATCTGCTATAGCTTCAGAACTCCCAGACTTAGTCTACCGGAGAATCCAAAATATTTAGCATTACCTCGTAAGTATAACGAATCAGTGCCATCATCCAGTAAAACCACGAGCCCACCGTAGAGCCAAAGCCGATGATAGCTTCATGGGTCATCACTCGGCCTTGTGATACTGAAGTCCTGGACCTATGCGCGGAATCCAGATTCGAAATAGATTCGAAACTCATGATAATGTGTTAGTCCTATCTGCAAAGTGTAAATGGGCGAGATGGCATTGGGGGTACATGGATGGTGGGTATACATGTAAATAGCTACGCGCCCGATTGCCACATAAAATACCAACAGGCCCTATTTTCAGGTGAGTATAAGGTGTAGCAGAAGCACCTAGAAATATGTGCTATGTAGTAAGGACCAGATGAGTCAAAATGCACTTAGGTTTTCAGGACAGTGTGTGGAAGTAGAAATATCATGCGGAGACTCCGAGTCTGGTCATGAAATATCACTCGGTGCGCTAGTCCCGAGAGAACGCGGCCGTTGCCACCGCCTCCTCTAAGTCTGCTCTGTGAGTGTTTGGAGTTGTTGGATGTGTGACTTTTAAGAAGGTAAAGTTACAGTGTGGAATATATTGGTGGAGGACACGTTGGCAAGAGAACTCGCTCTTAGCAATGTGTCCTCCTAGAGCCCTACTATAAAATGGATTGTATCAGCTCTAGTAGACATTGATAATAATATAACTGAAGCTCTAATACAGCTAATACTTGAGACCGACATTCATCCCGTCACACTTCAACAAGGCCTAATAGTGTGCACTTCGAGGTGAAGAGAGGATGTATCCATTGGCCTCTACCTCGAATTACTCGAAGTTCCCCAAGGTTTTGGATTGGGCTAACAACAATCATGTTGTTATTTGAAAAAAGATGCTAGGAATAATGTTTTGATGGACAGAAACTGAGGTACCTTCATCCCCATATGTCCTGAGCACCTAGTCCTATTCAAGAGAGAGTATTGACTTCTTGAAAACCCAAGTCTACTCAAGGCGAGCAGAGGATTGTAGTGTATTGAGACGTTTCGTAGGAGTATACCTCGACGAATATATATATATACCGAGGTAAGGCATAAGGGCGCCTCAACCTCTGGACCACATTGGATAGGATATCAAGACCTGTTTTTCTGCTTCATTTCTATTTATTGGAGCTATGACTGCGTCTTGCAGCTGATGGTTTTGGCAAGGGAACTAACTATAAAACTATTTACAAAAACGGGAAGGGAAAAAAAGCATGCTATCTATGCTATCTATTAGGCATCGACCTCCATCCCATCGCTTTCCTTCTTTGCCTCCTCATCCTCGTCTTCTTCCGCCTTGGGCGCCTCTTCTGCCTTTTCTCCACCAGCTTCCTTCGCCTTCCTCGCCTCCTTCTCCATCTTTTTCATCTGTCTCTTCGACACCTTCGGCGTCTGCTTCTCGCCCGTCCACTTCCACATCTCACCCGGCCCCACAACCGGCGCATCCACCAGCCCCCTCGTGGTAGACCGCACCGTCTCCGCCGCCGCCCTCTCGTCCTCCTCAGTCCACTCCCTCGGCAGTACCGCAAATACCAGATAGCTGGTATGCGTCTTAATCTCCTGCTCACCCCTCGTGACCAATCGCCCCTCCGTAATTCCCTCCATATCCATCTCCCGCGACGCCGCCTCCTCAGCATTTACCCCCTCGCCATGGAGATCCTGCTCCTGCCGCCGCACACGGTAGTCGTTCATCCACTGCAGGCGCTTCAGTGCCTCGTCGACGTTCCGGGGTCCTGCGCCGTCGGTGTAGCTCTTACGCTGGGCTCGACGCACCTCGAGGTGCCGGTGCTGGATCTCGTACATCTCGACCTCGACCCAGCCTAGCTTCCGCAGCACTGACACCGTGCGCGTCACCTGCTCGATACAGGGCGAGAACGTACATATGCGGACGGTCTCCGTCATCGACAGCGCCGACGGGATCGCGGGATTCGTCGTCTCCGGTGCAGGCGTAGTCGGCTCCGTGACCGGTCCCGGAGACGGCGTCGGCGTGAGCCCCGTCCGTGTAGGGAGCGGCGGCGTAGCATGCATCCGTCTCGTCAGATGCGGCAGCGCCAGCCATGGCGCCGGCAGATCCAGAAAGATAGCCGTAGCACCAGGGCTCACCCCGTTGCCGTCGCCAACGAGGAACCCGTCTTTACACACGTCCCTGTGCACGATGTCGACCAGGCCGTCGAGGCCATGGCGGCCAATCTCGTCGCGCAGCTTCTCAACCCGCTCTTCATGGTACTCGAAGCTCCACACGCGGCCCTTGCGGCCCTTGCTGATGTTCCCGCCATCCTCACGCCCGTCGGGGTAGCCGCCGTAGACGGCGCGGACGGCGGCGTGTGTGAAAGAGCCGCTGCCGGCACCGGCCTCGAGAATCACGCTACCGGGGCGCACGCACAGCTTGTGCAGAACGAAGGCGCTGTCGGGGGTGTAGACGACCTGCGTGCGGTGGGGGAGGGAGGTTGTCCATAGCTCTGCGGTGGGGGCGAGGATATGCAGGAAGCCGCTGTCGGTGGGTACGCCGCTGCGCTTGCGCTTGTGGCCAGGTCCGGTGGCGCGCACTTGGGAACCGTAGGGGATGTTGGTGAGCGTGTCGTGGGGGAAGTCGCCGAAGCGGGTGTTGAGGATGCCGTCTGCTGAGCGGGCGCCGGAGCGGGAGGAGCGTTCGGCGGTGGTGGTGGAGGCGGAGGGGGTGGAAGTGGACGGCGCGAAGGAGACGGGGATGAGCAGGTCGCGCTTGAGGTGGATTATGGACGGGCAGGAGGAGGTGCCGATCAGAGGGGGAGGCGCGAGGAACGGCGAAGGCTCGGGCAGGAGGGGGGCCATCACTTCAGCAGTAGCAGTAGTAGCAGCAGTAGTAATACCTGTAGATAGACTTGTAGACGCTGTAGATGCAGCTGATATTGGCTCTGGATCTGACTCGGCCATGGTGGTGTTGAGGTTGTGGGAATTGGAGATGTTCGGAGTGTTCGGAGGTGAGTTGAGTCGAGTCTTCTTCACCTTTCGCACTGAAAAAGTTGAATGCGACACACAGAGGAGGCTAACTCTAAAGAGGGCAGGGTAACTCGCTGCCTGTCCAGGGTTTAACCAACGAGTAATTGTAATACCGGGGGATTTGCATCAGGGACTGATGGAGAGAAGTGGCTGTGGCGGCTGTGGGGAAAGTAATTGGGCTGAGTTCTCTTTTTTGGCTTTGGCATTCAAATGAGCGGTCTCTTGGTGTTGGTGGGGAATGATCTTTTTTTAGGAGAATGTGGCATCGAGTGATATTCTGTGATGTGAGCAGGAGTTGGATACTGACGGTAACCTACAATATACGAAGAGTCAAAAATACCTCTTCATGCATCCATTTAAGCTGCAGCGTTCTTTACCTGATAAAAACTACATGTAACTATACTAGCTATACGCACATGTATGTATGTATATGTACCCACTCCTCTAATCTACGCTCCACATATATATCCTACACTCATACCACTCTACCTCTTCAAAGCCTCTGCCCTCTCCTTATGCCACTCCGGCACCACTGCCCTCACCCACACTTCCTTTCCCTCCTCCCCCACCACAAACTGGTCCCCACTCCTCCACTCACGCTCACCCCCATCATCCTCCCCCCTCGTCATAACCCCCAACCTGCACAGCGCCAGCCCCACATTCCCCACCTGCCCCAGCACGACCCCAGGCGCCCTCGCCCTCCTCCCCACCCTCCTCACCGCCGCCCCCACCTCCACCCCCGGAACCTCCATACTCGGATCATACACCACCCTCCCCTCCCCCTCCTCGTCTGCGGGGAAAGGAACAGGACTGAACTGAACAGGCAGCACCCGCCGCCGCACAACGCCGGTGTGGTACGTGCGGATCGTCAGCTCCTGCCCAACGTAGCACCCCTTGCGGTAGTCAATGGCGCCCATATAGTCCAGACAGCTCTGCTGCGGCAGCGCCGCCTCCGCCGGCAGCTCCACCGACCCCTCTGGCACGCCGCGGAGGTAGCGGCGCAGCTTGTAGTGGGTGGGGTCTGCCTGTGGGAGGCCGGTTGATGCTGCGTCTGTGGGGGCGGCGAGGAGGCGGTGGCCGAAGGCGGGGGCGCGGGTGTCGGTGATGTGGATGCTGCTGCTGCTGGGGAAGGGGGGGCTACGGGGTGGAAGAGGGTGGTGTCGTCCCAGACGGCCCAGACGGAGAGTGTGGAGGGGGCTACGGGGGAGAGGGTGATTTTGCTGCGGAGCTTGCGGCGCTGCAGGGTGGTGAGGAGGTGCGGCGCGGTGGGGGCGGAGAGCTCGATGAGGTAGCGGGGCTCGTGGGTGGGGGTGGGGTAGATGAATGCGTCGGAGATCATGCGGCCCTGTGATTCCCTCTCTTCCCCGTTAGTCGGTCAGGTGCCCCGGGGGAGAAGGGAAGGGAAGGGAAGGGAAGGGGAGAACGGACCTGCGAGTTCAGGAAGCACGAGTATGTGCCATTCCCGTCTGGCGGCGGGACCTGCGATGTTACGAGGCCCTGCAGGAATTTCGGTGCGTCGGGGCCGGCGACGGAGATGAGGGCGCGGTCGGGGAGGAGGGCGATTCCTTTTGCTGGCGGCGGCGCGGGGGGGGGGTGGGTGCTGTAGGTGCGGCGGCGGCGGAGGAGAGGGCGTCGGAGGAGGAGGAGGGGCGGTCGGAGGAGGGTCATGGTTGGGTTGGGTGTTTTTGAGATGGGCGGGGTGAGGGATGAGGGTGAGGGATGAGGGATGACGTTGGTGGGGGTGCTGGGGTGCTTGGCTGCACGGCTGATTAATGTTGCGGGTGGTGGAGTGGGGATTTTGGAGTTCTTCTACTCTAACAAGTGCTACTAACACAAGAGAGAAAGAAAATATCGAGATTTATTAGCCCCTGCAATTTGCAAAACTCACAATTGCTTTTAGCGCAGTTATGCTATGTAATTCACGAATTATAAATGGTTGTTAGTTTCGGTAAAGCCTTATATTTGGTTATTCCTCCCGTTCACGGATCGCGCCGGCGTGTATATATATATCTCTTGACTTCAAGATAGTGGCTATAATTGTTGAAGGCAGAGCTACAGACTGCGAAGTAGAGCATAACATGCCTGTACCTACATGTACGTAGTAATGAATTGCCTCAATGGCTGTTGTTGTGTTTTACGTACGTGTAGCTTTACCTTCCTACATAGGAGGAATGGAGAGCCTTTGAGTTCTCCGTGGAATGACTCTTGGGAGGGCCGTACGGGCTGAAGGGTTCTCAACTTTAAATGATCCTAAAACAGTTTATAGAGAAGAGGCCAAGAAGGTTTCAAGAATGGACTATTCTATAACTAGGTATCTACAAAAAGACAAAAGAAACGCAAGAAAGCTCTAATTGACCCCCCACCATCACCCCTACCTCCTCTTCTTCCCCTTACCCCCTTCCCCTTCCCCCCCATCCCCTTCCCACTCTTCCCACTCTTCCCACCCCCCTTCCCCTCCCCCCTCCCCTCAATATCCATCACATCCCTCCTACTCAGCACCAACGTCCCATTCCTAAACTTCCCCACACTCGGCCCAAACGCCCCCCTCTCCCTCCTCTTCCCCTCCCCCCCCTTTTTCTTCACCCTCACCTCCCTCTCCAGCACGATCCCCGCCTCCCGCGCCTCCCGCCGCCGCTTCTCCTCCTTCGCCCTGCGCGACTTCTCCATCCACACCCGGGCCGCCATCGGCATCTTGTGCTTCGTCAGGTCCCTCCCGCCCAGCGCCTGCACGCGCGCCTCGATCGCTTTGAGCCGGTTCTTGCCTGTGGCTTCGAGGTTCGCGTCGAGCAGGTGGGATTCGCGGAGGAGGCGCTGGAGGGCCAGGTCGTTTTGGAGGTGGTGCGCTTCGGTGGTGGTGTCTTCTTCGTCGGATTCGTCGGGTTTGGAGGGGGCGGTGGTGGGGGGGGAGGGCGCGCGGAGGGCGGGCGGTTTGGTGGAGATGAAGGGCTTGAGGATGCTTTTGGGGAGCTTGGCGGTTTTGAGCAGGGGGTCGCTGGCGGTGAAGTGGATTACTTCTGGCGCTGGTGCTGCGGTGCGGAGTGTTAGTGCTGTTTGTAGTGTAGATAGTGCAGAGATGTAGAGAAAGAGAGGGAGGGAAAAACGAACCTGTGAGCTTCTTATCTTCTTCTTCCGAGAGGCCCTCCCACTCACTCCCACTCCCACTGCCACTATCATCATCATCACCTTCTTCAATCACCCCAGTCTTCGCCTTCTTCTTCTTCCCCGAGTCCTTCTTGGCAGCCTTGGATTTTTTGGCACCCTTCACCTCCGGCAGCGGCGCAAACTGGCTCTCAAAGTGCCGCCGCAGGATCTCCATTGCGTCGGGGCCATTGTCACTGGATTCGGTGTCTTCTGTGTCCTTTTTGGGGGCGGTGCGTTTTCGCTTTTTGACGATTTCAGGCATTGTGGTGGTGGTGGTGGTGGTGGTGGTGGGGTTGCGAGTTGTGGGTTTTGATAGGTCCTGGGTTTCGAGGTTTTTAGTTTTGGGTTTTGCGGTGGTTGGCTTAGCTTGGCTTGGCTTGAGGCTCTGTGGTGGAGGGAGGGGAGGGGAGGTTACACAGGCAGGGGTAGAGAGAGTATCGAGTCGGAGGTGCAAGAGGCGGGCGTGTGGGGTTTTGGAGTAGCGATGATCCGTTTAAGAGTTGTGCGGTGATCATAGCTAAGAGTTATGCTTGTACTGTCAGTAATTTCACGCTTGCGGGATTGAGAAATCTGACTATCCCCAATGATGCACAACATAAAACTACATGTACTCTACATGTACTAGAGCCGTCGAGAATCTTCATTCCAGCACAAGAGCCTCGGTCCTCAAGCCTTAACGTCCCCGGCTCCCAACTGAAGACTGAAGACATCCATCCCACTTCCCCAATCGGGCCTGGTGGCTGGGTTCTGCGTTGACCGCCCGCGCGACCTCTCGAAAACAACTGGCGACGACGCCACAGACAGACAGAGCTACAGACAACAGACAGACAACATGGCCGCGACACCGGCAAAGGTGAAGAAGCTGGCGGACCAGCTGATTACCTGCATCACCGGCCTGACGCCCGAGGTGTGCTCTCTCTCCCCCTCTCCCTCTCTCCAGTTGGAGGTGAAGGACTGGCTGGAATTAGTTGTGTTTGTATTGACTGCGGCGAATGGTGTAGGAAGATCCCGCCAACTTTGGCCTCTGCCGTGTAGGTCCTTCCCATGCCATCTACCAAGAGGACCCCCAACTGACAGTGGGGTATTGGTATCTATAGGAATTCGCCCTCCGCAGCTTCAAGGGCTACAAGTTCGGGCGCACAAACCAGTTTGACGTAAACTCCAAGCTCTCCGGGTACCCCCCCCCCCCCCCCACCTCCCCCTCCAAGGCAAGCTCCCCAGAAGCTAACTACCACATGCCCCCCGCAGTCTCGAAGAGAAATTGCGAATCTACAACCGCGACGACATCGCCGACGCCCTACGGTCCCGCCTCAATGAGCTCCCCGTCTCGACCTTCACGCCCGAGCTACTCTCGCTCTTCCTCACGCTCTCCGACCGGCCGCTGGAGAACGCACACCTGGATGATCTGGATGCGCTGATCCGGCATGACCAGGGGCCAAAGGGGCTGACGTGGGCGGACATCATCGCGGAGGAGCCCTTGGAGGGGGAGATCTGGAAGGATGTGGATTTTGGCGCGGAGAGCAGCGATGAGTGGTCGGAGGAGGGGGAGGATGATGTGTGGGAGCGGAGGGAGGCGGAGGGGGGGAGGGGAGGAAGAGGAAGGGGAGGTGGGCGGAGGAGGAGGGGGAGGGAGGGAGGGGGGCGAGTGTGGAGGGGTTTGTGCTGAAGGGGGATAGGGAGGGGTTGGAGGCGCTCAAGAAGGCGCAGTATTGGGATGTGAAGCACAGGGTGAGGCCAATAGAAGAGGAGATTGACGTTTCGTTGGGCGCTGGTGGAGGTGGTTTGTCCTGCAACCTTGTCCGGTGTATTGAGTTTGTGCTTATGGGATTGCGCAGTGGAAAACATATCAATCATCTCCGAAGTCCAGGCTGTCCGTGAAGTCCTCTTCATGCTCCTCGGCCACCCGTGCGTCCTCTTCCAAAGCCTCAATGGCATAGTCTCAGTCGAGACTCCCGCGCTGTCTACGCAGTTTGCACTCCGGCATACGTCCTTACTCGCCTTCAAAGCACTTCTCAACTGGTATGGCGAGAAGGGCACACATCTCAATCGCATCCGCTACTTTACATCAATCCGCAACATCCACGTTTCACCAGAACAACAAACCTTCACTTCCGCTGTCACCGAGAAGCTCTTCCTCCTCGACCAGCGCCTCATCGAGATCGAGCAACGCTTCGTCGGAAATGCCACCACCAACCAGATCGCCTCCCTCCTCTCCCTCCAGTCCGAGCTCGAACCTCTCCTCCACCCCTACATCCTCCTCTCCAACATAATAGGCGCCATAACCAACCCCCGCACGCCCATCCCGCAAACCACCCTCGCCACCCTCCACCTCGAGCACCTCTTCACCTCCGCCTGCACCCTCCAATCCACCGGCGACCACCAAACCTTCACCTTCATGACCTCCCTCTTCTTCACCAGCCTACAGACCTACCTCCGCCCCATCCGCGCCTGGATGGAGCGCGGCGAGCTCCGCCCCTCCGAGATCTTCCTCGTCTCACAGACCCTCACGCCCGACCAAGTCGAGCCCGGCGGGCTCTGGCACGACCAATTCGCCCTCCGCACCGACCCGGCCACGGGCGCCCTACAGGCGCCCCGCTTCGTCCACGCCGCCGCAGCCCGCATCTTCATCACCGGCAAGAGCGTCGTGTTCCTGCAGCGCCTGGCCGAGCACCACCTACCGACCGCCATGCTCTCCACCGACGCCGCCAACGCCGCGCAGGACGCAGAGCTCACCGTACCCGACAGCGGTGGCGGCAGCGACTCGCTCGCGCCGTTCCAGGACACGTTCGCGGCGGCGTTCTCGGCGTGGATCGGCGCGCGGCACCACAGCGTGTCGTCGCGGCTGCGCGACATCCTGTACCGCGACTGCGGGCTGTGGCGGAGCCTGGATGCGCTGGACTGCGTGTATCTGTGCCGCGACGGGCACCGGTTCGATGTGCTGGCCGGGGCCGTGTTTGAGAAGATTGATAAGGGCGTGGAGAACTGGGGGGACCGGTTCTTGCTGACGGAGATGGTGCAGGGCGTGTTTGCGGGGGTGGGGTGTGTGGAGGGGGGCAGGCTGAGGATGAGGGGGAGGATGCAGGCGGGAGTGACGGTGAGGGAGGGGAGGAAGAGCGTGAAGATGTTGAAGGGGGTGGAGGTGGACTATGCGGTAAATCCTTCTAACGATACTACCCTTTTAAGGCATGAGACTAATGGTGTATGTAGCTGCCATGGCCAATCATGAACGTCATCAACAAGCAAGCCCTCGAAGCCTACAAATCCGTCTTCACCCTCCTGCTACAAATCCGGCGGGCCCAACACGCACTCAAGCGCCTCACCACCCTCAAGATCCTCACCACCCTCAAGCGCGGCTCCGGCGAAGGCGCACTCTACTACTCGCTCAAGCACCGCCTCCTCTGGTTCACCAACACCCTCTACTACTACCTCACGGACCTCGTGCTCCTCCCACAGACGGCACAGATGCGCGCAAAGATGGCCAAAGCCCTCGACGTCGACGGAATGGTCGGCGTGCATGCGGAGTTCGTAAACAGGATCAGGGAGCAGTGTCTTTTGGGGCCGAAGGTATGTTTGTAGTCACTCACCACCTGTCACTCGGGCACTCGGTTACTCCTCGGGGTTAGAAGGTTATAGTACTAACGAATGCAGCTGGCACCAATCCACCAGACCATCATCACGCTACTGGACCTCTCGCTCGCCTTCGCCGACGCGCAGACCTCCCGCGCCGCGCGGCTGCTTTCGCACTCCAGCGAGGACCTGTCCATGCACGACATCCCCCCTCCGCGGCGGCGCCCCGGCCCTGCCACCTCCTCTTCCTCTTCCGACGACGACGACGACGACGGCGAGGGAGAAGGGGAAGGGGAGGAGGATGATGGTGATGGTGATGGTGATGGTGATGAGACGAGCCACCAGGACGAGGGGGGCATAAGCGGCGCATGGTGGCGGCGAGCGTGCGGTTTAATGCGATGCTGGACTTTGTGAAGGCCGGGCTGCGGGGCGTGGCGAGGGCGGGGGTGATGCCGCATTTGGAGACGTTGGCGGAGGGGTTGGATGGCGTGGGGTGGGAGGGGCGGTATGGATAGTTAGGGTGGTGAGATGGGCGGGTGGAAAGAAGGGGGGGGGGGGTAGTGGGTAGTGGGTAGTTTAGTTGGGATAATTTTTATTTGTGCGTTTTTTTTTTCGTAGAGGATAGGATGGGTTAGAGCTGTGTTTTGGTGTATGGAGATCTCTATGGTGCGGATATCATTACTCGGGAAAGCTTGTTTTTTTTTTGTTTTTTTTGTTTTTTTTTAGAACTAAGCTGTCTCTCAATGCTCTGATATGTTCCCCCACTACGTACCTGAGCACCAACAATCATTGACCCCAAACCCCTGTCGCAGCCAGCTTCTTGGCAAAACGCACCTACCACCCAAGCTCCCAAACCCAAACCCAAACCTAAGCTTCACCTCACTTCACCTCCACCACTACCTCTTCTCCCGCCACCCACCATCTCCCCCACCACACACACACACACCACAATGGTACCCCCCCCCCCCCGCCCTCTTCCCCTCCCTCCCTACTACCTCACCCACTAACACACACACACACCAGTCCAAAGACTCCTCCCACACCTACCTGCACTTCGCCAGCGGCCGCATCGCCGACCTCTTCGAAGACTTCTGCCGCGACAAGCTCCCCCACGACGATGTATACGTGCCGCCGCACCACCAGCCCATCAATCCCGAGGACGAAGACGACGGTAGCTCTCCTCCTCCTCCTCCCCCCCCTCCCCTTGTTTCCCACATCCACACCTCAATGCACCCCACTAACGCAGCCGCACAGTGATCCCGGACCAGCACGCCGCCTTCGGCATCGCGCAGGCGCAGCAGAAGAAGCATGAGCCGGCGTGGAAAGACCTCGGCCTGGCAGAGCTGATGGGCAAGGGCCCGAAGGAGGGGGAGAAGGCGCCGAGGAGGCTGCCGAGGTAGATGTGTTAGTTGGTTGGGTTGGGTTTGGGTTTGGTTTGGTTGTAGCGCTTTCTGGGGGGGGGGGGGGGGTAATGGTAGTGGTAATGGCAATGGGATGGGATGGGATGCGATACATGGCTTTTTCGTGGGCTTGGTTTGGGTTTGGTGAAGTGAAGTGCGTGGGGGTGGATTGTGATAGATGGGGGGGCGGCCTAGGTATTTGGTACGGCAGTACGGGAATCCCGTGATACTAATTCCTTACTATACCGGGGCTAAATCTATCATTACCTCCAAAAGATGATCTATGTGGGTTTCCTTTTTTTCTCTGCAAGGAGTTTTAAATTAGAAGATTGCGGCGGTTGAGGAAACCGATTCGCTCAATGTTGTAGTGGTTAAACTTGACGTTGTTTTACTCTACAGAAAGCTAGCTATGTCTGTCGGCAGATTCCTAGTTTGCCAAAAAGGGAAACCTATCTACATGGTAATATAAATATGAATAGCATGGCTTTTGATTGGCACGATTATAATTGTTTCCATGAGCATGAGACGTCTCCTCTACATGGATGCCCCACATTTGAGGTTGCAGGACGCTAAACCTTGCGTAGGTTCCTACTAATATTTCCAAGATGATTCGCCAGTGAACAGAGCGAGCACGTCGACCGCCGGTAATAAATATAATTTTTGGTTAGAAAATCGTTTTTTGTACCCACGATCTTATTTACAAAAAAATCCGCGACTTGCGCGACTTTCCTCATTTTTTGTTCCCCAACCAACCCCACCTACCCCTCCGGTTACGTTAAATCATCAAAAAACTCCAAGATTAGAAAAACAGGAAATTTTTTTTTTCCACCAAATGCATGAGCATTCCTACAAATGAAAACAGAACACAAGGAAACGCCAAACAAACTCTGTGATCTTTACAGGGAGTTATGACGGGTGTGGTATAGGTGCAGGACTTAACAGCATTTGGTAGCGTCCTGGTCGATCTCAGATCTCAGCTTCTTGGCTGCTGGCTCACCATCGACAGCCATCTCATCGATTACGGGAGCAGGGTGGTCGAGACCCTTGAGCAATGGGGTGTCCTTGCCAGTCTTGATGTTGAAGTGGTATTGACGGATGATGGAATCACTAAATAGGTCCACGTTAGAAACACTCAAGATAACATCTCAGGGCTTGCAAGGGTAAACTTACACATCATCAACGTTCAATGGCCTGACATCAGCAAGCTGCTTGATGTTGGCAGTGCACTCCTTGCATTGAGCGTCGGTCAAATCCAGGTTCAATTGCTCAACACGGCTCTTGATTGCGTTCCATCCGGTCAACCTGGACGCGAAGTGGACGTATCTGGTGAGACCGAAGTCGGCGGGGTTGATAATCTCGTAGGTGCTTGGGTTGGCAAGGATGGCCTTGGCGTGAATACCGGCCTTGTGGGTAAAAGCGCAGAAACCAGTGATGTAGTTGTTGAAGGGGATGTTGACCTCAACGGCCTCAGCAACGAGGTTCTCAAGGTCACGAAGCTTGTGGAGCTTGTATTTGCCCATAACGTAGTCACGGTCGGCAACGATCATGCGAGCCATCAATCCACCGAGAGGGGTGATACCGTTACGCTCACCGATACCGAGAACGGAGGTGTCAATGTGGGTAGCACCAGCCTCAAGAGCGCAGTAGGCGTTGGCAACAGCACATCCGGTATCGTTGTGGAAGTGAGTCTCGATATCGCAAGAGACAACACCACGGAGAGTTCGGATGAGGTCGTAGACCTGGCGGGGAGAAGCACATCCAACAGTATCGGCAATACCCTAAGTTTCCCTGTGTGAGTCACATGTTTCGTCGAAAGCTTTATCCTTGAAGAATAGGAAGAGCTTACAACACGGTTCACACCGATCTTGTCGACGGTGCGGTAAATGCTGAGGAGATCGACGAGATCTGATCGGAAAGAGTCCTCTGAAGAGAAACGAATCTCGATGTTGTGCGACTTGACGAACTCAATGACCTCAATGGCGGCCTTCGCAATGTAGTCCATATCCTTTCCGTGAGAGTGCTCACGGAGGAAAGATGAAGTTCCAATGACGACGTCGACACCATCAACACCAGTCTGGACAGCAATTCGAGCATCATCCATGTGGCATCGGATGTGAGTCAAGATCTATATTACCGGGAGCTAACATAAGCTTTCTATATTTTTCCTATAACAAAGAAGGAACACAAACCTTAGCCTTCAATCCGAGCTTGCAAATAGCCTCACAGTCAAGTCTTGACTGCTCTGATGCAGCAGGGGAGGTCAATTCGATCTGAATTCAAATCGTCAATAAAGTGTTCCAAGCTAAAGCCTCGGTAGCTCCGGTATCTCCGGGTAATTGGGTGGGGGAAGCCGAATGTTCAAAAAAAAAAAAATGAAGATGAAGTGACTCATACGTAATCAACACCAAAATCGTCCAGCGCTTTGGCAATCTCAATCTTCTTAGCAGTATCGAAAAAGGCGTTGGCGAATTGCTCGCCCTCTCTCAGTGTGCTCTCAATGATCTTGAATGAGCCAACATTGCTGAGGAAGTCCGGTACGGGCTGGTAGGGGTTTCTGGTGTTGATTGGAGGGCGCTGAGTGCGGGATTCTGGGTCAACTGCCTGGAAGGCATCCTCTAAGGTTGATTGTTAGTATTGAAAGTTGACAGGAGGGGGCCAATTGAGCACTCAGGGACTGCGGAATTTTCACACAGCAAAGATCTGACGGAGGAGGGGAGCTATACTGTTTGGGGAGCCGTTAGATTCGTTGGCGGCAGGAGGCATGATGGAATGTGATTCTTCGAGATGGATTTTTATGGATGTAGGGGAGCTTTGGGTTGGAGATTGTATCTAGAGATTGAGGTGGGATGTGGTTGTGTTTTTTGTTGGTGTTGAGCGATGAAAAAAGGGAAGCCAGAGGACCTTATATAACGAGGGCCAGTCTCTGGGCAAGCAAAGCAGTACGGTAAGCAGTGTGGAGAACGGGTGCAACAACTATGACTCGTTCGAATTGGGCACGCTTTGTTTTTCCCAATCTATCTTTGTAATTGATGTGATAGAGCCAGGATCTATTTCTCTCTTGATGCGGGGGTACAATAAAGAACGAGCAGCGCTGCAGAGGCGTGAAAAAAAAAACCCAGACAAAAAAAAAAGAGCACTTTTTTTTGATCCTCCTGTTCTACCACATTTCCTTGGTTACCACTTCCGTTTGCAGCCTAGCTCTCACTTGAAAATTTCAAACACAACCGATGCCGTAATTGCAGACCCTTGCTGGATGAATTCTTTTTGTCCGGGGAAACACCCAATTGTTTGAGGGTTAGGGTTATATCGCGCAAAACAAGGGTCTATTTTTTCCACTGCGATGAGCACAAGACAAGGCAGGGGTAGCTTCCAACATGACCGAGCATCACATGTATCGAATTCGTCTTATCGAAGAGCCGCAATCTCTGCCTATCATCGAGCTACGGAAGAGACCCTACACTTGCTTGTTCAATCATTTGCTTTTTTGATGAATAAGCAACCGCGGCCTAGAACCTTGACCTGCTTGCAGGTTATACCCCTGAGAAAACATCTATAGATACGTTGCATGTATGGACTTTGAATACATAGTAGTTTATTGGTTTGTAATCACTTTTTCTCTCTAGCCTAAGTATGGTTATGAACTTTAGCAAAGATCTAACCCTCGTTGGTGCCTATGTATGCATGCGAGTGCGTATTCATGACTCAAATATTAACGAGAACTAGATAGAGACCTACATTTATATGCGAAGGGAATGGACTATTCACTATGTGCACTCCCGTTGCAACTACCAAATATCTATTGAATTATATATCTGTGGTTCGTAACATAGTGCAATTCATAATTTGAACTGTCTGCTTACTTTATTCTAACCTGTTAAAAAAGTGGAGTCATATGATAACGCTACTTTGCATCGTTGCTGTTGAATTCGGAAACTCTTCTATTGCCTTTTGAGGGCCAGTTCTCTAGCTTTAAACTCTTCTTAGCTATAGCCGGGCCGGTCTTAAACTCCTTGTGCAAGCCCAACACTCGATCAACAATATGATATGAATACTATGTCAATCATTGACCTTTAAGATAATCCCATCTAAGTAGGCGTAGACAAATACCAAGTTTTTAAAACTAGCGGGCTCGGTGTTGCCTCGGCTGTGAGCTACTCGTAAAATAGTGAAAGATAATAGACGTACATACATGTATATGCAATAATCTAATACCTCTTATAGCTCCTATGTGTTCATAATTGTTTTTCCATCGTCTTGTGGGGAGCTAGCTGGCAACGGAAGGAATTTGATATACATATACTGGTCAATTCTTTGACCGATTTTTGCTCCTGTTCCGGCACGTGCATGTGCACTCTAGCTACGTTCTTTCATTCATTAATTTTCGCAGTTACTACATGGTGAGGATTTTGAATCATACTATGGCTTAGATACTTATCACAAACCCTATTAGCTGATGCGTGCGTTATTATAGAGATTGATACATGCGTAGTTGGTAATATAAATAAATACCGTTGTTTATCTCTCTAGGGGGAGTGGAAATGTGTACCTCGAATATTAAGTAAAGTCGTCGGGAAAGTCGTTTCTGGGGTCCCAATGTTCGCTGGGAAATGTCAATATTTTGGTGGAGGGAAAGTCGTTTTAAGGGAAATCGGACGACTTTACAGACGATTTTTTAATAATTTACAAATGACTTTACCGAAGACTTACCCTATCACGCTTCTATCACCCATATTGGGCGTATACACATGGGGGGGATAAGTTTCGGCCGCCGGTGGTGCTTCACATGATTGACCAAGGCCACCGTCAATGAAACGAATCATCACAGAGCATCCTACTCTTATACCAGGAGCATCAAGCCAGAATTTCCTGCATGTATATGCCAAACAATAGATCCACCAAAATGAAATTGTATTCCCCAGCTATGACAAGCCATTGATGCCAGATACAATTTGATGACCCCATCGAAATATTCTATTTGGGGACCAACTATCTCGAGATCTAGGGGAGAGGCTTCATTGGAAAACATTGATTTTCCGGCGGAAAACAGGAAACCCCGGAAACAGTCAGTAAAGTCGTATCTTATTGCCTTTAGCAGGTAAATGCATCAGTAAAGGTGTCGGTAAAGTGTCGGTAATGGGACAGGAATGCCTTTAACACAAAGTAGGTCGGTTATTGCATCAAATAATGTGTATCTCGCAACTTTTTGTATGGGAAACGTCAAAATTGATGCATTTCCACTCCTAGTAGAGTCTCAATCGATTCTTTCTAGGCCTTCTATATATGACATGTAATTTTACCCCATATACGCATTGGCAAACCGTACAAAGTACAGCGACAGGTAATAAGTGATGGAACGCCCTGAGAGTTCAAACACCAAACGTTGGTGGCATTTTACCAAAATAGGTATCGCTGTGTTCCATCACTTATTACCCACCGCTGTACATAACTCCAATAATCTTTTACATGTAAGATACGAAAATGTAAATAAAAAAACGCCCATTCTATCCGCAAAGACACACTCCAATAATTGTTGGATTCATGCACCAAAGACGGCCGTGGTCTTTAGTCTGACTGGTCCGTAATATTGCGATGAGCCCTGGAATAAACCAAATTGTGCCAGCCCCTCGATCTCGAAGTCCTTATTTTCCTCCTAAAATAGAGGGATGTAAAGCGATCCCTATAATAATATATTAGAATATATATTCAAGTCCCATAAATCCGTCAAAAAGCATTGGCTTACCATCTCTTTGAGAATTTTTGTAGTTACCAGGACCAGACTGTGCTCTTTGCCTAACACCCTTTCCATAGTGACTAGCACAGCTGAATATTCCTCGACGGCCTTCTCAAAATCGCTCTGCAATGAATAGCACACAGCGGTATCAAAACGAGCTCTGAGAACATATATATGCTCAGGCCCCACATTCTCAGAATAAAGTATAAGCGCTTTTCTATACTCTTCGAGAGCCAGAGTATATCTCTTAGAGAGCGTGTATAAATATCCCAGCTGTTGATGGCCTTGAGCTATTGAAATATGGCCCGCTGCTAGACTCCGTTGCCTATATTCTAGGTTCGAAATGTGGCTCCCCGTTGCCGTCTCAATTTCGCCCTGGTAGATCCAGCAAGTAATCAGTGTGTCCATCACTTCGAAACATTCGGGGTGACACAAGCTTCTGCTTTCCTTATAAAAAGGTGCTGCGTCTTTAACCATCTTAAAAGCCAAGCGGAACTGTTCGAGGGCTGCTGGCGTGTCGATTTTTTCGGGAATACAGGCATGAGCTATTGCGAATGCACTCTCAAAAGTCTCTGGACCCATACCATATCCTGCAATCTTGCAAGATTCTGCCATATGATTTCTGAGGCATTCGATACGTTTTTCGAGGTTTCCACTTTTCTGATGGATCGTAGCCGTATCTCGAATAGCACGTGTAATTACAGAAGGGCAGTTCCAGAAATTCTCTTTAAGACCAGCGACCACAATAGCGTTGGATTCCAAGGCCTCGTCATATCTCTTTAGATTCATGTATGCCAGAGACATGTTGTTGGTCGCCATCAATGTCTCAAAATCTTCCATCCCTAAAGACTTTTGATAGCCTTCCACCGCGCGTTTGGCATATTCAAAGGCCTTGTCGTAAAGCCTCATGTTCCGATAGGCAACTCCGATTTGATCCGCCGCTCGCATAGAAATGACACTATTCTTTCCGCATCTTTTTTCAAATTGTTCCAATGACGTTTCGTACAATACCAAGGCTTTTTTGTACTCTCCTCTGTCGATGTAATGTTTGCCCAGATGGGTTGCAACATCCATAGCCTGTAGACACCATCTCCCATGTACCTTCTCATATTCTCCAATAAGACGCAAAAACATATCCTCAGGATTGTAGTATCCAAACTCGCCATGAGCTGATAGAACAATGCAAATTTTGCATATGGCAGCCACTATCTCAAGCTGCATGGTATTCTCACCGAGGACATAATAACTATTGATCATTCTGTAAATCCACAGTATTGTTGTGTAAATCTGTTTTTCGAACATCCAGTCGTGATTGGTTTTTTGGTTTTGAGGGTAATCGATAGCAGCCGCCGTGACGAGGATCGTCTCTCTGATCTTTCTTCGTTCTTCGACTGGGTCGGCAAGCAGAGAATCGTAAAGCCAATCAAGCATTTTTTCACTAAACCAAGCGGTGCCATTCGCAAAGTTATAAATTACCAGTGATGCGTCATGAAGAAATTTTAGGGCGACACGCACATCTCGCTCTATGGGATCTAGTAAGTACTCTTTCGCTCATATTTCAAGGTATCCAGAGAATGACGTTGGGATTTCACATACCTTCGCCTAGCCATGGCAGCTCATTCCTTGCCCTGTGGAGTAATTCTACCGAAACTTTCCCCCGAGTATTGGCTCCAATAAACGCACACAAAAACAACATCTCCAGCGAGAAACAAGGAAGTGATATATCCTCCCATGTCTGGTCCCCATTCACATAATTTAGTGTGATCGAAGGCCTTGTCAAATCTTGTGAAGCCGTGCTTATCCTTAAATCGGGGAAAGTTTGCAAAAGCTCAGGTCGTATATTTATCCGAAAGGTCGGCCTTGTATGAGGTCCCATTAATGGCCCACCCACTCTATTCTCGAGTTGATTATAAACAAGAGTAACGGAACTCATCATAAACGAGCTAGAATTTTAAGATGTTGTATCTTATATATAGATCTGGGGAAAGAAATGATGAAAGTTCTGTGAGTACTTCAATTGTGAGGATAGGCGAAGAATGAAACAAAAAAGAAAAAAGAAAGATAGACGAAGAAGTATATACGGTGTACTTATACAGATTTCCGCTGTTTAAGAATTATTATGTCATTCTGCGGTAGATTATCTTATGATGACACATAGCGCCGTGGTATCAAATTCACAGCTTAACCGCATTAATAAAATAGAAGATAGTCGAATAAAAAGTATGAGAGGAAATACCTAGGCCTTATATAATTATTCACGACACTTTCTTGACGTCACGATAGTTACCTCTTCAAGAAACCACCCCCAACCCAGTCCCCAGCGCTAGCCTCAGTCTCAACTTTTTTTTCCAAAACACTAACGTTAATCCCAGATAATGAATTCATCTCACATAAATATTGCTACCTGTAATGTTCCCCATTTATCTCCTCGGTGAATGCCTATAACACCTTGTATTTACAAAAAGGAGAGAGAAAAAACACCGAGTGATACACCATGAATCAATCGATTCATGTTATGCTCATTAAAAAAGACCTTTATTGCTCACAATTCACCCGCTATGTATGTATGTATGCCATAAAGTAATAACCCCACCGCGGTTAAAGAAAAGGCTCATTTAAAAAAAACTCCATCAACACCCTCGCATCACCATGAGCGAGCCCTAGGAGGTATTTACATCTGAAGGGAAGTAAAGTAGAAGGAAAAGTAAGAATCAACGGCCGTAGTTTATAACTGGATATAGAGCAAAGTCAGTAGAGAAAGAGGGCAACGTAAATATAGTCCCATATCAGTCGTCTTCAAACAGACCCTCGATGGCCTTATAGTTGATTTTCTTTGAGTAGCTCCTGCGCTGCAACATCTGCTTCGCACTCTCTGCAGGCGTCGCAGCAAGGTCCTCGCTAGTACTATCTCTTGGCCTCTTCTTCTGACGACGTTTTGTAGGCTTTGCGATACCATTGCGGAGGTCGGTTTCGCGCTTGAGACGTTTGACTATCCACCAAGGACACCCATCAGCCACAAACCACAAACCACCATCAAATAGAGATGCAACTTACACTCCTGCTCCCGCAGATAGTCCTTATTGAACTCAACCCAAATCCTCTCTTTAAGGTCCGCTTCATCCTTCCCCAGAAGCGCTCCCATAACTTCAATGTCATCATCCACATCCCTCAGGTCATCCGGATCATCGCTGACACCCGACTCATGATTCTTTGCAGCAAGCTCCTCGAGTTCCTTCCGATGTGCCTCTTTCAGCTCCTCGACAGCTTTCGTGGAGTCAGGTGTATCGATCAGCGCCATCATCTCGCTTTCAATACACGCCTCGGCAATCGCATCATTACGATCCGCATCGCCCGACAAGCCACTCTGATTCAGATCTGGCTCCGCATCACCTGATGGCGGTGGTGTGGGGTTTGCCCCAGCCTGGAGCAGCGCAGGATCAATCGGCACCTCGGGGACAACAAATCCATCTTTATCTCTCCTTGGCTCCACCGGGACCGCCGGAACCTCCACCCTCTGCCTTTTTTGCGCTGGCTGCTCCGTCTCAGTCTCTTTATCGCCTATAACCTCACCATCGTCGTTGACCTCCCTAACCCTTCTTTTCCTTGAAGGCTTTGGGCCAAAGCTAGGAGGATCATGGCCCTGCTCCAGCCAGATATTCCGGAACTCTTCAACAGTGAGATCACCGCTCTTCGTGGCCCTGAATTCGTCTAGACGCTTCTGGATAGTGAGGTCCGCAACCTTGACAATGTATACAACTTCTCTTACTGAGCGGCGGTAGTTGTTCATTCGTGCTGCGAGGAGAAGAGCTGCTCCACAGATACCGGATGGCCGTCGACCTTGAACCATCCAATCGCGGTTCATACGCTGAATAAGACGTAAAGCATCGTTGGCAACGGTGACAGAGTCGTCGCCAAATTCGAGGTGCTTGGCGAAACGGTGAACGTAGACAGTGGGGTCGATGTGGGGGAGGCGGACTTCTAATGTTTGAACAAGCTTAAGGTACGTTTGCCCGAGAGTAAATACGTTGATCTGGCATGAAGCTAGTTATTAACATTTGCTTGTGGTATCTGGGGAGGGGAAGGAGACTTACCCCGAGCATATCAGAGAAGTCAATCAGCATGTGAGAACTCTTTTCGTTGCGACAGGAGATATACAAACAGGAGGCGATCACATATTGGGTTTTACGACCTTTGGTGAAGTTGTTTGTTACAGCGAGCGTGAACCATCGCTGGGCGGTGTCGACGTAGTGGGAAGGACATTTGAGTGCTTCAGCGAGCTGTACGATCTTTCGCCTGCCTACAATTCGGAAGAGGCATATTAGCTACAGAGCTAACCTCTTTATGACCGACCACAACTCCGGGAAATAATTACTCCGATGTGGATTGGGAGAAGGCGCTAGATCGAATAACGCTAATGGCCGCAACAGTAGAAAGCCCTCCTCAAAACAGCTCCTCAAAACAGAACAAAAGAGAGGGAGAAAAAAAGCCACGGTCACTCTTACCATGCATAATGGCAGCATCTCGACTCTCCAGACTGGTCCCACTCCTAAACTTGCCTCCACCACCAACATGCGTCTGTCCCTCAGCGACATAACTCCCTTGCACCATCGCCGCCCCACTACTCGTCTCGCCAAAGGTGATCTCCGAGACGATCTGACTGTCTTGCAGGACCGTCCCGCAGTTCGTGCACACGAGCGTGCCATTGCTGTCGTCGAAGTCGGCGGGGTTCGAACTCGCACAGCCCGGGCACGTGTTTTTCGCCATTCGAGTAGGCTAACCGCTCGACAACAACAAAAGATTGCTGCAAAGGTGTAGATAAAGCTTGTACTTATAGTAATGAGTCACACACACGGTGACAGGTTGCATGGATTGCAAACTGGTGGGAATTCGGACCTGATGGATGTCTGATGAGAATGGAGAATCGGTACTCTTTTTTTTCTTTGGTGGAATAGAAAAAGGTTTGAGGACATGCAGGCAAGGGTGGATGATGTTGAAAAAGTCGAGAGATGCCCCGCGGTAGGGAAATATTTGGGTTAGTGGTCGGCGGGAAGACTTGGCGATGAGGCTCTCACCTAACCCTGTTGCTGCACCTTCTGGAGATCTCTAGCTCAGTAGAGTAAGGGGGAAGAAATGAGAAAAGGATAAGAAGGGTGAGAGGAACAAGAAGGTGAGATACACCATGTACCTTTTTACTCCTCCAGAAGATACATGTATCCTCTACATATTGAATACCACATCCACCCGCACACGCAAGCTTAACGTCGTCCGTCGTTTGCTGACATAATATGCTGCGGATGGCAAGAAGTAGCGGGAGCGTTGGCGAATTCTTCAACATAAGCTTTATGTACACAAATTTCTGGAATCGGCGAGATAAAATATAAGCTGTGTCTTCTCTTCTATGTCTTCATGATATCATACATCTTGAGGCACTCTCTCTATCAACTAGCCCCCCACCCTCACCCACACCGAGGACTCCCAAACTCAGCTGAATTCAAAAAAACAGACTGCACTTGCACCTTCACTTGCACTTCACTTGCATAATGAAAATCAAAGGCTAGACTAAAAACCACAACCAACGCTTTCACTTTTACCAATCACATCCCTCCCAAGGCCCGAACCCCCGGGCCGTCCTACTAGTTCCTCCAGAGTAGGGAAAGAAGCCTTATTTAACCGGCACCCAAAATCACCATCAATCACTCGCCAACAAATAGCAACCCATCCCATGCCATGCAACCCCTCCAGATGTAACTCTCCTTCCTCGGAGTGCCCCCAGACGTGTTTGCAATCGAGGCATCCGTCGATTGCTGTGTTGTGTTCCTTCCCTCCCATAGGTTCTAGTACGAGTACCAGTTGAATTACTCTACTCTACTCTACTCAAGTCTAGAGCACATACCTACATGCTCTAGAGTAGCTAGTAGTTTTTCTGAGTTAGGTAGGCCGTGCATCCCGGTCTACAAGCCAGCAATCTGAACCAATGTCTCACACGGGAGAGAGTAACCGCCTCCGATAACCCAAATGCAGTACAAAACCCTGATTCCTACTGTTCAACCTTTGATAATCCTCCGATATGATGCGGAGGATCAACCACGATTTGTGCATGTATGTTGCTCTAAGGGGGAAAGAGAGAGGAGGGGTATGTGTTGCCTGTGCTCTCGATTGGTTTTGACTGACGCGTGGAGAAATTCTATATGTATCCAAGGAAGGGCGCTCTTAAGCTTTTTCTCTTCTCTTTTTCGGTCGCTCTCCCCATTGAATTTCTCCCGACGGTTGCCATTCAGCTGTGCTTGAGTGTCCGCGTCATCATCTAATTTCCGATCTGATCTTCAATTTTCCCTTTTATAATCATCATCACCCTCGACCCCCCCCCCCCCACCCTCTCCAACCAACACACTCTCCCTCCGGGCGAGCGAGTGAGTGTTGCCTTACCCTCTCTACTGAGCTCCGCCATTATGTCTTTTATAGGCCGCCTATGTTCGGGCTTCGGGCTCTTTTCAGCAATCCGGCCCCGCCGCAAAACATCCCAAGGAAAGACGGCCCATAGCGTTGCCGGTGCTGATACTGGTATATGTAGTGCATGTACATCCTCTTCCGACAATTGCAATTGTCTCCATACACGCGGAACCATGGTTTCTACTTCCTCCTCTTCCACCACTAGCGACGATGCTACATCACCCCCAAGATGTTTGCTACTAGGACTCGAGGGAAGTGGGAAAACGACTTTCGTGAACAGGATAAAGACTGGGGAATACATAGACACGGAGCCCACGAGCGATTTTCTCGGTATTACTTCCAGTTGCAAGAAAGAAAAAATGTAAATCCATTGAGACTTTTCTGACAATTATATAGTGGAAGAGGTTGTGGTCAATAAAAAAGGCGAGACGATAACCTTCATCGAGGTTGGCGGCACAAACCGTCGAGGGATTCGGCTTCAATTTCTTAAGGCCATGCCAGGCCAGGCAATCTCAATTCTCTTCTTCATAGACGTCACTTCAAGCCCCGAGGCTCTTCAGAAGGCATTCGAGGAGCTTGTGTATGTCATAACGTATACGCAAGAGCGTGCGTGCTCGATCCACTATCTCGGCGTTGTTCTCAACAAGCAGGATCTTCTCAACTCGCCCCCAACTAGTCTGTCAGGAAGGACGAGAAAGAAGAGCTTGAGCTGGGGCACTAAGAAACCTGTACAGCAAAAACAGCCGCGAGTTGATCTGGACCTAGAGAGATATGTGGCGATGGAAGTTATAGAAGGGGAAGAGAATGAACGTATGGATAGCCAAAGCGAGATTGTGAAATGGATTCAGAAGGAGACCCGAGACGCAATCGAGAAACACAAACTCGCCCAGCCGGAGGAACTCGACTTCTACTCCGAACTACTCTATACCGGCCCAGATGGGAAAGGAATTAGTATGAAAAGAGGAGACGGAGTGCAGGAAGTCTACCATAGGCTGGTGCAGGGAATGAAGGCTGGAAGGGAAAGGCCAAGTCTTTCAGTGCTGGAAAAAATAGCAGAAGAAAAGTTATAGTGCAAGAGTTTTTTATGATGCTAACGAGCTGAAAATTGGTTTATTGGGAGTAATGGGGTTTTTCTTAGACTGACAATGGGTTCCTGCCCTATTCGCTCTATCAGGGGGTAAATGAGCGCCTTTGCACAAAACACTTTTATTTGTATTTTATGATTGATGGCTTTTCTCGAATATCTTTGTAAAAATGAAATTGCATATTAGTAGCACAATTTTTTCAAACAAATATCCTATCATTGTGTAAATTTCTGTACCGAATCTCGCTTCAATACCCGTCCCAGGGTGACCCCGGCCCGCTTAATTCGGCTATCGGATTACCCAAGAGATCGATGAAATGCCTTCCGGTAGAAATATACATGACTAGGTTGCCTACTACATGCAGCTTTCCGAGTTATCCGGCAGCATTACCAGGCCTTTACTTATCGTTGTGGGAACATTTGCTTTGCGATGTAGTTTCGTACTACATTGCAGCTTTAACCCTCAAGATGAAGTAAACCCGAATTTTCTAGAGCCCCTCAATGCCTAAGATCGAGATTCTCGCCGGACTTCGTAAATACCCAGAGAAAAACGACTTGTTTCAATTATGATAGCTCTGCGTTGGCGTGACGTAAAAACGCCCAAGTGCTTACTGGAGAAAAAAACGATGCAAATAGGATTGGTAGAATCCTAACGCCCCATGAGACGGGCGTACATACATACGTAGCGCATGCCGGTGAGAAAAATCTGATGATGTGGAGAGATGAGATGATGAGAGGGAAGTGGCGATAGAGTTGTTTCAAATGCCTGTTTCAGAACTGATGTAGGAGGATTGATTGGGAGGTTGGGGCATAGCTGGAAGCTTATCCTGAAAACACGTTTCTGGATCTGATTGCACTAACACCAACGGGAGATAAATGGCTTGGACTCTGTAGATCTGGGGATATTGACATCTCGACGGGTCTTGTTATTCCGACGTTTATGTCTCGCAACCGAGGGCTACAGTTATTATAAAGTTAAATAGCGCAGTACTATGAATCGAAGACATTCTAATTTTTATTATATTCTTAGTCATGATCGTATATCGCCAGTCATGAAATATCACGCGGATTGACAACAAAACCGAGCCATCCCTAAGCACCAACCCACCCCTGAAGCCCTGGGCCGGCCCGTTCAGAATCAGGCATAAAAGGGAACTAATGCAGGGCTCACTTAAAACTCATATAAAGCGCTTGGGCCAGATGAACTAGCCTTCAAAACTAGTGTTTTCCCCAAATGCCGGTTTTGGGACGGCGGTGATTTGTAAGTTCGAGCAGAGCCATCCTAAGGATTCCATTCTTCAAAACCGTCCTACGGTGCCGTGGTCCACATTTACACCAGGTATTGGCAAACAGAGAAAGGGGGGGGGGGGGTGTGATTAAATAAGACACTCAGTGAAAATGATTTGAATGATGTCTTTTAATTGGCTGCTTCTCACCCTATCACGCCGGAAGCCCTGCCAGTGTCAATATTGGTTCTACTCACTTATATATCCTTGGTACGTCCGTAGTACTCATCAAGCCTCCTCTCCCAGGACGATACCCGTAAATAAACACACATATATATGAGAGTAATGGCCATGGTGGATAGTGGGGGGGGTGAGGGTGTAGGTGGCCATAAGGGCTACGATTGATCATGGTATACACGTGCACCCGTGACTATCCTATCAAAAACGGAATTGTCGGTTGACCTGTCGGTACTGTACTAGTATGATGTTAGGCCCCACTATTTATAGGAGACAATGAAATGAACAACAAAAGTGTAAAATCACAATTAGTGGTAACTATAGTCCATAGCCCTATAAGCCCCCATCACTCGAGCTCTCATAGAGAAGTTATCAATTGTAATATGAGCTGGTATCTTGATCCGCATTCCGACCAACAGTAGATTGTGCCTTGAAAATCTCACCGGGATACCTCAAGAGAAAGACTAAGTGATTACACGTGATCACCTTCATGATTTATCACTCGATATCTCCTAGGATTCTTGTGCTGCGTTTTTGATTGGTTAATTCATTAGTGACCCTTGTTGGTATTTTATGGGCGTAAACAACTTTCAAAGTTCATTTGGTATGCTTTAAATCTTTGTAAGTTCAATTCTGTTAGGGTGGGGTCAGGGTCGAGTACGCGCGGTTTGTGAGCCTTGCTGGGTATATATAGGAGCTGTGTATATAGACCAGCATGTATGGTATATTGAAACAAAAAAAAAAAAAACTCGCCAGGATACAGATATAATATTATTAGTTTTATTTGATACAAGCTCAAGTCGAATACTTGTATACACATCGTTCCTTGCAGACAAGAGCACCGTGTCTCTACGTTTTAGGATGGATCTACGGCTTTGGCAATGTCCCCATGCATAGTATACTATGCATATGTAGGCTTAATGTTGAAAGCTAGATATAGGTCCAGAGGTTACGATGTTACCTCATGACCTATTTAATGACCTACAGGAGTCAGGCTGTAGTTATATCAAGTATCCATTCACTACGGTTGGCTTTTCAGGCGCCCTTCGTATATAATTGCGATGATTATATATTAGCTCCCAGGCTGTACATATGTCACGAGGACTGCTTTACAATGTGTATATGGACCGCCTAATAAAGGGTGTTGAGCGTAAGCGCTGACATTTGTACTTCGACAAATCCGCGGAACCGGGCTCTCGACTTTGATAGGCAGGTTTTCCGCTGGGTGCACTTTGTCAGCTGTGAGTTACTAGGGTCCTTGAGCGACAAACAGCCGAAGTAGTTGGCATATATATAGTCTCGTGACTACATGCACATCTGCAGAGGTTACCACCAAAGCCCAAGGACCCGAACGTGACCAGTTAGCTTTCCTGATGCGCTATATAAATTTATCAATCAAGATAATTATTTATCGCTACTACAATACCTAAGTCCATAGTTTAACTTTTGCAGTGTTAAGCCCTAACCGAAATTGCTGATACAGCTAAAAGTTAAGATCCTATAGAATGCATTAAGGGATTTTACCTCCTCCCACAAGTTTTCTAATCAACGCCCATGTAAAAAATATAAAAATAATCATCGTAGATTTTAACCACCGTGTAGACCTCCCTTCGACCAAATAATCTTTATAAACGATGGTAAGCTAGTAATTGGGTCTGCAAAAACAGAACAAAGAGTCACAAGCAAATCACGTGATTCGTTTCGGAGTGAGACATTTCGACGAAGCTGAGTTCGAACGTTGAGAGGCGACGTACTAAGAGCTGTAGAGGTTAGAAGTGTGAGTTTATAGGAGATATGAAGGCGATACGGGAGAATGAGAACTTAAGCAGGCATAGAATATGAAATCATAGAGTATCACTCGTGCTGCTACTATGATGTTTGTTTCCATTCCATGAAATGCGAAGACGGACACTCGGATAAAGTGTAGGCCCTGTAAACGTTAACCATCATCCATTCACCTCCCACCAAATTCTTCACCACACCTCCAATAATACCTCCCACCCCACCACACTTCCAATCACACCTCCCGCTACACTCCCATCATACTTCCCGCCATACTCACAAACTTCCTCTGCAGAGATTAACTTAATCACCACAACCACAACCATAACCATAAGCAAACCTCTTTTTTAATTCAACATGTTTTCCGAAACCATCAAACCACCGCAAACAATACTCACTTTCGGTCTCACTCTCGAGCTCATAACTCATCTTCCCAGCTCCCAAGATTCTATTACCACTATCGCCTCCCATCTTCGCACCAATCTTTCAGTTCCCTTCTTTTCCCCAGCCTCAGGCCCCTACACCGCCCCCACGACCCTCGTCACCGCTGCAGGCCCACAACTCATCCCCAGCTCCCCCACGATCCCCCATCCCGTCGTTGACTGGATCGGGGACCACCCATCTCCACGCCATTACCTTGTAACCATCCGTCACAGCCTCCATCGTGGTATCACAGACGCCATGGCTCATCACTCGTGTGGTATCGTAGTCGAAACGCCCATCTTACGCGCCTTCAGCGCCATCGATTTTGCCGTCACTGGTATCTCCGCTGCTCTTGGAGCTCTTGGGAAGGACATGGTTGAATTTACGCCTTATTGCGGACTCTGTGTCCACATGGGTCGCCGTGGGGGGTTCAGTCTCGATACCATAAAGGGACTGGCGAAGGCAGTCGTAGTGTTTGAACGTGACATAGAGATGTACTGGCACCCAAAACATAGATACATCTATGGGGAAGGTGGCGGCCGGTCTAATCGTGGGGATCGTAGCGCAGTGAAGTTAGTCGGGTTGATCGAAGACCTGAAGAGCGTTGGGGGCATCAGCAAGTTGCTTTGTGAGCAAGGCGTGGGGGAGGATTACAAGTATAACTTCCAGAGCCTAGTGGCTGTGGGGTGTATTGAGTTCCGCCAGGCGCAGGGGACGTTGGATGTCGAATGGATACAGTCGTGGGTAAGGTTTTTGGCGCTGTTTGCAAAGTCAGCAGAGAATGCGCCAAAGGATAACTGGGAAGAGTGGGCTAGGGGTGAGGGAGGTGGACTGGCGGAGTTCTTGAAGTTTGGGACTGATGATAACAGTGACGGTGGCGGTGAGTAAAAGATGGAGTATTATCAGTAGCAACTTGGTATAGGCGTCATGGGTTTTTTATCCGATTTTTTCTTCCTTTTTTGCTGTAACTCCGAATGGGTATCCCCTACGGCAATAATTTTAGATTCTCTACTCTGTAACATTCATATTAGTTTGATGATTTCTTTTTAGCCATCTTGTACTGTCATCTCTCCTCGTCTTTGTTATGATTAGTTTCACAGCCCCCTTTGTTTTTGCTTACATTTAGAGCTTAGACAGAATCTAAATAATACAACGGTTGCTTTCACAAATTTAAACCACGTATCAGAGGTTCTAAATACGTAGTGCAAGAACTAGCATCACAATAACAGCATTCTAATACCTAAACGTTATACTACGTAGTGAAACACTCCAAAACCCGGTGCGGTCCAGCAGCCCCCCCTCTCTTTGGACTCCACTTTAGAGTATACTATCACGGCATATTACTTCTTTACATGTAGTTATGCGCACTCTCACAACAGACCACCGCAGGAGAGTTATTACATAGTACTTATCGAGTGATGGTCCATGATCTAAATTGGTACAAGGTTTAATGGATCTTGTATTTGACTATAGATATGGAATCATATACTTCGTAGTAAAGCTATAGAGCGATCCATTATACATAATTTATTTTATTAAACATCTCGCATCATTTTTGCTTGTCTTTTTACTGTGCTTGTAGTTTCCTCTCTCTCTCTCAATTATGGTTTGATATATAAATCATGATCTCTATTGAATACTCTAAGATTCTAAATACCATCAATAGCTAGATAATAGGAGGTTAGGAAAGAGCCCGGGAATAAACTCCCTGGGTTAGTTGGGATCATGTGTCTTCTATGTGGTTGTGGGGGTAGGGATATTTAGTTGACTATAGAAGGATAAGTCCCGCCAGAGTTTTCTATACTTGAAACTCGCTGATAAATTTATTTACTGAACCCTTCTTTACGCGCTGTGGGACTAGTCATAGGCAATTAAGAGTCCCATTTTACGGCCTGGCATCTTCGAGTGATTTATTATGATGCTACAATAGCCCTATCGCAAGGGCCTAACAACTTACGTAAATTCATCGTTTACCCGTACAGAAATAATTGAAGAAAGGTAAAGTAAGAACGAAAATAAGTAGTTATTTTTGCTGGATGCACGTATGGCTTTTCAAATGGTATGTCGACAGCGAGACTGGACACGTCATTTTGACCCTATCTGTGTGCTAAGTACATGTAGTTACAAGTAGCCCCACCAAGGCCCATGCACGCACTTCACTCAAACAACCTCCGAAACGTAATCAACCTTGTGCTTACAACAGAGCCATTTTAAAGATCGAGTGATACAGCATGATTAAATGACGCCAATTAGGGGACAAGAACCGCAGATCTAAACTGTTCTAGGTATTGATATACGGGTCGTGCAATTAGCCCACTTACTTCGCATTGTGTCATTGCCTACCCGATATGACTGGCGGATTGATTGGGTATCCGTCCTCGCCTTTTTATTAGTACAGACAACCTCGCTGACACTTCTCTATCCAGAACGCCCCAGTAAACTTTTACCATCATCTTGCAAGCAGATACTTCACAAGTCACAGACCAGCCTTGTAACACACTGATTCACATAGTCTTCGTCACACTTCATGTGACTTCCCACCCTCTGCAGATCACTCCGTGACAAAGATCCCAAGAGGACAGAAGGATCAACTTACCTACTGACCCCTGACGTGACAGCTCATCACAATAAACAAGTCCCATGCCTTTCCCATCATAAAATGCCATAACACAAATACATCCACGGATGCCTCTCAGCTCACCGGTGGCAAAACGGGCTATCAAAAAAGCCCGTGCGCATTGACGATCTCTCTACATACCCGCCCAGCCACCCCCAACCCAGGATCCAGAGAAAGAAGGTGGGCGAGTTTGTGGGGCAGATATCGATTTTCGCGTATGTACGGCGATAGATGAGGATGTTGATCAACATCTTGGGATGTTTCGAATATAGGAGACGAGCGAATAAGAACGACGCACAAACACAGAGATTGGTGAGAGAGGCACCCAGCCTTGTCACTCATCATGATGAGCAAAAAACTACTAATATAAGTCACATCACGGGTCACTATATAAGGAACCACACCCACCATATACCGTCCGCTTATCTTCCAGAGAGGTATTCAGAACTTGGTTTTATTTCTGGAGTCAAGTAGATCAACCGTCATATCTGACGTCCCAATCTATAAGAAACCGGGAGAGAGTCACATACCGGCCATGGAATATTCTATCGGAAGATGGGGTGGCCGATAAAAACGAGACTTAGACTAGCTGGTACGCGGGGTAATGATCATCGGGACTCGTTACCGAATCATGCGCACTGATATTAGGACTCATCTATTTTTTTCTTGGTTTAGGCATGGCTGCCTAGAGCTATTAATCGGTAGATTATAGCATGAATTTCCCCTCTCTGTTCCAGAGTAATTTACTCCAGCTTTAGGCAGAGGTAGAGAAGGTTTCGGACAAGAAGCTTGTTGTTGTCATCGTACTAAAAAAGCACTTAAGCTTTCAATGTCTTGGCTCGCTCATCCATGAAATCACTGCCAAGCATCACGAATTCCCTCTGATATCCCTGCCAGAGCAAGCGCGGTATCAAACCATAGACATATCTACCGATCAAAACATGTCCGCCCTCCGCCGCCGCCTCCCCCGCCTACAGCGTCCTTACTCTACCCGCACTATCCTCCCCCACCCAAGCTGGTCGGTGCGCACGCTCCTACCTAGCTCCGACCCCTCCTCCACAAAGAGTACGCCCACAATCTCACCATCGACACTCGCACACCTCCTGCGCCTATCCGCGCTCCCACCACCTGCCGACCCGGCTTCACTTCACGACCACCTACACTTTGTACGCTACCTGACTAAAGTCAAGACCTTGGGCGTAGTGCCGATTGCGGCGATCCGAGACGAGGTCCACCTGGCGGGCGAGTACAGTTACGAAGATGTCATGGGCACGGAGGAGCAGCTGGACGATGCGGGTGTGGGCGATGGTGGGGACGTGTCATGGAACGCCGTGGATAGGGCCAAGAGGAAGGTCGGTAGCTTTTTCGTCGTTGACGAGGCGGTCGAGGATGAGTTGGTGAGACCTGAGGTCGAGAAATGATCGGGTTGCTGGATTTGGCGTTTTAGTTTTAGTTTTTTTAGTTTTTTTTTTTTTTTTGTAAATTTAAATTTTATATCTCCTTTTTTTCACATATGGATACCGAGGATCATCTATTTCGCTCGAGTCTGTTTGCATTAAGGATCACTCGGTGGCGATTTAGGACAGCTCACAATAAGGTGTAGTATAGTGCATACCCCTAATACCTACTCCTCGTAATTATTTCTTTGGCAACTTCCCCCCGCCTTTCGAACAATGCAAATTGCTTTTTAATGAGGCGGCTATAAACTTTTGTTATGACCTTATAGAAATGACTTTCGCACATATATCAAGTCCGAGGCCGCCGGAGATATCAATCATTAAAGACTATTTTGATCCCCTCTTCGATCCTCACGCTTCCCTTTTTACTTTTGCTAGTTCGGACCACATGATAACGCCAGTTGTAAATGAAGGACACAATATGCAGGAACTGCAGCAAGAATGAATGCCCACCCGTACTTAAGTAACCCGCCTACTCTTAAAACGCGCTCGTAGGGCTCCAAACGAAAAGTTGCTTATTTTGCCCCCGCAGCTGGCTGCAACACCGGGACCCCGCCAAAATAAAATAAGGAAATAAAAGGAAGCAAAGACCAACGTTAATTAGTCAATTTTCTTGCCGTGCTCATCGAGTCCTGTAAAGCACCACCGGGATCCCAATTAGATTAATTGTGCATATTAGAACGATAACAGAGGGCAGATTGACGTATCAAATGACTCCCCATGACTTACCATGTAGTTTCCACCATCTTTTCAGGCAACTCCACTGGTGGAGATCGAAACTTTCTTCGCGTTCGAACGGACACATGCACCTTGCGTAGTCATGACTCTCGTCATCCGCTGGACAGCGTCCCCTGCGCATCGTAGTTGGTGAGCCTTTTGTTTTCTTTTTCCTTTCCCTTTTTTTTTTTTTTTGTTCTCATCGGATTGCTGGTGACACCATGTGCACATGCGCATAAAACATGAGATGGTAAGGCAAAGGGCAGTGGGGGTTGAACTTACCATGGCACGTGATTGTAACCAACGTCACTAAAAAAGTGTATTTGATCCTTAGGGAGGAATAGAGCAGCTGCGACTGAATGAACTGGAGCGTCTCCCCATCGTTCGTAATAGAAACCGCCTTTTTTGTCGAGATAATCAAAGTATTTGGTATATGCTTCCCCACGCCAAAAGTTTAGATCGGCAATTTCAAAGTTGGACCAAAAGTGGCAGTTATTGTAATCGGTGCCCTCGATTCTGTAAATTATAAACTATTAGCAAAAAACTGTGGGGGCAAAATGGGCAGGTCTGGCAATTTAACTCACCCTTTGCTAGCATCATCGTCGGTAATAAATCCCAGCGAATTATCCCTTGCAATGTACTGTGGATGCAGCTTCGCGAACTCCTGTGTGGTTGACCAAAGTGTTTCGATGGTCTCACGATATTCTGGAAGTGATATGACGAATGAGTACTTCTTGTTATTCTCGCGCATGAATGTGAACGGATCATAATTCATGTCACAGTAGAAGCTTGTGCTCGGTTCCACCCGCCAGTACCTGCAGTTGCCCATCACATTAGCATCCCAGATCCAGACAACAGCATGTAACACCACTTTCTCCGCCTTCTTCTTCCCGTCCGGGATTGATTAGGCCTGTGGGATGATTCTCACCAGTCATATTTTTTCAATGCCTCGTGCCTCCAGAAAAAACCCGAGTTATAACGACACATATGGCGATAAGTCCGTGAATCACCGTAAATGACATTCTTCTCGGACATCCACTTAATTGTCTCTTGGAACTTATCCTCCGATATCCATTCGGGCATACTCCATTCTTTCTCCGGGATCAATCCATACTCGGTGGCGCCCGATGCCATGCGAGTGGTGTGATTTCGAAACTCCTCTGTGAATGGCTCGTCATTGAGGAAGGTCCATGGATAGTGGTAATTGCGGTTAAAGCGATCCTCTATCTGCTTCATCGCTGTGAGAGCATCTTTGAGCTCACGGTTCCTGGCGAGTTAAAACACGCAGAATGCACTGATCAGCTGATGTCCTGATAAAAATGGTATGATAGTAGTTTTATGTGGGGGAATGTCGAACAAGATAGAGATCGTACCGAACAAGCATCACCAATGAAGCCTTTTCCTTCCCTACCTGCACATTCCCTTTACTTGCGAGCAATCTCTCTCTTGCCGCTGCCTTCTCAGCGAGAAGGTCCGTTATTGACCCTGCATTTTTGATTGCTGTATGCTCCCCACTGGCGTCGAGTGAGCCTAGACCATAGCCGTAGAGGTTCCCCGTGTACCCTTTCCACGCAACCACGAGGACTCCAAATACAAACAGCAAACCCAAGACCTTTAGGGCCTTATTAACCCCATATCCCCTTTTCCGGGCTCTGAACCCCAGGTTCGAGCTACCTGAATTCCTCTGAGCCTTATATTTCTCGAATGGATTGTCGCTGTCAGGACGGCTCGGGGAAGAACTCCAATAGTTTGTGGAGTTATAGGACATGCCTCCTCCTCTGCTGATCCCTCTCTTGTTGGTCCAGTATTTGCCGTGGGGGCGTTATATGTTATTAGTCCTTCGTTTGAAGCTTATATACGTACGGTGGAAGCTGAAGCTATGTTCGGGGTATCAATAAGTCTCGTGCTGTTAAGTTGGAAGCTGAGCAGTCAGGCAATTAAGCGGCCGGATCGACACCCAGGAATCGCCAATGTCAGAGCTGCCCAAGCTATCCTGCATCTGTCCTGAGAGATGACACATTTCATATTCCCTATCGTCAAGACAAACGGGTGTAAACAAACACGGGTGTAAATTACAGTGGAGCTTCTCAAAGCCAAAGCATTTATTAACTACGATCGAGGGGCAGCCCTGGTGTTACTACCCGGACTAAGAGATGGTCGACCTAGGTATGTACTTGTACCTACTCTTTATGTGCTGCCAGCATGAGACAGGGTAGCACCAGGCAATTCCGGCGCAAGCCTTGGCAAAGTTAACAGTTTAACAGCGTAAGGGATATCGCAACCTCTCCTGCTAGTGATATATTGGCAGGATATCTTGGGGCTCTAGATCAAAGTTCACATTCTTATCCTCCTTATAACCATCCTTTTGCAGCTGCATGTCCCCGCTGAACACAGCCACCACTTCCCGTGCAGGATGTTTAGGCTCTGTTTGGAAGCACCATCTCGTAGCAACCACAATTCTCGGAATTGTATTTTGGTCAAATTGTATTTAGGACATCCAAACGCCTCTGAACAATATTTTGTTGCAACGGCTCACCATGTCCGTTGCAACGAAGATGTTGAGTGCAATTGCGTTGCAATAGAGAAGAGGTTGGATTGCGAAGATCATGATTCCAGGCTCTAGATTGAGGTTTGAAATGGTGTATCCAATTTCTCCAAATCACAATTTGCCCAGGATCATGATTTGGGGCGTTGCAGCCATTATTTGCCTGGCTTCTAAATGGAGTCTTTGTTGGAAGCTCTTTAGAGGTATATATCTTTATCCCAATATGCAAGTGTCTATAGCATGGTACATTCTGGAATCTATATCCTGCTACATGTAGGCATGAGAGGTGGATTGGGGTTACAGTCGTCCACAGGGTGAAGACGAACACTGGGTGTAGACGAACAAGGATTTTTGGACAAATAGAAAGATCACTTGGGCAGCTTGGCTGTTTCTTGCCATATTGAGAACCCTGGTTCGTCTTCACCCAGTGTTCGTCCTCACCCTGTGAACGACTGTACTGTACTTTTGTTGCTGCTAGCAAGCCAACGGAACAGAAACCCAAACCCTCGTTTCCGACCCAAAACAAACAACCCTAATCCATCATCCCATACCTGAACACTCGTCATGTCATGTCAGGGTTTAGGGTTCGCACTACGGCCACCTTCCTAGAGAGTTTCGCCAAGTCACCTCTCCGCGGCGCAGGGAAGGTGCCCGGCCGGTGGAGCTCGTTCATCTCTTCTTCCTTGCGAGCGACATGCATAACTTAGGCAGATTGTGAGATACAGACAAGATTACCTACTTACATACCTAGGTTCTACTCTAGAGTACCTACATGTTTAGACGCAACGCTCACGTTTTATTTATGGTTTCCCCCCACCCATGCAAAGGACGGCGGTGTTACCAGCATGAGGAAACATCTCCAGGTGGTGGTGGTTACCTTAGTGGGTAGGGCTTTCCTGGCATTGAAATTACTTTAACGCTTTTAATTGCCGGTTGACTGAGGGAAAATCACCATGTCTGTACCTATGCGATGACCGTTTACTCTTTCGACAATACTCGTAAGCTTAAGCCCAGTCAAAATTTTAATACGAGCCAGGAGGCGCTCTCATGCACTGTATTCACTTGCAATTGGTCCAATGATTGGTCTCCAGCGTGTGGGTATGTATCATATGTAACGTTCAGGATAAAGCTGCATATGAGGATAAGGACACCTAGATACCACTAGATTAACGTTTTCTTCTGCTGATGGTGTTGCTATTTTACTCCATGCGGATACAACGGCAGCGAGTGATACGCCATGATACGGCGCACCACTTTCGGAAGGCACCCGTGAACACAAAAGATCTTTCAGCCTTCTCCTATATGTGCAGAGATAATTTTTTGACACCATCTTCCGAGATGCCCGAGAAAGAAAGAATAAAAAACATTTCTCTCCCTGGCTGAGATGTGGCCCGAAGTGATGAGGAATCACTCTGTGTTCCTAATCGCCCGGCGTAATCCGCGCTGCACCTGTGTCCTAAGATGGTTAAGCTCAGCACAATAACCACCGTTTTATGGGTGGAAGAAGAAACCACATTCAAACAGGGAAGCGCACGGGTAGGCGCTTTTTTTTGTCGTTTAATTTACCAAGGACCCAGTCGGGTATTTTTCGACGTGTGCAGATATCCGAGCAGGAAATCACGGTGCACTGTGCGGCAGAGCACTATATCGTGCTTGTATGTACCGGGTGTTGAGGGTAAGTGATCAGAATCTGATAAGTGAATGTTACAGTGAATAGGTGTATTTGTCATCAGATTCTGATCACTTTTCGCTACACACTAGTACATTGATACCGAACATCTCATATCCTCCCGCGGGCAGAAAAGAGACAGGGTGGGTTGATAAGAAGGATGGGCTGCAGGCTTGTGCTCCGGGAGGTTGGCTTTGCCTACATAGTATCGGTATGAGCTGCATTGAGATATCTACTAATCAATTAAACTTGGCTACAGGTCTACGATTGTAGATTTGGCTACATAAAGGTGCTGCAAATATCGAAAGAGACACAAAGTGCATAGAAATAAAACGGTCGGGATTACTATCAACGGATATTAGGGCTCAGGTTTTAAATTATGCCATTTGTTCTACGGCGATTCTAGAAGAAATAAAAATACCCAAGCTTAATTGATCAAGGCCGTTACCGCCGCTAGTTAACGTCAGCCTTCAGAAGTAGCAATGGCTGTGAATAGTTCGTCCGGCTTGAGCCATATTCTCAATGATCAACATGCGTTTCGTCGCAATTGAAGCCCAATCAACATCAACCAGCGCCATATTTACAGTCAGTTTATTCATGCAGTTTTATCGTGAGATCTTCAAGGTGTTCTGAAATAACTACACGTCGTCTAAACATTCCTTCTGCTGCAATAGGTATTGATCGACGATTACTAAATACTCTCTCTGAGAGAGTTTAACATGAGGCTTTCGGGGTCACATTTGTGTCTTGAATCTCAAAATTCAAACTCTCATCTAGAGGCAACTCGCTCGAGTAACGTTCATCACGCATACTCCCCAGCTGGCCAGGCCACCCTACCTCACTAAAAAGGTGTTCTATCTCATCTTAATATTTGCCACTAAGCGAAGACCACACAACCTAAACTGTCGATCTGGGGTAATGGCCGGTGGACACCTGTGGAAAGGTAACACATTGTCAGGTATCTTCAGAAATCCAGGGCCATGATCTGGTGCTCAAAAAAAGAACTTTATGGTGCGGGGGCACCTCAAGCGTGTAAGGCTGCGGGCCAGGTGCTAGCTGATGCATCGTGAGAATTAACTAGAGGTGTGTGTCGAACATAGGAGAACCTTGAGTTATATAAAGGCGTGCACGAATCCAGAGGTACTCGGTAGTCGCTCGGCGCTGTAAGCCTGGAAATTGTTAGTCTACGAATGCTTGATAAGGGCTTGCATTGCATATTCACATGTGTGTGTAGAGTATGTGCGTTAATGGCTTTTTACTAACTTAGACAAAGAACTCAAAAGAGTGCCAAGCGCTATCTTTTTCTATTATTGGTTGCCGGGAGCATGGGAGCCGATATTGCGGGGTAATTGGAGAGCCTGGAGAACCTTCACTACATGCAGTGGACGATAGAGTGGGTATCAACTTACATGACCAAGATCTTGAGAGCTTTCACGAAGAGCCACCAGATATGGCCGGTCCTCCAAAGCCAAAAAAAGAAAAAGAGAAAAAAAGCCACAAGGAAATAGGTAGGCCGCTCAGTTGGGGTTACTAGTGACCAGTCCAGTGACAAGGAAAATTCACTGCCAGTGGTGAAGATCGTGGGGATAGTTGAGGGCCGTGCAAGAAGCTCATTCTCTCCTCCATACGTCGGCGGTGACGAGCCGGGCCATATTGAAATGAAAGATCGCCGGTCATGACGATTAGCGGAACGTGGGAAGATTGGGGATTGTTTATGATTCGTAGTATTTTGTGGGGATCCGGAGGAACGAACTAAAATGAGGTAGGTACTTCTATCATTTTGTGAGCAAAAAAGCCTTTTTTGAGGAATGCAACGTTGGGGTTGAGTTCGTATCTGGAAAAATTTGAGAAGGGCATACCGTCAGGGGCGAAACAGTACGTTCTCGAGAACTGCCATAAAGTGTAAGGTGAACACGAAGTATATTCTTCAGTCACGAGGTCAACTCTTTGTAGGATAGAGCAGAGACATCCCATCTCTCCCCATTAATATTCCACCCCTGTCACACCCGATTATAACCTTGTCTGTATCTGTTTGTAGGGTTGTACCACATTTCTCAAGTCTTAGTTGGGAAAATCGTCAACAATATCGACCCCCGCCTTTCTAATGCTTTTGTTTATTACCCCCAATGTTCTCAAGTTGCACCGCACGCGCCCGATGCTCAAGGACAGTAAGGTTACACCTAATTGCACCCTGGATAGAAAAGGCGCCATCTTTTTGTATCAACTGCTGTGTTTCGTAATCTTCTTATGCCGCCTGGTTTCTACTCCCTGCAGCAACTGTTGGTTTTAACCGTCAGTTCTAAAGCAATCAATAGTAAAAATTCGTTGGGTTTCTAATTCAAACAGCCATTAAACCCTGAAGAACCAATATTATTATTGATAAGAAAACGAGGGTGATTGGGACCCTGGCTTGGTACATGGTACACGGTATCCATTGGCATGGGAACTGAAAAATCATTTGCAACCATTTCAAAACAACAATAAACATAATATACTCTTTTTCGATCGATTTCGCGCAGGATTTCAAAGCGGCACGTTGCAATGAAAAGATTTTAGATGGGAGTCGTTGCCTTCAGGCAGTATTAATGAGAAGAAACAGGAATGTATGCTAATAAGCATACAGAAGTGGGATTCCCTGCAGTTCCTTGCATATCCTTGATGCTGCCTCGAGGTGGAGTTACTGTAGGTAGAACACCTACCTACGCCGAGTTTGAGTGGGGTGCAGGTACGTGTGATATTCAACTATGGCGGAGCTTAGAGCATGGATTGCTTGCTACCAGTAACCAGAGGTTGGCGCAAGGAGAAGGGTCCTGTTGTGTCAGATAGTTAGGTACAGGGTTACTCTATCAGCCCCAGGGTCATGACGACAGGGTGTCCAGAAGGACGTGCACCTTCTTTCACCCTCCTACTCCCCCGGGGGGGGGGAGGGCATCTCCCGCCCATCTACTTCTCCATGAGGCTACATACGTAAAAAAATCTTTAGGAGCTTTCTTTCTTTGTCTGTTGTTTCGTGGGGTCGATGGGGACCGCTTCGGCGCTACCATGCTTGCTACTTATCTACGTCTTTACCCCGCGGTCTACCAACGGCGTCGAGTCACGGAGGAGAGAGGGGTGTCCATGGACGGGATTTCGCATCATTCTGGAGGACCTAGCTTTGCGTACTTCGTGTGTGCTTCCATGGCTGGTGAAAAAAACCCTCACGGTGACAGGTAAGTGATAATATATCTGTATGTGCGTAAGTCCCAGAACTCTTGTCGAGGTACCCCTTCCGGCGGTCGTTATTTTCATTAGATAGCCGAAACCCCAATACATGCCAACGGGAATCCGGGAGCACTAAAAAAAATGGAATGAGCGATGTGTGGCAACCAACCATGACCTCGCTTTAACTACCGCACATGACCATGCAGCTTTGTTGCTTTCGTCGCACTGTCTCTATCACCTCTAGTCAGTCGGTCAGACACCGTTAACCGTTCCTGTAAACAATGGCCCTTCAACAGTGAACATTCTTTTTATGGAAAGTTACGCAGGTCAGCTTAAGGGGGAGAGGGAAAGGGAAGAGGAAAAAGAAAGTTTTTAATGGTTGGGAGGGAGACAAAAGCAAAAAAAAAAAAAAAAAAAAATCTATTTTTCAGGACCAGTGAGCTTGACTGGAGTTCATCGAGCCAGAGAGATCATGACGCCGCTTCGTGCCATACCTTACAGGAATCGTCTGTTACCGATGTAAAACCACGCCAGTAGGAACGGAGAAGCTTGCTCCGGGAAGGCTCGTAGATCGAAAGTCTCCTTGGAATTCCAGATAGAAAGCTATGCAGCTGATTTTGACCCAAAAGTACGTGAAGGAGTCACTTTAGGATTCCAGTATTAAGGTCCCAGACTACGCCAACCGCATATATATGTCAAACCATGCCCCAGGAATATTCTAGCATGGACGGCTCGGCCAGATAGCATAGGAGAGCACATAAAAAAAAACGCAACAGGAGTCGGGCAGTTCCATGGCGCATAGAGCATACAAGTGATAAAGTGGTAACAGTAATAATTGGCCTTGAGGTACAATTAGCTTACATCCACTAAAGCATGTACTCCCCAATAGAGTACATACGCTCGGGTCTTTAAATTCTTGCCATTGACGATGTTGCGTTGCTTCTAAACAAAAACACGCACAGAGTAAAGAAAAAATAAAAAAGTTACCGGGGAAACCGAAGTGGAAAAGAAAAAACCGTTGGAGGAAGTCCAAATTGACTGCAATAATTTTTTTTTTGCTCCTGTAGCTACTTGGTGATCCATGCTCAATCCTTGCATCGTCGTGAAGGCCAAATTTGTGACATTCTCATCCTCTCCCTTTCTTCCCACCTTCCAGACGCCGTCTTCGTCTCTTGGAAAATATATCAGGTTGCCTTTCGAGCGTGTCCCAGCCTCCACACTCTAAGATTTCCTGCTGTACCTACTCTACTTATCGGTTGTGCCAGACCACTGGTTACAGCAAATAATCGGCAGATCACCACCTCACCCACGCTGACCGATTTTTATCTCCACAGCATCGCGGCGTTCTGTAACCGACCACCGCACTTGCTGCTGCACTCCACTCATTTCATTTCCCTTGCTAGACTCGTAGTGTACGTACATATCCATCATACAGTGCCAACCATTTTCATAGAGGACTACTGTGCATACGTTCTTGAGACTACACTCGTTCCCACCTCTACCCCCAGACCTCCTCTCCTCCACCACCACCATCCTTCCTCACTCACTCACCCTGTCCACTCTGCACCTTCGCAAGATCCAGCACAGTCTTTCTGCTTTGTTCAAACATTGTTCAGAAGGGTTTGCAAATATCTGAGGACAACACCCGTGCAGCAATGGGCGTCATGCGAAACTCGTCCTAGCCGGACCCACAACTCTCAACTTATTGATCTCTGGATCAGACAAGACTTCCAAATACGCTATATATCTAAATTTCTCTACGTTCACAAAAAAAAAACAATAAGGTCGCCGTGATCACAAATCGAGATACTAAACCTGCAAACAAAACTTGTGCACCCTCAGCCCCCCACCCCCATCCCACCAACCAAAAAACTATCTCCCTGACAGCTTTCTGTGAGGGTTCTTAAAAATGTCGACGGAAATTGTACCCCCAAAGTCCCGGGGAGGAAGCCTGGCACCGCCGCCAAACGACGACCTATCAATGCGACGGCCTATGGAGAGAACACCTAGTATGTCTATTAGAGCTGAAAAGGAGGATCTGAAGGAAGCAGCAGAAGAAAGTTTTAATGTGATTATGGACCTAAACCTCGATGGAAAGGTGCGATGGGTTAGCCCTTCTTGGGAGGATGTGATCGGGTAAGTGTTGAACAAAGCGTTTTTCAGCATCAGAAAACCGCTAATCTTAAATCTTTCAAGGACTCCCCGCGATACAGTTCACGATAAACCCATCTCAGACTTTTTACTAGATGATAAAGAAGTTTTCAAGAGTGCAGTTGAGCAAATGCGAATTGACGACACTAGGAGTTGTCGAGTTCGATTTTCGGTAGCCATGGGATCCAAATCAACCTGGTCCGGAGAAGAGACTACAGCTGGCCAAGAAGAGGCATTCCCGATGGAAGAAGTGCAAGAAGAAGCGCCACATGTTTTGCATCTAGAAGGACAGGGAATAATCATTCAGGACAAGCAAGATGGTGAACCAAGTCATGTCAGTTCTCTTTGTGTCTCAGTTTACTGTATCTGCAAAACTGACATTGATTATCAAGACAATGTGGGTCCTTAGACCATTTGTTGAGCCTAACGAGATCACCATCGACCTTCCTCCTGTTTTGGTCGAGTCCCTTGGTGTTGGTGCAGGAATGCTTGCTCGTTACCTGACTAGCTTGGCAGAGCAAGGTGCTGGAGATCCAGCCAACAACCCTCCCCCTATGCCAGTACTCTGTCGAATCTGTGAACGTCAAATTCAGCCATGGTGGTTTGAGAAGCACTCCGAGCTTTGTATGCTGGAACACAAGGCGGAGAGCGATGTCCAGTTATGCCAAGAAAACCTAGGAATGCATAGACATGCAATTGTCAAAATACTGGATGCTATGGAAAGACGCTCTTCTCGTCCGGTTTCTGGTGAGATTACTGTACCTCCTACCCCTATCGAATACCGTGGTTTGCCCATTGGCCCCGGCTCTTCATCTTCTTCAGGCACCGCTTCTCCCGCAGCTTCTTCCCCGAAACAACGTGATTCCTCTGCATCAGGTAATCGATCACGTTCATTTCCTGCTCGACGACCCCTTGTCCGAATTGTTGAGCTACTGCTTGACTTGTGTGATACTGCCATCGAAATCAGCACTCCGGCTATCAAAGAATCGTATGCAGGTGGCGAGTTAGGGTCTTTCCGAACTCAATCCCCCAATCAGAAGCACGTATCAACCAGGTCATGCAGTGGACATCGCCAAGCTACCAAAACGAAGAAGGGAAGGGATTAATACAGCTTTGTCAGGATACAGAGGCGGTTGCCAGGGCAAAGGTTGAGGCGGTATTCCGCCACAGAAATACTATCGAATACTCAGAAAGGATACGGCTAGAGTTTGCTGTGCTTGTCCAGGACTGCATTGATGAGGCTTTACGCAAGGCTTCTGAGCAGGTAACCGACGAACCAGATGATAGTTATAGCAATAGTGACGGCGAAGACTCCGGCATTGAGGATGATACTCCATTTTTCTCGGCGTCATTTGGTCCTCCTTTAAATACCAGTAGTCTTGTGGATAAGCCTAGAGGACGCCTCAGAAGGCACTCATCACCTGCAGACTCAGGCTCTACAAGTCCAATGGAATGTCCTACCCCTAAATCTCAGCAGAGTCTGACGAAGAGCGCTAGTAGACGGCATAAATTTACTACTCATCGTGGAAGCATTCATTTTGATAACGACGGTGCAGATAGTGATACAAGTGGCAGGTCTTCACTTGCTGCTGCTATGGGTCGACCACAAACAGAAAGTCCAGTCTCGGATCACGAACTGACGGCAGCCAGGTTTGCAGCTAGAGACAAGCGAAGAACCAACGCCATCCAGATTGGTCAGGGTTTGAATTCTCCAAGACGGCAAGCATCGCCTGCAAGAACTCAGCCTTCGTCCTCGCCTCTAAGGATAAACAAACCACGCAACGTACTATATGATAATAATATGCCCACTCCAATCACATCGCCTCTTTTATCCACTGGAGACTTTTCGCCCGCGCTTGAAGGTTTCAACCATCACCATAGGCGGCAATCCTCAGTGACTTCATCTGGGGACATAGGTAAACCACCAGTTTCCCCAAGACTGCCCAGCACGAACCCTACACAGCAGCAAAACCGTGCCGTGCCACCGTCTATTAAGGATTTCGAGATCATCAAGCCAATCAGTAAAGGTGCTTTCGGAAGTGTTTACCTATCGAAGAAGAAATCTACAGGCGATTATTTTGCAATCAAGGTCTTGAAGAAGGCAGATATGATAGCGAAAAATCAAGTTACAAATGTCAGAGCGGAAAGAGCAATCATGATGGTACAAGGGGAAAGTGATTTTGTCGCAAAACTGTTTTGGACGTTTGCAAGTAAAGATTATCTTTACCTGGTAATGGAATATCTCAATGGGGGCGATTGTGCTGCTCTTATCAAAATCTTGGGGGGCATCCCGGAAGAATGGGCGCGGAAGTATTTGGCGGAAGTAGTTCTTGGGGTGGAGCACTTACACGCAAGGGGTATCGTACACCGAGACTTGAAGCCCGATAATCTTCTGATTGATCAGAAGGGTCACTTGAAGCTTACCGATTTTGGTTTATCGAGAATGGGATTGTTGGGCAGACAGAAGAGAGCTCAGAATCCATCATCAGAATCTACTCCTGACCTATTGAAACAAGGTCCATTTGCCAGGTCAAGATCCGTTGCTTCTTCACGATCTACTTCTTACGATTTCCCTCCAGGCGGTTCACCCCAAAGCACACCACTCATCACTCCAGATAGCAGTGCCCAATTGGTCACCCCATCTTATTTCAACTTAAATCACCGGGAGAGTACTTTAAGCCGCGAGAGTTCTTTGAGACGCTCATCCAATGGGAGAAGTGAAACAGGTGGGAGTGATCACCTAGTCTCGATGCTCGGTAGCTTTTCATTGGACCACAACCACGGAAGTTCCTTATATACTCGGCGAACCCCCACAGGAGATGAGGATGCCCAAAGTGAAAGCAGCACCTCGAGCGATTTTAGCGCAGGTCTTGGGCTTCAACATGTAGCCACATATGCTAGTATGAGCCAAAGCCATGTCCAACCGCACGCCCATCCAATGCTGCCCCCTCAGATGGCACTTTTTGACCCTGAAGACAGCAATCGCAAGTTTGTTGGTACCCCCGATTACTTGGCACCAGAGACTATCAATGGTAGTGGGCAAGATGAAATGAGCGATTGGTGGTCCTTGGGGTGCATATTGTTCGAATTTCTTTATGGTTATCCACCTTTCAATGCAGAAACGCACGAACAGGTTTTTGATAATATTTTGAATCGAAGAATTGCTTGGCCAGAGGAAGATGAGGACGATGAGGATGAGGATGAAGCGGGTATCTCTGACACAGCTAAAGACCTGATAAATCGCCTTATGTGCACAGATCCCACCAAGAGACTCGGTGTGGGTGGAGCCGAGGAAGTCAAACGGCACCCATGGTTTGCGGAAATCAAATGGGATACATTACTCGAGGAGACTCCTCAGTTCGTGCCTACACCCCAGGATCCTGAAGATACCGAGTATTTTGATTCAAGAGGGGCAACTTTACAGGCATTCAATGAAGAATTTGAAGATCAGACGCACTCACCCCAAGTCCTGACACCCGGTGCAGATCTACCAGAACGTCCACATGATGCCGTATCTCGTGTAAGGAAGGAGGTCAACTCAAGCAAGCGGGGGCTTATTCCTCTTTCTATCCCACCACATGTTCGCGAGGGCAGGAATAGGCGTTTGAGCGAGACGAGTGCGCAAGATGACTTTGGGGCTTTCACTTTCAAGAATTTACCAGTGCTAGATAAAGCAAATAAGGATGTTATCCAGAAACTCCGCACAGAAGCCCTTAAATCAACTCCAGCTTTAACAACTTCAAACCCTGCATCGCCTTCTGAAGGGAGTCCCATTCTTTCCTCAAAGTCCCTATCCAGAACCTTGTCAAACCCTTCGAGCAAGCATGGAAAGCGTCCAGTTTCTCCATCTAATTTGCACCATTCAAATCCTTCCCCTGCGCGTGCTTCACAGCCATCTTCACCACTTTTGATGTCATTTACGGCGACTGGACTAAATGATAGACGCAAGGCTTCTAATGCTAGTGCATCCTCCAGTTTGTCCCAACACTCACTGGGCCCTCTTCAACCTGTTCCCTTGGTTGACATTCCACGCCTTCCTGCGGTCATTCCCAACAGTGCTAAATCGCCAATTGCCCCGTCTTCTACATCCTCTTCTCCGACAAAGACGCATTCGAAGCCATTTATCATGTCTTCTGCCTCTACCTCTCCTACAAAGACAGCTCACGATAAATTGACATTGTCTATGTCTTCCCAGCCTTCACCTTCAAAGACTCACGTACATCAACATCATCACCGCAATCCCAATCCTAGAGTACGCTCACTTACGATCGGGTCCACTGATGGCGATGCGGCAGTGCTGGAGAGCTTCAAGCATCAGAAGAGGCGAAGCCAGGTGTTTGATATGTCGCCTTCTTCATCCGATAACGAGGAGGTCAAGGGTAGCGCATTGTTGCGGGTACAGAGGCGACGACAAAGCTCCAGGAGGATGTCAAATATTAGTCTTGGGGATACTGGTCCTGTGTTTAGGCCACTGGATATTTTAGGTACGAAACCTCTCTATATACGTCAGTGAATCTAGCTAATCTCAAGCAGTTTGTGAGGATCATCCTGTATCAAAATTAGTAATGGAAAGACTGCTGGAGAGGTTGAAATGTAGGACTATCGTGGTGAATAACGGAGCGGAGGCAATGAGATGTGCCATGGGCGAAGTTAAATGCAAGTTCTCGGTTCCCTTAAAGCGATCACTTTAAGCAAAAACTAACGCAAAACAGTCGATATCATACTGATGGAGTTCAAGCTTCCGCAAATTAATGGTGAAGATGTGGCACGTATGATTCGCACGAGCAGAAATCCCAACTCCAACACGCCTATTGTGGCCGTTACTGGCTATCTCAAGGACCTCAATGAGCCCCATCACTTTACTGAATTGATCGAGAAGCCAGCGACAATACCCAAACTTACAGAGGTCCTGGAACGCAATTGTCATTGGAAGCCAGCTGGGCTTGAGCGACCTCTCGCAGATAGGAGGGAGTTATACAATAGCCATAAACTTCCACCAGTCAATTACGAGGAATCTGGTCGAATCTCACCAACAGTAGAACGATTTATGAGCATGGGCACGAGGAGAGGGCGCCTGTCAGAGCAATTTTCTTCAATGGACGATGATGATGCGGTCTCTGTGACCAGCACTAGCGAGCCTGTGGTTCTTTCACGCACAACAACTAACGAATGGGAAAAGCTTCATGTTGGCAAGCCGTCTAGCCTCGGGTTGGAGATTTTACCGCCTGCAGCAGTATCATCGCCTCTTGCGCCACTGACACATCAGGAATCTGCACCTTCAAGACTTCAATCCCACACCATTGAGCGTATGCCTTCACCACTATCAACGCATGTTAGTGCAATCAATGCTGTTAGCACCTTTAGTAATATAGCTGAGCCCTTGGCATCGCCTCCCGAAATGTCGCTGCCACCCTCGCTCAGTGCAACCCCGGTATTTGGAGGTACAGCAGGCGTTCCATCCAGGTCTCCATCCAGGTCCCCTTTTTCGAGGACCCCACCTGCGGTTCCTCCTCCCTCAGCAACCCCACCACTACAAACTACCACTGAGAGGTTTAAATCCCTGATTCCGAAGAGATCACCCCCCAGAAGATCGCGCACGCCATCAGAAGACGGAGTCAAGAAATCGCCTACAAGAAGAAGGTCCTCTTCAGCTCATGTCTCACCTCCCAAAGGCAATAGCCCAACATTGGTGCCGTCTTCACCGGAATCTAAAACAAAGAGCAAAAGATCTTCATTTGAGAAAAAGAAGGAGAAACAAGAGAAACAGCTCAAGGAAGGTCTACGAGTCGAAGATGCGGATGCAGACGACGAGCTCTCGGCAGCTGGTGGAAAGAAGCCGAGCAAAAGCAGGAGCATTGGAGAGATGATCATCAGTCGGGCGAGGAGAAGCCCTCCTGAGATGAAGAGAAGCAAGAGTGATAAAGGGGAGTTTATGGATATTTGAGGAAGGTATTGGATTTATTTCGGGGGGACAACTGTTTTACTATCATGCGATTTTCTCTAAGTTGGATCTGGGGTTAACCTATTGCCTGGTTCTGGTTCTGGTTTTCTGGTAAGGGTCAGATGGAAAACGGCGTTGTGAATATTTCTTATTTTTTTTTTTTTTTACTCTGGGTTTGGTGGCTGGCAATCTTTGTTTTGTTTTTTGTTGCTTTTCTAGCATTCACGATTCTAGGTTACGATATCTCTTTTTCCCTCTTCCCCAATACTCATTCCTGGACGGCTTGCACTGATCTTTCCTTACATCTCGAAGTCACGAGCTTTTCTTTTTTAACGGCCGCATTCTGATCTGATCATTGAGCTCTGATTACTAGTTAGTGGCGTTCTATTTTTCATGTTACCAGCGCTTAATCCTCTCAGCTTTGGAAGTTAAATTTGTACCACTTATCATCCAATTTTTGTCATAGGATCTGTTTCTTATTGTTCTTTTTTTCCTTTCTTTTTTCATTACATTCCCTTGGTTTTTCGAAGATTGGGGGCCGTCAATAGGGAAGACAAAATTTGGCAAAAGGCGAAAAAAAAAATTTAGGCGAGAGTGCGGTTTGGGTTAGGGAAAAGGCGAAACACATTGCTTTCGGGGGTCTTTTTTTATTTTTATTTTTTATTTTTTTGGGCCCAAGGATATGAAGCTGAGCTGGATTGGGTTGTACAAAAGAAATTAATACTCGTACCCAGCCACGCGTGAGCTATTGGTGACTTTGGAGCACATGCGTGTTAACTTCATACCATAATTCATGAAATATCACTCTACAAGGTGGTTTAGAGACTGGTACAATTATAGTTTAAACTCCACCCCCAGAGAAACCCGCAATATATACATGAAAAGACCCGCTTTCCCGAAAAAGAACGCCCGTCATTCCCAGTGAAATAAAAAAAGAAAAGAAAAAGCAGTAGGTATCTCATTGACTCCTCTCACTTCTCCCTTATCCTCTTTACATCTATAATACTATTCAACTCCAATCAAATATCCTCACTCGATTTGACCCCTGAATTAACTACTGCCTGGGCTGGATGTACGCCAGCAAATTCCTATCAAAAGCCTCACATCTTATCGGCATTTCAATCTGATAGAATGGATTCTTCATGACATAGTCCGCATACAACTCGTAGACGCGTTTCACAATAACATCTATATTCGGCTGATGTGGTTGTGCGAATATTAAGAATTTCGTGCCTACCGTCATCCATTAGTTCTCGCGTCATCTAACGGCGAGGTGGGGAAGTACCAGTCAAGGTTTGGAAGCACTGCATCCTAAAATGCTCACTCTCCATAACTTCCAATCCTCCCGACCCAGGTACGGGAGAAATACGGGAGGTTATGGCATGGACACCGTGGAAGGTACCGGCAAGGACCAGGTAGTCATTTGAGGAGAGCTTTTTGAGACCCTCATTGAAGTCGCGTTGGTAAATTAAACCGCCGGCCTTGTTGAGGATTAGAATAGAGAGGATGCCCATTGTGAAGTGCGGGGTGGGGGGTGGGGGTATTAGGAGGTTAGATTTGAGTTGCGCGGGAGCTGGAGGGAAAGGGTTGGCGGACGTTGATGGTTTAAGCCTCTTAGCTTTAGATCTGGACCCCTCTACAACCCGATTTCCGATGTTGACAGCCCTCAGGCCAGCCGACGGAATATTGAATTTCGACTCTATCCCGTCTTTCTATTTTTGTTCATTTAGCTTCTAACGAGATGAACTATCAAACATTTTGTCATGATTTTTTTTTAATATTTTTTGTCAGTGATCTAATTTTGACCAGTGCGTTCCGCGGCACCAGACAGAGAGAGACACCTCCCCATTCATCGCCTGTCCAGACACCCACTCTTTATTCTACCATTCAGCCACTAACACCCACAACATAGTTAACAACATCAGTCTTATCCCATCGTCTTGCCAATTCAAACCAGGAATCTCAACGCATAGAATCCGACTCGCCGCACCTAAGCGAGCTCTTTTCTCGGGGTACAAATTGAACCGAAGTTTTTCCTCCCTTCAGCTCCGCCGAACACGCACACAGAGGAGCCAGCAGCTATTATTTGATAGTAATAATAACAAAGATGGCGACCAACGGCAATAATGCACCCCCAATGACCCGTGCGAAAGAGGTGATTCACGGCGACGAAGAGGCCGGCGCTGAGCTGAAGCTCGGGGAGTTCCAGAACGTGTCCAGTCTGACACTTTCGGAGACGAAGGAGGTGCTTACAGCTGTGTTCAATCACAGAAGGGAGCAGGGGAAATTTAAGGTGCCGGACAATGAGTATATCCCCCTTCTCCCTCTCTCTCCTTGCACAAGTAAGGGAGATGTGCGATGAGTGGGGGTCTGACGTCGTTCAATAGCGTCGTCACCAAAACACAGGCCTATCTCGAGGTTTTCTCGCGCTTCAAGCAGCGTGAGAGTGTCCAAGCCGTAGAGCGGATCCTTGCGCAGCAGACGGATCTTGTTGCTTTCGAGAAGTCACAGCTAGGTACCTACCTCTCTGTACCTCCTCATTTGAATCCTACCATCTAAACCACACTCTGCCAGGTACCCTATGCTGTGACTCCGCCGAGGAGGCGAAAACCCTCATTCCGAGTCTTCAGGATAAGATTTCAGATGAGGATCTACAAGAATTACTTAATGAGGTATGGATAACTCACTCTTGACCTTCTAAATACCTTTCTTTTCACAATAAGGTTCCTTAAAAGTGGAATTTTCGGACCTGACGTGTTTTTCTGCGGCAGATCACAAAATTGAGACAATTCGTTTAAAAGTATCGAGGATACGGGTTCAAAGCACTTTTCGTTCTTTCATCCTGCATTGAATCATCATCATCTGTCGAGTCTCCTTTTTCTTACATTTCTGAAAAAAATTGCGGGGGTTATTTCACTTAATTTCAAATTTTCTTCCTTATTTTTTTTTTTCCTTTCAAATACGGACTACTTTTTTTTGGCGGGGGATACGAGGCCTTTTCGCCTCTATCATGAGGTCAGATGGCGATACTACATAAAAAAACATCAATGCTAGTACTTGAAGTACGCATGACATATAAAAAATATATAGAGGGACTGCTCAATGATTTTGTTGGTGTCGATTGCTTGTGGTGGGTGATATTCTCGCATCCGTTACAGATCAAGCATAGCACACACCATATTTTGAGTGTACAAGACGGTTACTACATGCATTCTGTAGAACTTATTACCAACGTCGAACGTGTGCAGATCTAGAGAGGCCTTGGGAAATGTTTCCCTTTCTTTGTTTTGGGGTTTCCGACGAGCTTCAGCCGAAGTTTATATAAATAGTTGTAACTAGAATAGAGTTTCTGATACGAATGAGGAATGGTTCCCGCATACCTGTATCTTTTTAGCTGGACTCACGGTGTCTTATTGATTTGTTACGAGAATAATTGTTCCAAAGGGTTCTGGCACGAGGACATGATCTTCTCTTTTCACACTAAATACACGCCTGAACGTGATCATGACTAATTCATGCGCGAATATGTAGTCCACCATATCGTCTGGGTTTGTCTCGGCTCTTCCATTATTTATTGTTTTAATAATGAAAGCTTAAACCGACGTAAGGTAAAGTAGTAAAAAAGTATGTGAAGTCACTACCCTATCTGGCAGAATACAGTGTTGGATGGAGATTTAGTTTCTCAATTTCGCATCTATTCAAGCTCCTCTTTTGATGCTGTTTTTAAGTTGATGGATGGCCTAAGAACTCAGTCAAGTTATAAACTTTATTCGATTAAATATACGTATGTGTGTAGATATATATAACACAAAATTTATACACAGCGAGATTCAAAAATGTGTGGGGTTGCCACCAAATATTGAATGTCTTACTTAGAAGGAGCGCGCATTAGGACTTGAACCTTCGACCGGACAATTTCAAAATAAAAAAAACTGTTTAGCTCATCTTTGTGAAGCGTGTCATCCTTAGTGCAGGGGCCATGCTAATCTTCTCTGTATCGTTTCAAATTGACCAAATGTCCCGAAGGACGATATGATCTAGTTTTTGGGACACATAACGAACACCCCCCTGTCTCTTATTGTGTCTCAAAAGGGCACAGCCCAATCAGACCCCCTACCAACATCATCACGGATGCACATGCTCTATTGGATGACAGTACGCGTATTCATACTTGATTTGTTCTCGTCGGCTGCGGTTGGGCTTTTATCGATCATCAAGTCGCACTCGTCATTTCGATGCCGCAAGAGCATGTCTTTCAACTATATTGTCGGCTATATGTATCGACTTATAAGCTAATAACTTGTAGTAAACAATTCCAAATTTCTAAAATGTAGATAGGTACGTTAGTTGGGGAGTGTATTCTTTTTTTCTTTTCGGAATAAGGCACCTGGGCTGAGTGACGCGCTGTGACGGGAATAGACACTGATGATTGATAATTTATTCCGGGAATAGAGCACAGGAGGGGGGAAATACTTCCCACATGATCGTCGCTGATTAGGTTAGCCTCAGCTCTTCATTCCTTCGATTTCATCGCTGTCTTGAGGTTTTCGGGTGAGCACGTGGTTACCTTCACTCGATTCCGATCGACACTCTACACGAAGGACATATTGACCTAAATATTCTAACTAGGGAGGGCCCGATACGGTAGTGTCTGTCGGCTGGAAATCTGTTGGTACATTATAGGGCCGCTGATAGCTTCACTAGACTAATACAATATGTCTGTTTGCCTGAGGATTAAAACTCGACATTGCTTAGTTATCATTATACTGGATTTATAGAATTCGATATTCGACTTTTCTGCGAGTCCTAAGGCTTGTAATAAGCACGCGTAGGTACAACGAAAAGTTGATGAGAATGATAAATGACCCCTAACCCTAGTCCCGAGTCAAACTCTATGAATAGATGTAGTCTCGAGTTGTCTGACGTACCCCATGAGAACGCATATGGAATCCCGAGTCATGCCAGATTCGATTCCCCAACTCTATGTGTACTCCTCATGAGATATTTCCTTTGTAGCTGGGCCAGCTTTGAGCGTTTAAGACATACATTCTATCGATGCTGTAGATACTTCCATTCACCTCGGTAGTTTTCTCAGGACTATGCAGCTTCAGTTATGAATGTTATTCTATGGTAATATCGATCAGCCATTAGGAGAACAATACTACTATAACTAACATTTTCTCACGCATGTTAGACGCTGATCGGAATGGAAAGTATCTAACTCGGATCCATCTAAGCCAATATACAACCCACAAAGAACCGCTCTCAGGCATACTATTCTGGTCATGGCACAGAGCGGCATCAATTACCCCGTCTCATTGAAGCATGCATCAAGACGAATTACATATTTTAATAGGAGGTACAAGTCGACTGAATCTAAGTGTATCTACGTATCCTCTCTTAGTCACCCGCTCCCGCACCCATGTGCAATATAGATAACTCTCTATAGCCCCAACCTCCATCTACCTACCATTCAGAGACGCATACCTATCACACTCACCCCCTGTGGAGTACAATTAAAGCTACATACGCCAAAGTACTCCAACAGCACGCTGGACAGTGCACTGCCGGCATGCCAAAAAATGCACTACTTGAAGCTTCTGTCAATATTTCCATCACATTCATATCACATTCATATCACATTCAAGACATGCATTAGCTTTATTATGGGGCCGGCCAGCTTTGACACTAATGATAGCCACGCAATGGCCTACTCTCACCGCAAACCGCGCAACAAGATACGGTTGGGGGCCGTGGAGAAGTTTCCTGAAAGCACCAGATAAGACACCTTACTGACTTGATCGGGCCCCGGTCAAGAGGCTTGCGTTGACTCAGACAGATCATAGTCCAAGTGGATCAGAAGCTGGGGTAGTCCTGGGAGACAATGTGTGGGATCGAGAGGGGGGTTTTGCAGGTATTTGAGATCCCATTTAAGACAGTCAATACAACCAAACGACGACATATGAATCAGTGGCGAGAGAAGGTATCTCAGACAGGATCAATATACCATACCATGTCTCTCGCATCTATTGATATATCACATACATAGCTACTAGTTCTTTCAATATAGACTTTGAGCGACTGGACAAAAACACCCGTTCTCCATTTGCACCATAGGCCGGATGAAGGTATGTTTACAGTAATCTTTTTGAGTCAACGCTAAGACTCAAACCAAGGCAGACGAGCAGATGTTTGGCGGCCGATATAGTGGCTTTCGGGCTGATAGATAGTTGCCCACCGTTCTCCGTTCGGTTGTACTATATTTACCCACCGGTTTGACATCTATCCTGCTGAAATTCATATGAGCCATTTCTTTGCAGCGTAGTCAATGGGAATGAAAAACATAATCGTTTAGGCCAAGAGACAAAAGATCCCGCGGCTTGGCTGTGTGTTGGTGGGGTTGCATGCAATTAATGAATTAAACAAAAAAAAAAAAAAGGTTTGTTGGTGGGGGAGTTTAGATCGCACTTGGGGTGCGAGTGATCACTCGTGCTCCGCGCCTACAAATCAACTGGCGCCACGTGACTGGCCACTATTTCCGGTTGCTACGATCATTGGTCGCTACTGATTAGCAGCGCGGGAAGGCAACAGCTGCTCGTCAACAATCAACCACATAGCTCTGTGGTTATTAAATACACTCTAGTGGCTACTGCCACCCTCGAACTTACTGTAGGTACTCTAAAGCAAGCCCCTCAATGCTGTACATATATATCTCAAATTGGCACCCTCAATATTATTTCAAATGTTTTTTTTATTTATTTATTCTTCTGTCTGTTCTGCTTGATTCGAACATAGTTGTAACTACGTATGTAGCTATATATTATATAGCTATAGCTACCCTTCTTCTTTCTTCTTCTTCTCCCCCCACACTTAAGAGAATAGATTTTTTGTGCCTCGCCCCCCCCGGCCCCCCAAACCCAAACCCAAACCCAGAAAAAGAAACAGATAAAAAAAAAACTCCCAGCCAGACACCGTTATAAAGACAAAATCAGGGGGACATAAGAGATTGATACGTTTGTGCGTGTTGTTATCGTCCGGCCCGGCCAGGGGATGGATGGATGGATGGATAGGATTTGAGGTAGTGTGATAGGAGAAGAGGAGTGCGGTGTGTGCGTGATATAAAAGAGTAAAGGCAATTGAGAAGAAAAAGCAGAAAGCCACCAGAACGCCGGGTAAGAAGGGGGGGGTTGCAAAGAAGGAGAAGAGTAAAGATAAAAGGGTTGGTAATGGTAATGATAATGGGTATAAGAGAGAGAAAAAAAAATAGACAACGAAGAAGACGGCGAGGAATAAATAGATATGAAGAAAGAAAGGAATATATGTGATATGATAAAAGACCCCCGCCCAAAAAGGAAGAAAGAAACCCAATCCCAATAAAAAAAGATAAAAAGAACCCCAAAGAGAAATCAACAACAATCTCAAGAGAGAAAAAAAAAAACTCCCAACTAAAACTTGCGATCCACCCTGACGAGGATATCCTTCATCGCCTCCCCAAACTCCCTCAAGCAGTGCACCTCATCCGCCGTAAACAGCGGCGCCCCCTCCCTCCCGCCCTCCTTCGTAAACGCCGCCAGTACAATCCCCCCCGCACACCCCTCCCCGCCACCTCCCATCCCTACACCCCCCGGCCCACCACCACCACCGGAACAATACCCCTCATCCGCCACCTCCCCCCTCTGGTCCCTCACCAGCGGCAGCAGTATCCCCAACCCATACCCGACATCGTCCTCCTCGCTGCTCCGTGCGGGGTTGCGGTACACTAGCCCGCCCGCGCTCCTGAGCGCCCTTAGATGCAGCGCGGCGTCAAACACGGGCAAGGGATCGGGGACGCCGTGCGCCACCAGGATCTTGGTGTACATGTTGTCGACGGCGCATGCGGTGGCGTCGTCGTAGAGCTGGGGCTCGGGCGAGCGCACGGGCGAGACGCGCAGGAGGTAGACGAGGTCGTAGTTTAGTGAGCGGGCGATGATGGATGTTGCGAAGGAGGCCTCGGCCATGGATGTTATTGGGCCTGGGGTTGCTGGGGGCTGGTGGTGGGGGTGGGGGTGGGGGTGGGGGTGGTGGGTGATTATTGTGGTTCCGTCTGCGGCGGCGGTTGTGGTTGTTGGTGATGATGCGAGATTGACGGGGGAGGTGGGCGAGGTGGGGGAGAAGGTGTGGCTGTATGAGAGCGACAGTGACGCGGCGGTCGAGATTGAGAATGGCCGGCTGGGGGTGTGTGGCGGGGTGGGCATCGTGGAGAGACGGGTGGATGTGCGCGATTGGCGGTCGCAGCTGGTGTCGCGCGGGATGTTGATGGCTGGCGGGACGTGGGCGCGCATGATGGGCAGCGGGCGGGCTATTGGTGCTGCTGCATCGCGCTTCAACACCGCTGCTGCAGGAGGAGTCGGCGTAGGTGGACAGCTGGTACTGCCGCTCGTGAAGCTGCTGCTCTTGGGCGACGACAGAGGGCGCTCCAGCGTCGTGGTGTTGGACGTGCACCGTGACAGCATCATGTCGTGCTCCTCCATCACCAGCTCGACCTCCGTCATGGAGAGGCGCGCAAAGTCCATGAGCTTGCGGCGGCAGGCGACGGAGAAGGTGTCGCGCGGCGCGGTGTCGAAGACGGAGAAGGTGCCGATTGTGTGGCCGTCGTACGTGACGATGGGCGCGCCGGCGTAGAAGCGGATGTGCGGCGCGGAGGCGACGAGCGGGTTTCCGGAGAGACGCCAGTCCTGTTGCAGACACCGAGATTAGCCGACATCTCACACCACAGCCAATCGACCAGCCAATCGACCAGCCAACCAACCAACCAACCAACCAACCAGCCAACCAGCCAACCAGCCAACCACCGGTTGGATTGTTTATTCTCCGACCGGTATAACGGTGCGGGATGATCACACAAACACAGAAAAAAAAGATCTACACACCTTTGCCGCATCCAGAATCACCATCGGCTCTCCCGACAGCAGCACATGCGCGCCAATACTCTCGTCGCGCGCCACGCTCCGCCGGCCCAGCGCGTGCTCGGCCTTGAACAGCTCGCGCTCGCCGTCAATGAAGCTGATCGCAGCCATGCGCGTGTGGAACACCTTCCTGGCCAGCTGCACGAGCCGGTGGTACTTGTCGTTTGCGTTGTCGGGCAGCGAGACGTTGCAGGCCTTGACTGCCTGCCCCCCCAATATCTCTATCAGCATATGAAAAACTAACAAACAAGAGGATAGCACATACCTCGAGCCTGGCCTTCTCCCCCGGCGGCGTCGGCGCAACAAGATACTCGAACCCCGCCCGTCTCGGCGGCGGGTCCGGCGGGTTCGACAGATTAAACCTGCCCTCCGCATAGCACTTTATAAAGAACCCCCACTCCTGCACGAACCGTCCCTCTCCCACCCCTCCTCCCATCCCCCCCGCTAACCCCACACTCCCCCCCTCCACTCCCCTCCCCCACTCCCGCTCCCGCACCGCCAGCACACGCCGCGAATGCACGAACCCCTCGCCGCCCGCCGAGATGGTCCCGTCGAGGTGGGAGTACTTTGCCAGCGGCGTGCGGGGGCGGAGCTCGTCGCGCGCGCAGGGCTTTGCCAGCAGCGGGTGGGTGTGCGGCGAGGGCGCCATGGACGTGTGGTGTGGCGTTGTTGTTGTTGTTGTTGTGAGTGTGGTGGATGTGCTGGATGTGGGGGAGGGGGTGCCCCGTGGGCGGTGCCGGTTGAAGAGGCGCTTGAGGAAGGATTTGTCGGGGGGTGCGGTGGAGGCGAGGGATGTGGTGGAGGCGGAGAAGGCGCTGCGCGGGTGGACGTAGACTACGCCGGTGACCATTGTGGTCTTGGGGGTGGTGGGTGATATTGGAGTAATGATTGTGGGTTGGAGATTGGTAGGAATGGCAATTGATATAGCAGTAGTAGCAGCAGCAGTAGTAGTTCAGGGTCAACAAATAACAGCCGTAATATATGGTAGTCAGTCCAGTCCAGTCTACACCCCTAGCTAGGCCTATAGATATAGATAATAAAAAATAATCCACTCGCTCGTATTCCCGTCCGTCTGTCCAACAACCCAACAGCTAGGCGTGTCGAGGTGTGCAGATAGGTAGGTATATGTTCGAGTACTGTGTGTGGTGTGTATGGTGTGTGTGTGTGTGAGTGTGTGCAGCCTGGCCGAGTGAGTGTGTGTGGGCAGACTGGACATCTAAGTATTAATTATAATCATCCATCCCCCAATCCCCCAATCCCCCAATCCCCCCATCCCCCCATCCCCAATCCCATCCGTCCCCCTTTGGGGGGGGGGGGGTCTGAGCTACATCTGCCATTTCTGCTCTAACCTCACTCACCCTCACTCACCCTCACTCACCCTCACCCACCCTCACACCCACCCCTTCTCACCGCCCACCCACACACAGCGAAAGAGGGAGAAAAAAAAAAAAACCTTGAAACTGGCGCACGGATGCTTCCCGGTACCCTGGATGCTTTCTCCCTAGCCTCTCTTCCACTCTCTCCCTCATCTGTAGCGTAGGCAGGAAGGAAAAAAGGCCAGGGCCAAAAAAGAAACCTTGCGGGATACCCGTCTTGCTGCCTGCTTGGACGCCTGCCTGCCTGCCTGGATGGATGGATGGATGGCAGGGTAAAACGTTTCTGTTTCCCTTTGTCTGTCTGTCTGGCTCTGTCTGTCTGGCTCTGTCTCTGTCTGGGACCTAAACTACACTTCACTACTACTACACTACTACACTACATTTCCAAACACCCCTCTGTCCCGTAAAAAAACTCTTCATATCTATCTGGCCATGGAATAACTACATGTAACCACTCTAACGCCGGCAGTGCAGTGCAGTGCAGTGCACTACCACCCCTTTGTCCTTGTCATACCCACACACTCCATGTCCATACTCTACTCTACACTCCCGGAGCAGTGGGATTGGGAGATCGACAGGAGCATGTACTCTGCACTGGGTATATTCCTACATACCATAATCGAGCATGTCATTGCACCAACCAGAGAGGCCAGGAGCGAGGGCGGGCAGGTCAGATGTGATATGATATGAGATGACATGCTCCGATCATGATTGATCAATTGCAGTACATCCCACGTAGAGTATGTAGGTACATCCCACATCACAATTGCATCACTCACGAACTCGGGATTGCCAATTGGATGTGCAGGTACCGAACTGTAAAAGAAAAACTTGGATTTAGCCCTGTACTCTACCGGCTCCCGATCTACACCGTACAAGGTACCAGACGGGTTGGGCCCCGGGGGGGGGGTCTCGCTAAATGCTACAAGTAAATAAACGGGGGGGTACTAGATGTAGGTACCTTTAGATTTGTGTGTAGGTAGGTAGGTATATTGGGGGCCGAAAACATGGTCAAGTTTGAGAAATCCAAATCCACAGGTACATATCGTACGTGGACGGTGAACGCCCTTCCCCCCCTCCCCCAAAACCTAATCACAACCGGGACCAGCACTCGACTTGGACACCGTTAGCTATGTACCATGGCAGCCAAGACCCACGACAGAAGAGAAAAAGCCCCGATTCTCCGTTTTGTGCTGTAACGGGAGCAGACAGCAGCGCAGCCAGTGGGCAGCGAAAAGGAAAGAAAAAAAACAAGAGGGGACGTGCACCTGCACCAAAAAAGGTACAGACAGGGGGAGGGGTTCATGCGGGCACAGGCCACTTCACCTACATGTAGTTTTGTAGCTAGCTAGATTCGCTAGCTAAGCTGTAAATACATGTATCTACATAGCTAGTGGTCAGAACGGATGTCAAGACGGGCATCGTGGGCTGCGGATGTGAGTGGGTTTCGATCTTGTAGATACATGTAGGTAGCTATCGAGGGGAGTGATAGATGCCATTGTATAGATACACGGTACCTTAATTGATGGGTACTATCATGGTATCTTCCGTTCTATAGGTACAGGTTACAGGTTGCAGAGGGAACAGCCATCCAATCCCCCTCCAAGTCATGTGTGCAAGCCAGACCAGCCGTCTCGATCCCTCATAATTCTCGGTTCCTCAATTCTTCTCGCTTGCCAGCTTGCCATCGCCATACCCAAGTACCGATTGGATCCCGACCGAACGTACGCGAGGCGGGAGTCGTGAAGGAAATGGTGTTGGGTCGTCTATTGTCCACTCACCTAGTAGTACATGTACCTATAGCTACCAGGAACTACTCTAATGTACTCTGCAGGCAAGGTCACCACCCCTCCTGCCTATGGTGGATGGTGGACATTCGGAACCCACCCACCCCCAACCCACAGCACTTCTCATGCACGAGAAACCGGTAGCGAAAGGCACAAAAATGACTCCTTTGCATGGGAGGTTGTCGATCGTTGCATGTCTTCTGTCTCTCCTGCCTGTCTATCGATCCTGTCTGGCTGGCTAGCTAGCTGTTCTGTCTTTCTCAACACTCACGCTCATCCATCCACCCAGTGCGCCGTTTCATACCGACATGACATGATGCTATGCTATGCTATGCTATGCTCCTCCACCCCCTTTGCTCGCTACAAATGCTTTCTTCCCCCTAAGCTACTCTACCTCGCCGACTACCCTCCTCTACCACGTCCGCGGGCTATCGCTGCAGGTAGAGTAGGAAAGAAAAAAAATGTCCCGTTCTTGCTGGGTAGGGGTGCCCGCTGTCTGTACTGCATGCATGCATGCATGGTAAGGAGAGGAGAGAGAGATCGGGAGAGAGCCTCCCACGCCCGGGCCGATGGGGGTGGGTATGTTTTCTATTTCTGGTTTTATTTTTTATAATTTTTTTTTTCCCCTCTCTTTTACTACTCTACTGTTCTGCATACCCTGCCATGCTCCTGTCATGCTCCGGAATGTGATAGGAGTGGACTGGACTGGATATGGTAGCGAGAAATTGTGGTCATGAGATATAGAGTAGATTGCCATGGGGGGGGGGGAGTACCTAGGGGAAGGGGTGGCGGAGAGGAGAGGAGAGGGTGATAGTAATCATTCTCTAGATGACCTTCTCCTCCGCGTTTTAGCCAATGGTGAGGCAATGGCTCCGATATTCCTTCTCGCAAAACCACACGTGCACGTGGATGGTGATGGTAGATTACTCGTAGAGCAGAGTTGCAATTGCAAGTGATATTGATGTTGGATGGAGGTACAATACGGAATCATCCATGGCATTCCAGGGGACGGAGGGTGGGTGGGCGTAAATAGTAGCTACAATTAATTACTTTGATGGAGATATGGACAGATGGGTATATTATTTTGACATGGGGGGTGGTTTTGAGCGGCTCTACTCTACTGATGTGATATGGATATGAGTATGATAGTAATCCTGATCTGAGCCTCAATTGAGCATCATGATCGGAGTCCGGGAACACTTATTTCGGCCTCTGCTCTTGCTTTGAGTACTACCGGCCTAGCTTAGCTACCTTCTCCAACTGTCTATCAAGTATATATACCCGTGGGGGAGCATCGATAGATCTCGCAATCCGCACGATTATCACTACATCCAAATCTCACTACATACATACATGCCTCATATCTAAAGTAAAAGTACCGTGCTATCGATACCATATCGTATCGGCGCCCGGCGCGGGGGGGGGGGGGATCATCCAATTACCAGCTAGAGCTGATCATGAGCTCCCCTCCGTGGGATCCAAAACCCAAACCAAAACTCTCCCCACGCGGCCCCCCCCCCCCCCCCCCGTCTGTTTCTTTATCTCGCCCGGCCGTACCGTACCGTACGTGCGTGCGTGTTCTCCGCGGGAATCATTGGCTGCGGAGCCCTACGGGGAGGGGAGCCGTGCCCATGTGTAGGGTAGAGTAGAGTCATGATATCGATAGGTTAGCATGGAAAGTAGAGTAGGCAGCTAGCTGGTAGGCAGAAAGAAATGCACAGGCCACGAAACGGACGGGGTGTTTCAAACACTCCGGATCCCCCCACTTGCAATTGGGGGCACTTGCAATTGGGGGGGAGGGGAAACATACCCTCCGCGTGAGCATAGGCGTCGGCGTGGGATTCGATAGTGGCCAGTAGCTAGCACTAGTTGGAGGTCTAGCTGTCAGTCACGTCAGGGTTCAAGCTTACATTCCTTGCCTTACCTTGCCTACCATACCTCCTGCCCCATGCTGCCCCGTGCCTACACTACACGACACCACCCAGCTCGCTCGCTCGCTACGTATCAATGATCATTGGCACCGGATGTACGTGCATGTATGTAAGCGACTCTACGTAAGTTTGGGGTGGCGGTATCTAGCCAGCCTTACGAGATGGATCGGCGCCGGCGCCGGCAAGATAGATGTGATATATACAATTGCCGTGCAGAGATACTAGAGGCCAAGCTATAGTAGCAGGCAAGAAAAGTGCCGGATGCGCCGGCGCCGGATCGATCTGGATATGTATGTAGATACAGTACATGCCGGAAGCACTGTGATAGCTGTACTCTGCGATACTTGGTACATACCTCTTGCTGGGCTGCCGTGGTGTGGTGACACCCTGGCGGAGCGAGGACGGAGGGGATGTGTAGAGGTAGGACAATGGACGGAATTAAGGGTGGGTGTGGGTGCTTGGGAGTTCGGTATGCCGTGAAGTGAGTCTGTTCCTATGTCTATCTACTCTACGTACAGATTCTATTTTCATCTGCCTGGTGTCTCCCACCACCACACCGCCCACCACAGCAACACGTCGTTGAATCCGTCCGCACCCAAACCGCCGGTTCCACCATCCGGCGCTTGGCGCACAATTGCGGCAAGCACACGACACCACTCTCTTCTCTAGCCGACCGTTTATGTCGGCACCTCACTCGCTTCACCTCACCTCACCTCACCTCACCTCACCTAACTTTACCTCACCCTCTTCCCCGCCGAGGAGGCTCTATCTCCGTCCGTGGTGTGTGCGACGACACGAGCGGTCAAGAAGGGACGAGAAACGAGAAAAGAAACAAGTCCGATCTTTTCTCTCATTCACCTCACCTCACCACCACCTCCACACCGACACCCTGGATACTAATATAAAATCATCCCCAAGTAGCCTAGCCTGGGTGTAATGAAAATAGGGCAGAGATGAAATTAACCCCTCCACCCTCCACAACCAGGACGTTGGGTACACCGCTAAGTAGAGTAGAGGTAGGTAAATTAAAAAAAAAAAAAAGGCCCAAATCGCCGATGTTGCATACATGTATGTATCCAGCAACCTGGGTAGCCCATCTGTCCTCCGCTTTTCTCTCCTGTCGGCGAACTGCCGCATTAGTAGGCCACTTTTTTTTTTTTTTTTTTAGGTCGGCGATTTGGGCGCGCGGATGGGATGGGATGGGCAGACACGGACGGGGTAGGAACGGACAGGTCATATTTTTTTCTTGCGAGATATTCGGGTTCATGTGGGATCACTCGCTTGTAACCATCATCATGTAGAGCACCGGGAGTAAGTATGTATGCTTGCGGTTGTAACCCTTGGAAGGCTGCGTTACCGCGGTTCTTGCGCGGGTATGTAGGCTTGCTTGTGCAGCGGCGTGTGCAAGTAGAGCTGGACATACCCGAAATGCTAGGGACGGGGATTGGGACTTGGTCCGTGATCGATGAGCGAGTGACAGTTGGTTTCGTCATTCACCTGCAGGGCGGTCGGTATAGTTGGAACTTGGTATCTCGCTACGAAGTAGCTGGTACATGTCAAGACGGAGGTTTCCCGTGATGGAGAAGGTGCTCAGGACAAGACCACTGAAGAGGTAGGTAGCTGTTGAACTTGACCAACGGCCGCGCCAGCGGCGGCGGTGGACTGTTGGCCGTTTCTAACAGTTTGATACCTAACGACTTCCAAGTTTCCTGATGACAGCTTTTACCGCACTTCCCAGGCACCGGCCTCTACTCTATGTAGTCAACTCCCCCAGATCAGCTAGAGAGAACCTCCCTGCCCACGTTTTCAAGGACCTCTATGTTTCCTATGGTATATTTTACCGCGCCTAGCGTTAGCTTCCCCCGGCCGGACATCATGCCTAAACATCGGTTCCCTGGTATGTTTTCCCGCGGCGGCGCTGCCAGGTATGTTTTACCGCGCCCTCGGCCAGGGTCCTCCCTCCCTCCCTCGACCACGTTAGCTAGCTAGTGGAGAAGAGCACCAGCTCCGTAGGATAGCTTGGTTAGCGTTCTCCACATGCAAATCTCCTCTGCCCTTTCTAACTATACTCTGATCTGCTTTACTCAGAGTCCCAAAGTCCGGAGCATCTCTACTTACTAACCCATCACCAAGCTAACCATCTAACCATTCAACCAGCCTACAACTGGCCCACCCTTCTTTCCGGGGGCAGTGCACAAGCCAATATCTGGCGGTGGCAAAAAAATCAAGATTTTCGCTATTATTTATCACCAATTTAAATAATTACTAATTACTGTCCACGTCCAGAAATGGCAAAGATGGGGGGAGGACCGTGGTGGAATTATTATATACGCAGGCCCGTTTCTGATTGGCCGAGTTATTATTGGCCCAATCTAATCTGGCTAGACGGTAGCAAGTAGAGTTCATATCACCCCATGATATGATATGATGATGATAGCTATAGTAATATGGGACGACACGATCTCTGGTCTCCCAACCCACCGAACCCGCGCAGCGAGCCACGGCCAGCCCAATATCTAGTCCGATCCAATCTACGTACATATTGTACATGCTCAATCAAACCAAGGTACCAGCATCCCATCCACGACCACGCACCTGGCAGTCGGGACTCACAGTCCCCTGGAAGCATAGAATACGAAATTTGAATGGTAGCCAACCAGGGATCGATATTATCAACCGCCAGGGATAACCCCTATTATAGCCAACAGACAGTTAACGTCGCGGCCAGGGGGTGAAGCCTAACTGACAGTTAACGTTAACGTCAGTGCTGCTGCTGCCAGGGATCCGGGGTTGTCTGCTGTCTGTCGGATGAGAGGTAGGTTGTAGGTAGGTAGGATGGTCGGTTGGCTACGCCGCACCGGTGTCGCCGTGAGACAGCATGATGGGACTCGGGCCCCGGGTTCGGGATGGGGGGTTGGTCGGATCCGCGGACGGAGGGGACGGGGACGGGGGCGGTGGCGGTGGCGGGATGGTGGAGTGAAGGAGGTTGCGTGTGCTATGGTTCCGGATGCTGCCGTGCTGTGGGTTTTGGAGCTGTCGGTCTGGCTACTAATGTAAGTTTAGAGCTGAATGCTGCATGCTGTGTGCATTTTGCGATACGGCCGTGGCAATATCGTGGGATTTAAGTTTGAGTTTAAGATTTGTAATCTATTCTGATACAGTTTCTGTTATGTATATTATATCTACGTGGTTCTAAGTATTTGCGTATACGTCATGTAACTATAGCTCAGCATTCTAATGAAACCGGCCCTCTATTGTCTGACGTTTTCAAATTTCCCTGTAGTTACTCAAAACAGTGCAATTTGAAATAACTCAATATTCCAACTCTCACCGCAAGCACAAGAAATTACCTAGCTTCCCAGACATGACAAATAGACAAAGCTACACAAAAAGAACCTTTGACCCAAGCCCAATCGCCCATCCGAGGTTAGCAAGGGGGCGCGCAAGCTGATCTGAATCCTAGCGTGTAGGCGGAACCTGCCACCGGCACCGCCAGTCATTATGTATCACTCGCACCCCGAACAAGCGCAAGCGCAACATGTCAGTGTCACTGTCAACAGAACCCTATTATTATTAGGTATACGCCTATTATAAGTCTACTACATGTACCAGAACTTCGCATAGGCCACCCAGCGCGCCTTCTCTCCACCTACCAAAGACATCTCCGTTCATGCGGGTATGCCAGAACCGTACTAGCTCCTGTCGAGTAATCCAGATATTCAGAGTCAAACTTAGGGTTTCGTCTCTCCACAAACATACCATGCATGCTTAACTCTGTTTGGTTCTAGAACCTTGCGAAAGAGTCTCAGAGCACTCGGCGGCCCGGGAATATTGGATTGGGACATCTTGCTCTGGAGTGCAGCTGTAGGTACATACCCTCTAGATAGGACCCCCACATCTGAAGAGCTGAGCTCGGCGATACAGAGATCTGTATGTCTGGGGGGGCTTTGGATTTCCCACTCTGCTTGTGGATACCGACTCCCATATCCTCTCCAACCCCCAACTCCCAATTCCCAAACACCCCCCCCCCCTCCCCGCTACCGCGTACCGTACTATGCCCGCCCAACCCAACCCAACCCACCGTCATCATATCCGATCAAGCCACCACCCAGCACCTCATCCAGATCTCAGTACGGAGGAAAGCTTCCCTTTCCATCACAATTTCTCTCCGAGATTGATCGATCCCCCTCTCTCCCTCCCTCCCTCTCCCCGAGCTTAATTCAAGACAAGACATGTATGATGTATGGCTCGAGCCTATATGTGACGGTATATGTGAGATCACATTATTACGCGACGTACATCGTGCTGTAAGGGGAGTAAGTGAGTTGAGTGTCCAGCGGGGACGGGAGCGGAATGGGGTTTCGGGGCCCGGAGGCAGGGTCTAGGGAGGGAGTTTCATTCCGGCTGGATGGAGACGGACGCTGTCAGGTCCTGATGCGTGGGTTCTGGGTGGGACAGTATGCAGTTCACCTTTTTTTTCTCTCAACGAATGCTGCCAGTTGTATGACGAATGGGGGCTAGTTACAGGTATGGCAAGCTGCAAGAGCTTGAGGTTCTTTTGGTTTCTGTTCCCCTTGTCGTACGTCAACGAGCTCTATTCGCCGAGTGAATATTGGAGACAGTCGCTCATCTACTGATGGCGGACCCTGTCTGATGGTTCTGTTTGCAGCAATTTCCCCTTGGCGTCCATAACCTAACTATTTTACTGGCCTCAAATTCCTGACCGCCATCGGACAGGATCCGCCTTCACCCCGTGAGTGAGTGTGCCTATCTCTGTAGCTGTCCGGTCTGCCGTAGCATACGTAATGCTACATGAAGCCAGGGCAGAAACAAACACCAAACAAACACCGATCGAAACCCAATATCAACCCCGCGGTATGCCATCTCCCTCCCTTGGCCGAATTTCCCAAAACGTGCCTCCCGAGGAGGTGCGGTAGATCACGTCATAGCGCTGCCTGCCAGAGATGAAAGAAAAGAAAGGAAAAGAAAAGGGGGGCGTATCGAGCGAACGAGCGAACGACGTTTGCAGAGAGGCGAGATCGAGACGGATAGGCGCGCACTAGACGAGTGATTGTATGTGGAGAGCACAAACTTCTTGGCGGAGTTGCTTTCTCAGCTTACCGGGAACAAACAAGGCGCTGGATCGGGGAAAAAGAAAAATATCTGTGGGACGAGTGATGGGCCGTGAATGTGCACGTGGGCGGGTACGTTGGGGATATATTTGTGATATAAGAGAGTCGTGATGAGGGGTAGATAGCTTGGAGTAGAGGGGCTGAGAAAAACGGGGAGAGGGACGACACACTCTGAGGTGGTGATTGGTGGATGATGGCTTTTTTTTTGAATGAGTGCTTTTTTGAATGATCAGGCCACGGGGTTTTTGTGAGCGTGAGAAGTGCTGTATGGAGACTAAGTCGGGGGAAAGTTTGGAAATATCTCTCACAGTATTTCTTGGTATGGATATACGCATGGGGGCTTTCTACCAGGAATATTTTTCAGCAAACGATGGCCGCGGCCTTGTATCAAAGAATATGTTCACTCATGAAGAGAAAACCAACCCTAACTTTAGCTAACAGGAAAGGATATGTAGCTGGCAATCGCCTATAGAAAGAAGGCTTGGATAGTGGCCGATGGCCGGGGGTGTTCTCTCCCATCTCAGATGTCGTTGGATTCAGTATTTGGGGTCGATAATGGTGTGTTGCTACTGGAATAATTCAATCAATTCTATATCCCTCTCTTACGTCATGGGTACCTTTTGCTCCAACCTGGCATATACGAATACCCACACGCGTGTCATGATCAACTGTGAGATCTATCAGTGTGCCTAAGGCCAAAGCTTAAAGAATTATGTGCCAAAATCTCTACCAGAGCTGTAGAGCCGTTTATTCGGGGAGTCGTACGCGTTATGATAGAAATTTTGGCTTGGGCATACTTTTGAGATACGATTTTAATTTTCATCCTATCGGTTTTAGCACCTAGCTAAAGTTTATGTATCCTTCTTGTAAGTGGAATGTAAAAGGGTAACTCAAACGAACGCTTCAAAAAGATATGGTGTCTAGTTTAGGTTTTCCTCAAACTGGTGCAAGTAAGCTGAACAGATTGGAACAGGACCTATATATAAGTTAAATAATCATTCAGAAGAATTGGATTCTCCTATCGAGAATAAATTATCTCTAAATTCTTGTACCAGCGGTTTTTGGAGTAAGTCAGAAATCTATAACTAGGCGTTAAGTGTACGTGTAGTCATGGAATCGCACTCGTTGCACAACACTGCCTATATATAACTTACATGTAGTGATGACAGATCAACCTATTAAGTCATTAGCTTCCCTATCGAGATAACCTTAGTCAGGACTCGTAGATTCTATTTCTAGCGATGAGCGAACCCAAGCGTTATCGGGGAAATATCATTAAATATCCTTCATCCCCCCATTCCTCTCCCAACTTTTTATCCAACCCTCCTTCCCCCCTAAAAAGAAAAAAGTCGCTCTTTGGCGCGCCAAAAATTCCAGTTGAATTCTCAACACCATCAAATCTCACACGTTCTTTACCAAAAAAAAATACCTACTTCACTACCAAATGAAATGGCCCCAGCTTCACGCCCCCTCTCACTAATCCGCGCCGAAGACGCCTCGTCCATGTTCACATCTGTCCACAGTTTCCTTACAGACATGTGGGGTTCGCACCGCGGTGCCGCTCCCAGTATCCTTGTTGCGAGGAATGTCGATACTTCTACCGAGCTTCTCTTTAGTTAGTCCAATCTCCCTGTTGGCCTAATTCCCGTCTTTCAATATATGCTGACTATCGTTAGGCAAGAGTCCCTCTGGGCGAGCATACATAGTGTTTTGGGCTATTGTTGCGTTCCAGCTGCTTCTGATTATCAGAGCATGCATCGGCCTCCGTATAATGAAGGAGCGAGAGATCAGGGAGATCCGTAAGATTCGCCAGGAGATTAGCGAAGCGTGGCAGAAGCCGAAAATATCCAAGGCTGAGGATTATAAGGTCATCCGTATTTCTGATGCAATAGACGATACGATCGTGATATTGACACTTCAGGAGACATCTCCCGCGCCGCCGCCCTGTATACTCAAAAATTGAGCTTTTCGGTTATGTACTTATGTCAGTTTAACATTTCACATGCAAACTATAGCCCTGATCTGAATTTGATTGGGTGTGGCACAACTTCATTATATAATTATTTGGTGCGTGGTTGAAACCCGGCGTGACCTGTGATCTCGAGACTTTATACGATACCTGGATATATAGAAGCTATTATCGTTTTGGGGCTCTTGTCTCAATTGAGCAACTTGACATCAATTAAGCACTTTTAGTGTCAGCTTTTCTTCGGGAATTAGAAATCCTAGGGTCCGATTAGCGGGCAGTGACTTTATAATTTAGGAATTTAGGGCACAGATATAAGGCTGGTTAAACGAAAGAATTAACAATATAACTATGCACCTAGTCAAGATAGACGCTTGACGCGAGGATAGTACTCAATCACTTAATCAATTGATCAAGGAATGAGAACTCAATCTTCGTAAAAATATTGATTCACAGCTCCTCACTCGATTTCATAAGCCTATCTCGGGGCGGTAGTAGGATACGAGTCCAGACAGGCCCTTCGGTTTGCAAGGCGAATACAAGATCTAAAAACCCTGCTCTTTTTAGCTAGGCTGGATGCGTCGATGGTGATGCTATTATGAGACTTTTTTGTTTCCGCGCTTTTAGCAAGATACCTGTCGTCAGTATGAGCACATGTTGATTTTCAGAACCGACTCTTTATGTTTTGTGATCCGCAAGTTGGTTGGTTGTGGTTACCAACGTAGTCAGTGTTAGCCTAGCTCTGAATGATATCAGTCAGCTCTTATATATGGTTGTTCTAGTTACTCGTGGTTTCGTGAGTGGATGCGGGCCTACAAAGCCTTTGCTTGATACTTCTCAACAAAGAGGTATACGTATACCCTGGCCATATAAGGGTACCGTTTCTAGTCCTGGGTATACTCTTAGAGATTCGACTTTACGTCTGATACCACTAAGACTAGTGTCCCCAAATAGTCTCCGCACTAGCCGCTCCCTCAAATATTACTTCCCGCGATTGTAAAGCATCGGCGAGTGGTCTAGTGGGTAATACATTGAGACTGCTCGTCAGGCAAGACACCGAGTATTTGATCCCTAGGACCTGGGTTCAAATCGGGGGTGGGAGTAGTGCAGTACGGGGCACAGTACTTTTTGTTGAAATTTATAATGCACTATAGTACAATCTCGCTATAAAGATACGTACAGATAGAATAGAGCCTCCGACCGCAAATACTTATATGCATGTAGTGAGTAAACTTAATCCAAGAGCTTATCAGATGTGTGTTCTGATGTACTTAATATCTCCTCGTCTATTTCCACTCTGACTTTGGATCGGTTGAGGATTTATCCATTTCGCCCTATGGGGATCTGTCTATTCTTCGAATATTAATTAATCAGAGTTGATAAGAGTGGGGTATCTTGATAACCAGCCTTCTTTATCTGTTCCGAACCTCGGAGTTGTTCCTTGTTCAGTTCTGGTAGAATAAATCAATTAATGAGGAATTATTATACTGTTTAGATCATGAGCTATCATCCGTCGCATCTAGGGTTACAGGGATAATACTTCAGCGGATGCATGATGTACCACAGTCAGGACGGGCGCTGCAGTCAGTGACTTCTTGGCGCGAGTGACGCATCATGATACTATGTGGGCGGCAATAAGCCTACATGTATTTACATATACTTGTATCTACGCCTTGTGGGCCAGCCCTCGGGGCCAAAGGTAAGTAAGCCCTTGGCGCATTATCTTGGCAATATAGCATTGATACATAATCTCCCACCGCCCGTGTCTACCCCCCTTCCTTCCCCCATCACATTCACCGTCAACACCTATCACCCCCGCTGTGCCCCCCTCCAAAGGCTTGATAGATGTAGTACACGGCATCTCTCCACCCTGTTTAGTCTCCTGCTCTCGCCGTTGGTTAACCGAGAGCATGGCATTAAACAGGTAGTAGAGCATGTGGGTGGAAAAATCGTAGAGTAGTAAGTGGTAGTTTTTCTTTTTTCTTTTGCTATCGACTCACGATCACCAAATTCCAGAAAAATAGACACAGATAGGAGCGGACTTGCGATACCGTCGAGTGACGACAAGCCAGGCGAATTCCCGAATTTATGGTCTCACCAGCCACCGCGCCCTGTCTTCAATGGCTTGATACACGCACGACATCTCCCCCGCTTATTTATCGAAGGTGATTCCGGCAACAAGGATCAAGGCCGTCGAGCGAACAGAAGATTTGTAGGTGAAAAATCAAAGCTTAAAATATTGGTAAGTTGGTAAGTGACTTTGTTGACTAATTATAAGAGTAAAAATTTATCATCCCCAGCTCTAGAACCCCACTACATCAAACCCACTCCGTAATTGCACACTCTACCTTAGGTAAGCTACTAGTCGTCCATTCCCTGAGAGAACGGCCTCTAAGCAAACACACCTGCGCTTTTAGCCTCGGATTCAACGATTTCTAGTTATCCACCAAACCCCAGCATCTTCTCACTCACAGAGAGGAAACGTCAGGGATGTCTAAACTAGATATAGACCCAAAGAGATAGCTATAGCCACGCCAATTAAACACAACGCAATAGCCTTAACAGAGGCGTCGGGCGGTTTGTAGAGCGAGTGATAACTCATGATGCAACTACACTGACCAAACAACTTCCCTACGATAAGCACCATACCACAAAAACGGGCTTACCCCACCGCCGAAGATAAAGCCCCGATTTACTCCTAAGAAGATCATCCTGGTAAGGAAAATAGTAGCTAAGAAGTCTCCCCTCACTTCGATCCACCTTCCACATCCATTCTTCCCTCTTCCTCCAAGGTTCCAATACATCTCATCTCTCCTCTATACTTTAATAGCAATAGCATTCCCTCATAACAACATCCATCAAGGCCTCTAAGCATTGATATATGGGTTTAAAACACACCGGGGAGCTCAGAGGTCCAACTCGACACATACCAGATACAGCAGCATGAACTCCCACTCAGCACTAATCTCAACTGATATAATCCTAACCACCGCCACCACCACCACCACCGCCGCCACCGCATCACCCACATAGCTACACAGTTCCTCATTAAACCTTATATTCCAGGAATGCTAACTGGCTTCGCATTTGGGAACGGATGCTGACGCCGGTGAAATAACCTTCTCTAGTTGTCAACCACGAGAGCAATAGCATGCGGACCCACCCGGGTCCGGACCCGGGCCAACGCCGTGCTCAGGCAGAGAGGCCACCCGTCCTCTACATCTCTTCGGTTAGGTACACCACCCACCACCCAGATGCCTCTATGTACCCCGCCAAACTAACCCACACCGGACCACCCTCAACCCTCCATCCTCACCCTGTCACCGGATTCTGCCAAGCCCACTTAGCAAAAAAACTTATCTCGCTCTCCCCTGCATGCATGTGCAAAAACAAGCTTCTTGACATCCGTGGGGAAGCTTACCATGGTTCCTGCTAGCTCTGGAGCCTGGGCTTCTAGCTGGGGTGTGTTTCAACATGTGAAGGGATGGGATGGGATGTCATTGGGATGGGTCTAGGCATGGGCATAGAGATCTAGAAGCATTGATATGACAGGCCAGGCAGAAACAGGTTCTTCAATTCGCTGAATTCATTAACAAGTACATTTAACTGTACGTACTAGAGCATCCTAAAACTAACCCCCCAGTAAACCAAGAGCTGAAGAAAGGGGAAGAAAGAAAAGAAAAAAGAGAGAGAGCTCTCAAGACTAAGGGCTCCTGTACTCCGGCTCATGCAATATCTACCATACATAAACTTACAGCCAAGATAAAAAAAGAAGAAAAGAATACCAAGTGTAAGTACAGTACATTTAAACCATGATATATAACACCCTTTCCTCAAAACAGACCCACACCCAAACATATCGTACATTAACTCCTCTCCCCCCTCGGCTCCCAGCGCAGATAAGAAGGCATCCTGCCTATATTATGTAGCCGCTCTACCTCGTCGCATCTCCACTAATCTTCACCGGGTCCGGCGGCATCTCACTCGGTGGCGATCCCGACGGCGCATAATGGCCCATATTTCCCGCTGGCAATTCTGATGGCGGCTCCTGCGGGATATACGGCGCCGGCATCTCGACATAGATCTTCGACTCGTCGCCAATCTCGTGGCGCTCCTCCGTGGCCTTTTGCTTCTTTCTCTTGAGGAGGAAGAGGATTCCGACAAGGACCGCGCCAATTCCCACAAGGCCTCCCAGAACACCGCCCAGTATCGGGCCGAGCTTTGAGCCCGATGATTCTTCGGCTACTGGTGCTGCTGACGCGGATGATGTTGCGGAGGCGGAGGCGGACGCGGTGGCGACTGAGGAGGCGTTCATGCCGGCAAAGAGTGCCTGCACGCCCGTGTCCCAGCCGTTGATGGGGGCCTTGTTTGCGTCCTTCCATTCGGCGACTTTGGTGGGGGCATCGTAGAGGTCTGCGTCGGGGTCGAAGCTATTTGTCCATTGCCACTTGTTGAGGTCAAAGACCTTGAAGGATTCTGTGCAGTTTGGCCCCGACACGGGCGACACGTTCCAGTAGTTCCAGCCTCCAAAGACGATAAAGTGTGAGCCGATGGCCTGGCAGGTGGTGCCGGACTGTGGAACGGCCGAGTTGGGGTTTGTAAAGTAGAACCAGCGGAAGGTTGGTATTGAGAGGATCCAGAGCCCGTTCAGCGTGTTTTTGTTGTAGACGTCGCTGTAGTCACCGCCGTACATGAAGATATCCCAGGACCTGTCGCTTTTGGAGACAACCTGGGCGCAGTAGTTGTGCCGTGGGTTTGGGTATGCTCCGTCTGGGCCATCGGTGCTTGTGCTCTGGTTATACCATGTTTTAGTCTCAATATCGTACAGACGCACAAATTCTAATGAGATCTATATAAAACTCTGAATTAGCTGCCACACACCAACAATCCGCCCCGATCCGTCGCGGGGTAGAGGGAAGTAAATACTCACATCAGGTTGATCACCAGCCTCTGTAGCATGATGTCCCCCAGTGAGCAGCAGCAGACCCTTATCCTTCCCAGGAATATCCAGGTGCATCATAGCGCCCCTATCGTTATCACCCGTCGGGATATTCGTCGTCTCCAACCTCTCATCCAGACTCTGCGCACCATCCAACTGTAACATGCTACTTCTCCACTGATACGGCAGTCCTCCCCACGACCCAAACGAAAAGGCTGTATCCTGCTCCGGAATGCTGACTTGAAAGAGGTCCCACGAGGGGGTCAGAGACTGGGAAAGGTATTCCCAGGTGTCCGATGCGATGTCGTAGCTCCAAAACATGTTGGGGTCGGCGGTTTCGTTCCGGATCGCGGACGTCTCGTTGTTTGTGATGCGGCCGGCGAATTGGTAGAGCTTGGTGCCGTTACCGTTACGCCAGAGGACGCCCCGGGTAGAGGCGGGGACATCGCGCGGCTTGAGGAAGGCTTTGTACTCGATGCTAGGGAGCTGGACAGTGGTGTAGGCTCTGTCGAAGGAGACTGCAATTAGGTAGTTGCCTGTCAAGTGAGAGAGGTTAGGAATTATGAAAAGAATATGAAAAAACTGATACTAGTAATGATTATAGTAATGAAAGAAAGAGACCAGAGAAAACTTACTAATATCAGTCCAAGTGGTGCAGTTTGTAGACGAATAGCATACGTTTATGTCTCCTCCGTTGATCCACATTGTATTATTTATCATTACACCTAGAAAAGCACGAATTCAATCATTAGCCCAGTGTCGATCAATTGTTTATAATGAGTTGTGTATAATATCAACGAAATAAAAGGGAGGAGAAAAAGATCCACCAAATCCACTTACTTGTAGCCCCTGATATCCTACAGATATTTTCGAGATCAAATACCTGTATCTTCTCGCCGGCCCTCTTTTCCAACACAGTAGCAGGTATTGGAGTCGCTGCGGCATTGGTCAAAACACAGACACTGCTGAGAACCAAACCCAGTAGCGCAAACACGCGGTTGTATCCCACCACGTTCGCCATTATTATCTTTGTCTATCGATCAGCCCAAGGCCAAAACAGAGAGACACTTGTTAGTGGAGAGAAATGGTGATCAAGAAGGGAGGGAAAAGGGTCGTATTATCTCTTGGGGGGGGGGGAGGGAAGGGTAATATAAAGTAGGCTATGTAGGGATCAACATGCAGGGAGGCAGAGTACCTACTGGGTACTCCAGTCCCCGGGTCATTGTATTCTGAGCGGCTTCCCCTGTCTGTCAGAGAGTGGTCAAGTATTACAGAGCAGGCAGGTAGAATATGTGTGAGTCCGTCCCACAGGACGCTACATCGGTTGTGATAGGGGGTTGGGGGGCTGAAAGGTGCAGGATGGATTTAGGATGTGCACATTTCTTTTTTCTGCTTTTTTTTTTTTACAACCCCAAGTTTCCAGGTAGAGTAGATATCGACATTTATGCTCAACCAGTAGGTACACTGGACCTAAGACAATAGAGTCAGCAACAGATCCTTAAGCGCCGTTTCATGTGTTAGATGACATGCGATTGTGCATACTGATCTGACTTAAAGCTGTACTCGCGACCAGCAACAAGAACCCGAATATGCAGCTGCAAGTCTTTGGTGTATTTTTGACTTCTACTCCAATGGAAATTGCAGATTAGGACGTGCATTTTCGGGTTCTTGTTGCTGGTCGCGAGTAGTTACCTAGAGCACCTATGTAGGTACACCTAAAGTGTACCTGATGTTAAAGGTAGAATTATCTCAATTCATTCCTTTCGCCTATTACCCCATAGCTTGATTTTGGCGCGAGAATCCCCTTAAGGTAAGCGCAACGAAAAGATTGTTTCTAAATAGGGCCGTTTCACGATACCCAATAGACATGCACAAATTAGAAGCGGCTCAGGTGCAGTATGTGAATCATGGGCAAGAGAAGCTAATTTTGACCAATAACAAAATGCTTGTGTGTTATTTGATTATGTAACCCGAAATTAAGTCTCTTGACGGATAGAGCCGACCTCGAGACGACGCATTTATCCCCGCACGTCGGCCCTAGAGCACATGTAGCTATGCCACTGCCACTGGCAGTTATACATACATCATATGCCAGCAGTGTTACCAATGCGCTTAAGACTGTCAGTTCCCTGCAGATCTGACATTGCAATTGGTTATGTACTCTAGCTACAACTACTTGTGAGAATTCGAAGCTCACCATATTTTCCCCTCTCAAACGACAATACCTTGCCGAGAATCATGTCTATAGACCCCGATATTCATTAGTTCAGTTCTCAAATTTGTCTAAAGCTGACCACACTCCCGATTTCTGGATTGAGATTCAAAGCACATACCTGCTCTACCTCGAGCACATATTCAATGCCACGAAGCTGGTCCAGTGGAGTGAACCATAACGTGGAACATCTACTCGCCTAAGCAGGAAAATTCTCTATTCTCCTAGCTTCCAATCTGTGGGTGAATTGGCCGCATAGGAAGTCTAGATATGCTCACACCTAGGCAGTCTAGGACGTGTTTATGCAATGATGACTGCTGAGCATGAAAGTTTAAACACGATATATAATTACCGATATTTCTCGTTCGACGATGTTTATGTCTAGTCGGTTTATGCCCACTATAAGGCTCAAGGCTGAAGCCATAAAATCAGCAGCAAATCTTTCCAAGTCATAATTATAAGAGATCATAGACATCTTGTAGCAAAATTTAATGCAATTATTTACCTGAGTGGTATGCGAATACACATATGTACTGGTACGTACTTAGGTACCACTTCCTGACACTTGCCACCAAAATCTTTCCCGCAGGCGCCAATTAATCGCCTGAACCTTTTCGGTAGGTAACTTCATGTAGGCGTGTGGCACACAAGTACCCTTAAGGGTTCAGCCAACTTAATTGATAAATAGGTACCCCTAAAATATGGGGATCTCATTATTGAGACTAGAAATGAGAGAAAGCAAAACACTAAAGGGCGATAAATTAGATAATCCCTACCGTTTAGAAATAGGTATGTATATGTATGTAGTTAGTTCCTAATCCTAAAAGCACACCCCCCATGCTGCTTATTGGACTGACTTAGCCGAATTTTTCTCCTCAGTGCTAGTTACTGCTAGAAGAAGGATTGTCCGTTGAGGCACATTTGTACCTGTCCAAAATGTAACACCCGGTTCACCGGCTTTGCCGCAAACTTTCGTCCGTTCGGACAACAAACTAATCGCGTGATAGCCCGAACAATTAGTACAAGATTGGCGGGTTATCGAGCTCAGAGTGCGATGATTACAATAATCACGGATATTCGGTTCCTAAATCCTGGAGAAAGCATAGATATAAGGCATGTTCATTCCTTTCAATCCTTTTCTCAAGTCTGATCGCTTTATTTCCCGAGGTGCCGATATTCCCACGAATGAAGTTCTGTAATTCATCACGCAGGAATGCGTGCTTACATAAAGCTGCAGCTGTTCCTCATGTATGTACCAGATCTTGTACCAAATAAGAATACAGGGAATTGAGCATAGTTCCAGCCCTATCCAGAGTACCTATGCAAGATTAGTTCCGGCGAGGTGTGGCTTAGTTACCAGTTGCAGCAGCGTACTACTATTTTTGGATGGAAGTAGAGGGAAAAGAGGTAAAAATAAAACACATACTATAGGCGAAAAAGAACCCGGGATCAGCGGTTCACCAGTTGTTTGGTGCTACAATGCCCGATCGCGAATTTTTAATCGAATGTCTTGATGGCAGACAACACTGGTTGAGGGCTTCGAAGATTAATAAGTGATATGGGCTTGGACTGACAACAACAATTTGCAGTTTCCCAATCACATGCATAGCCCCAGATGTCTGCCTCTCGGGGCTGTTTATAGCTCGATATTGACATTGTGTCTGTTCTCAAGAGTTTGTAACCAGATGAAAGAGACCCTCGAGGTAAATTAACTCGCCGTAGCTGAGGGTACGTAGAGATGAAAACGTAGATTTAAGATTCTAGGCGGCTCATTACACAAAGGCACATGTAGTTGGATCTATGATGCTTTCAACAATAGTCAGACTATGATAATGGTTGGAATTTAGTTCTCTAGGTCTTACCACATGTCAGGACGTGATAGACGCTACTATCAGGCGTGTGTGGCATCGACTCCCTACATCGTGGATCCAGCTACCTCTGCCATGGCCCGACCACTGGCGAAAGACATGATGGGTGCCTACATGTATACACGTACATGCATTTTGCCCTCAGCTCAAGTGGCGTATGCCATGGTACCTATTAATCCCATTAAACTATTTTCTCCTATCACGAAGCACCTACGTCTATATATATGAAACGCTATAGACATCATGTACCAGAGAATTGTTTCCATAAACCTTAATACATTCTAATGCAGCTAGAGTGTGAGGGGAAAGATCCTTTTAGCCGCTGTTGGAACAAAGGAAGGCCGGAAAGACCCATGGAAATTGCATTTGAGACTCCATGCGCGGTCACTATTCTAACTCGGGCCGTTATTCTTCATTATGCGAATCATTTCTTGACGCGCAAGGCTTATAAATCTTCTGGCGGCTTACACATATGTCGGGTAAAGGGGCTAGCACCCATCCAATCCAAACATGGAAATTGCTGTCCCGTACATAACACAATTATATGTAATGATCTTCATGAGGTTGAGCCTTAGCTTTGCCCCGGGACAGACAAAACGTTAATAACAAGTAAGTACTAAATTCATAAGAATTTATATATTCGCCGACTCCTATATTTCTGAAACACCATTTTCTCTTGGAACATATTCATATACGAATTAGAAAGAACAGTGAGCCTTGATACCTTACTTAATCGAAGCGTGGGTTTGGGAAAAGCTTCCAAATGGAGTGAATCATACACTATCACTCGTTGATGTTTCTCATAGATATAGCGAGCCTCTTTTTCTTCCTTTCAACTTCGAGAAGCGCATACGTTTTCTATACAGATAGATAAGGTATATGCGATAAGATACAACAAATTAACGACAAAAGGGAAGAGATATCATCGCTCGAGTCCCATATTTTCATTAGACCAATCATGCTATATCTGGGGAACTATGTACTATGGGGATAAGTTTATACTCTTCCCTAGGATCAAGTACTACATGTATGTAATTGTATGATTTCATAGCTATGAGTTGAGATATTCCCTTTCCCATCAAGCTTAATTAAGGCCGTCACGGTTAGGATGATCGTAGGTAAATTATTCCTGATGTTATTGAGAAGTTTACAGCTTAGTAAATTACATCCAATACAATTCTAGATCTCAGCTCCTTTAAAATATGATCTTCTCCCGATACAGCATTAGATCAGAAACCTCCCAATTCTTTTGTAATCTAGTCATAAGATATCACTCGATTAGCTAAAACTCTAACCCCAACTGGTCAGGCCGACTTGATGGTGTGCCTTTTGCTATAAACATTGATCGGCAAATTTACGGGTATGCCGTACGAATCAAGCTCAGTAGATTATCTAGACACCTAGCATGAATCATTATCCATAAACTTCTGCTTGGACAGCTGACCTCCAAAAGGATTCAAACCATCCTTGCCTTTAATGCATAGCTATTCCCCGATCTCGAAGTGTACTATACTACATAAATCGAGTCATTGCTGGGCATGTTTACAAGTGCGGCTACAAATTCGCTTTGAACGGGAGTTTAAAAGCCTAGTTCCTTATTGATATCAAATCAAACAAAATCTGATCACCTCGAGACTAACTACATAGGTAGTTAGCTACACCCCACAAAACAAAGAAGAACATTGTGTGATTCGGTGAAGGAGGGACGCAAATAAGTGTAAGTGCATAGTTAAGGTAGGAATAAAACTATTAAGATAAAATCGACACAACTAGGCGCTCCAAATAATGACAAAAAAATGCTGTAGAAAACTCCTATCCGGATCCCAAATGCCGTTCTCAACCCCTGATCATACCTTGTGGCTTCAAAGCCTAAGTATGATATAAAAATAAACTTGAACAAAAGAATAGGTTGATGATATCAGCGCTGCAGGAATATTCAACAATATCCCTCAAAAGACTCCTAATCTTTCAGAGCGGAGAAAAAAAGAGAGAGAAAAGACCATATACAGCCGGTACACAGAAATACAAGCTCAAAAATACCAGAAAGCCCCGGCTTTAGGTATCGTTATGACAACCAAAAACCACCAGGGTAATTTACTCTCCATAGCATTATAGCATTTCAATAGACGTTAAGCATCCCCTTTGCACCTTCCTTAGAGCGGCCTATTAATATTAATAACCCCAGATGTTATTATCTTTCGCTGACTGAGTTTGGCTTCTAGTGCGGATTGGAAGATCGATTGCCTGTACCCGCTGGCCGGGAACTTCGTCATCGAAGTTCAACTCCCGACCTTGGGATTTACGTGTTCCGATACCATCACCAGCGATGTTGATCCCCCCCGTAGCCTGCTCTTTCCCAAACGCTTCAAAGAAACCGCCACTGGGACTATCATTCTCGCCCCAGTGTCCCGAAATATTGTTAAGTGCCGCTTTCCCTTGGGTTGGCCTCTTGACGTGGGACCCTGCTGGGGACTCATCGGCGATCTCGAAATGGGAGTTGACACCAGGACGGCCGATTCCGGTTAGCTTCATTTTCGCGACGGTTTCGGGAGTATCTGTATCTTTGATCGAGAAATGTGTTTCGGAATCTTTGCGGGGAACCATCTTTTTTGGAAGTTTTATTGGCTCTGGCTTCTCTTCATCGTCACTCCATCCAAAGTGCCTCTCGTCGTCCTTGCGATGCTTCAACGGCCTTTTCTCGGGAGTAGTGAAATCTTCAAAGCCCCATGAAGAAGAATGATTTGATTGCTTCGTCAATGCGGCTTGAGCAGGTAATGGTCTCTCTTCGGGTTCATCGGTGAACTCAAAATGATGGTACTTTTTGGGGTCGAGAATAACGGTGCGTTCTACATTCTTAGGTGTCTTATCGTTTTCGCTGCCGATCTCAAAGGTACGCTGCGCGGCGAATCCATTATTTCCTTTACGAGCGACAAATGTTTCAGGCTGTTTCTGGATCGGTTCGCCGTTCTCGTTGGTGCCGATGATTTCGACAAGATCACGGCTTGGAGGTTTCGCAGAGCCACGAGGGGCGATTGCCGGGCCCTTAATTCTCTCTGTATCATCCTCCTGAGGAGTGAAAAGCGACAAACTACGATGTGGATCTCTTGTCGGGTTTGTGGTGGTGCTGCTTGCAACGGAGGAAGCTGAACTTTTCCTTGTTCCGGCGCGTGTCCTATTGCCGTTCCCGTTCTGCACAGCTACAGGAGCAGGTTTAGGTGCGCCAGGAGCATTTGTAGTACCGACCACTGAAGTTCCCACGAGCTTACACTGGTCGCGACCGTCTTTGATGGGCCAATTGCGCCCGTTACGACCAATAACGCCAATCTGCTTTAGAAGGCATGACTGGTCCCAGTAAAGACGGATCTGCTTGATAAGCCCATCTTCAAAGTTGACGATGTGGATCTAACATGAAGCACAGATATTAGCCCCCATGTCAGTGCACGATGCTTTGACACCTCTAGTCGCAAGCCACCTATGCAACCGGCTCACACTTAAATAATCATTATGAAACATGGGGCAACGTACAATTGGCACCATAACGACCTGGTCGGCCAAGAAATTATCATCCAACGCAGGTAGATAGTTACCCCCACTACTGATGAATTCCATTTCCGTCTCCATTTCCAAAACTAGCGAATCACTGTTCTCGATAGCAGAGAGCGGCTTTTCGATGCGCTTCTTGAGAAAGGTAGGCTCGCGAGTGAGGTACTTTAATATGTCTTCAGCAGAATTGATAGTGATGAGAGTTGTGATGAAATGCATCGATGGCGACTCAAACAGCGCTTTTGAGTCAGGAGAGGCTAGAAACCTCGTGTAGACTTGTTGGAGAGACATGAGATGATAATCTTTCGGAAAACAGTACTCTTACTGAACAATAGCTGATTTTGGTTTATTGCTTAAGAATAGAAGGTATTTCAACGCTTTGGAAAGCGATCAAAGGATGAGATAAAAAAACCAGACAGGGGCTTCAGCCAAATCGTTTTTATAAAGAGCTGCAAAAGCTGCGATTGTCAAGACAGACCAGCTGAAGGGATGAGCGAGTGCGATAGAATCAAGCACAAAGCGGTGAAGAAGTGAACAGCTGGAGAAGAGAACAGGGAAATGGGCAAAGAAGGAGGGGCGATGAAGGGATGAAAAGAATTCGGAAAGGAGGGATTAGAAGTAGGAAGGAGGAGGTGAGATGGATGTAAGGAAGCTGTGATGTCCAAGGCAAGGGTTAGGGATAAAGTGTGGAGGAGATCCCCATGTATTGCCAAGCTGGACTTCTCCAAGATACATGCAGGTACCAACTGCGACAGGAACCAACTCCAACTCTTCCATCCACCATCAACCCCGCTTGCATACACAGATTCCTGCATGCGTGTGTATTCTAAGGGCTAATTCTGTTAATCCACCACCTATTTGCTCTCCTTGTGCATCGTACAGCATTTCAAGGAAGATGGTTGAGCAATAATTTTTGGATACACACATGTACAGGGTAATAAGTGATCAGACAGAACGCCATCAAAATACGCGTTTGCAGGCAAAATTGTGGCTAGGCCGTCCGATGACTTAATACCCACCGCTGTACATACCTTAAGCGTTCGTGTATGCCGCGTCCGGAAGTAAAAAACAAAATAGATTTCTTCTTTCCTTTTTTCTTCTTTCCCTCCTGATTTCGAAGGACCGCCAGGGAATTCCCGAGACCTACTTCAATCAAAATAATAAAACAATAAACCACCTATCCAGGACTAGTTTCTGTCCCCCTGAGAGCCGAGTCCAAAGCCTAAACTCGTGTGATGTGGGATGCAGCCCAACAGGTGCATATATACCCCTTCGCTTACAGGAGGGAGAACCCCAGAATGTATTTCCTTAAACAAGGGGTTGGAATCTTGATATCGATTATCTGAGGTACTACCACGATATGGCACATAGTGACATGGAAAGAAGGCTCTGTAGACCCACAATGAAGCTAAGGTGTATTCTGGCGAGAGATAGATACAGGTCGTGGGGTGCACGACGAGTGAGAGAGTATGCAGAGTGATAAAACAGTAGAGTGACAACATCCAATTTCCACGCAACGACTGCCAAGAGGCCATAGCGCCTGCTGCGGGTTTTACCGGGGATCGTGGGATGAAACCGAGAGCCTAGTTTTGAATTAAAGGAGCGAGAGTCCCGGAAGCTTGGTTAGCTTTAGATTTAGATATTGCCAAACCGTTAAAAAGGGAAACTACATATACATTCACGTATATATACATGTATGTATGTATTCTATCTACAAGCACCTATTTTCCCTCCATTGTAAGCCTTCAAAAGCCCTCATTTTTGAGGTACAGACCGGCGCATGTTCTCGACCTGAAAGTTTCTATCCGGTTGTACTTTGGTTTTGGTTGTGGACAGGATGCTAGCGCTCAAATATCCGAAAACAGAATGACTGCGCCGAGAACAAAAACACGCCTCCAAAACAGGAAAAAACCAACAAGTATGTTCCGAAAGCAGAGGAACGTTAGGCCATAATAAGTTAGCTACTGAGCAGCCTACGTACATGACCCGAAACGCGCCTACGAAAAGCTCATAAAAAATCAAATTGAGGACTTACTAGACAAGTATTAAGAATTTGGTTGAATCAGAAGAAGGCGGAGTAGTAGAATTTGTATTTACCAACTACCAGCGCCCACATCTGTACTAGTTTGGTAACGATAGCAACGCGATCGAGTGATATTGGATGAGTATGTAGGGCAGCATGCGCCATACATGTACATGTAATTAATGCTGAGATAATTCGCGCTAAGCTATGGAAAAACTTCAAGGCAGACATTCAACACTAGCGCCCAGGACGACGTCCTAATAAGCATAAGTCTTCGTATTCATCCTCGTGGCAGAGCACCCTACGTACTTACAAGTATGTGTTTTACGAAAGCATTTCTACAAGTGTTGCCGAGACATGCTTACGCGGCGTTCCCGGAGGTCCGGCACAGACCAGTTTATGCTTGACTGACTGATTGGAGGAAGTTCCGCGGGGAGCAGAGTATCAGTAATACTATTTCATGGACAGTTTCGATTCACTACCAATATACCAAGCTTTGATTGCTCTACAATACGCCCAATACGGGCAAATGACTATCTGGCATCACCTTGCCTGACAAAGATCTACCCGCCCCGGGTATTCGAAGGGTTTTCTAGTATTTACTTGTCGTGGATACGGTATTCTACCCTGGTAAGTAATTCCACGAGAATCTGTCCGACCTGTGGGTACTGGAACGACATCAATGCAGCTTATCTGATAGTTAACCTAGACACATCTATATCTACATTAATGTACCTATATAAGCTGGCCCTTTGTTCTATTTACCTTAACCTTGGAGGCGGAGTGCCTCAACTCACCACGGTTTGGGTGCATATGCGCCAGCATACCTTACATACTTTATTACCTTGTCCAAAGCCGGGTATTAGCAAATGGTTGGGTCTTGTTTCCGCCGAGACTCCGAGGTGATGAGTGCCAATACCGATGATGAAAAATAGAGTACGTATGTATCTCTTGGTGTGGTTTGAGCCCCGATATCGGACTGTGAAGTGAAAAAGCAAGCGCCCTTGTTGTCTTAATTTTGGCCGAAAAAAGATGACTGCGGGGCGTTTAGAATACTCGGGCGGAGAAAATTCGGTTCTTTCGTTTCCTTTGCCGATAGAACCACAAGCTTGGTTTTGGGTCTCTTATATTAGCACACTTTCTACAATGAGTGAAGGGAGCGTAAACTATTCTCTTTTTTTACAAGTAATCTATTTGACCCAGACCTACTACCAAATTTGTTCACAACCGAATTTGTACTTACCTAGATGCCAATGACCCATTTCCCAATCTGATACGGTACCAGGTTAAAAACGTTATATCTAGGCCGTCAACCGGGACAACCCCTAGTGGACAATGTTGTTGGATGTTGGTGCACTTACAGCGTGAGGTAAAATTATTGTAGAAGTATGGGAAGAGTCCTATTGGCTTGCCCAGCCATAGAAGCCCTGTTTTTAGACCCCTGTTTCTACAATAATTTTCCCTCTCGCTGTAGAGTACTGTCGTTCACGGGGTATTGGTAGATACTGGGTATTGGCGAATTACAGGTAAAAGTTGGCTTGGCTGTCTCTTTTTTGCCCTGTCCGCCATCACCCAGTATCCGCCAATACCCCGTGAACGACAGTACCTACATTTCCATCTAGTTGTTTGTGTGCATCAAGCAGGGGTAGATGGATGAACGTGGATCGTCATGTAAGTATGCACAGTTGCGTTGCGTGCGCGTCTTACGGGAGGCGCAGTCAGTCTTGCTCTTTTCGTGTGAGGGCGAGACCCTTCTATACGTCATACGAAGCGACCTATCCCCGATAGAAAAGTTAGAATAATAAATAAAGAGCTCATCAAAGAACCTACACCAGCACACAGAGGTCAGGTTGATATACAGGGTGAGAGATCTTGCTTTAACCATTCTACTACATATACTCTACCCTTGCGCTTCACCCGTTCGACTTGAGGAGAAAGAAAAGTGGCTTTATCTTTCTGTGCTTTCAGCCGCACAAAGCTTCGGCATCTCATCTGCGTACAATATAGTCAGGCATCATCATCAACAATCCGTTAAGGAACACCCCATTGTTCACCATGGCACACCCCGAGATCTCTAGCCTCTCGATTAATGATGGAGCGAATAGAAACAATATTTTGACGGGGAAACAAGAGCACTGTTTGTTTCCAGTTCTACTTATTTACCCCGCTTTAGCATCACAGCTGACCTGAGATAGATTTAAAGCGAGAGCTTATTGGTACCCAGGTTAGATTCGAGATTGCAGAGCTCAACTCACCGACTGCGCTTCAGCGCTTCGGCGCCCCATTTAGATCACCACTTGGAGAGGTTGCTCCCGTGGATAGTGAGCTGCCGATTCTCAGATACATTTTTGTACACCATGTTCGAAAATTCCCGTTTCTCAATCAAGCGAAGGAGAAGGAGTTTTGGCAAGATCGACTGCAAGTGGTGAGTAAAAATTGAGCTGCTGGTGGTCGAAATTTGATAAAGTTAACGATGGCATAGTTCCTTGAGTCGTTTGCAAACAAACGCATCTCCTCATCCGAAGATCGACTCGAAGAAACCAAACGTCGCAAACTCGCCCTAAAATGCGAGAAGCTTGTTGAACTAATGATGAACTCTGGTATTCCAACAGCTTCTGGATATGAAGAACGAGTAGGATTCGAAGAGATTGAGGCAGCCGGTGGAGCAGACAGAGCAGCTCATGAAGGCGGTCTATTGATAAATGTACCAGAAGGAAACTGGATTAACGGGTGGGACGTGAATATTGCTTCTGTGAGGCAAATAAGTGTTAAGAGGACCGTTCGACATCACATACATGCTGTGCGTAGGATATTCTGCGCCAGAGTCTAAATAATAATTAAAAAAAAATACTAATTTTGCTACATAGGAATTCCTTCTTCGCACAAAAAGAGTGAATCAACCTGATGTTGTAGTAGGTCGCAGATACGGCGCTTTTGTACGGCTGCACAAAGAGGTAGGAAAATGATTTCTTGAGGGGTTGCTGCTAGATGCTAACGGTCTATAGTTGCGACAAGAAATTCCAGGAAAGGTTCTCCCACCCCTTCCCCGCAAATCCCAAAGCTCCTCTGCATCCGCCTATCTTTCCCAGTCTACAGGGGATGACCGCTCCTCAATATCTTCCAATTCAAGTTTGACATCTTCGTCAGGCGACTCACATCCTAATAACGGGAACGGTTCAAAATCACATGCCCGTTCACAATCCCTTGGATCGTCTCTAGGGTCATCACTTGGCCTTAGTAGAAGTCGAAATGCATCACGAAGCTCTCTTGACCACCCTCCTGTAGAGCTTTGGCGCGAAAACCAGAGAATATCATTAAGAGCTTTCCTGAGAGCTTTGCTGGGAGACGAGCAGATTGCTAAGAGTAGAGCAATAACAAAGTTTTTGCTTGAAAACCCGATCACCTTGAATGCGGAGGAGAGAGTCGACGAGGAAAGAAGGAGAGCGATGGATAATATCCGAATCGAAGAACAGAGGCGGTTCTATGAGATTGCAAGACAAAGAGCGAGGGAATTGGACGTTTATATGGAGAGCTTCCGACGGGAAATCGTTGAATCAAGTAATTACCCATTCACTATCTTGAACTCCCTATAAATATCGTACAATACTAATGGAGCTTTTTCATAAAGATGGTCTCACAAAACTTTTTGCGGAGATTAGGCAGAAGGATAAACTTGCAGACCTCTCTATCCAATACAAAAAATTTGCTGAATGGCTCCGTATCGAAGTGGCGGCAACAATATATCATCTATTTCTAGCCGAAGACAACTCCAGCGAACTCTTTGCACAAGGGAAGAGAATACACTCACTGATTCCTTATACTGTTCTCAAAAACGTTATCCGTATCGCCAATCCTGCTGCCGTTATGTCTGGTGTTCTTGATCTATTCTTGGCCACACCTTTTGGATCAAGATCATTGATGCAGAGAGTTTTGAGTATGGCGATAGGAGATGGTATCAAACAGTTGCAGAAAAGCATCGATTCGCTAACTTTGGATATCGCCGATCCGGTCCTCTGCGCCAAGTTGAAAGAGTTCACCGAGGCAGATGAGGAGGTTAAACAGCAAATTAGAGAAGATGCAGAAGAAGATCGCGTAGATATCATCGTTGCCATCCTCAGGAGCGAGTACATTCAGCCCGAGCTAGAATCAAAGCAGATTGAAACAGTTTTCAATGCTTATGTTGCATGGAACAACGCCGTCGAAAACGTCCAGGATGATATGAGAGCATCCGCACAACTATTTGCGCATCTCAAGCAGCTACTCAAATTGTATACCCGCCAGCGCGATAAGAATATGATGCTGGAAATGATCGGAGAACCAGTAACATTGCAGTTGTTTAGAGATCTGTTCACAATCTTCTATGAACCCCTCATTCGCGTTTACAAGTCTGCAAATGTCTACAACTCTGTCACCGATTTTTCAATATTCATCGATGACATGATCAAGGTTGTGGAGAAAGCACAGAACCAGGACATGTCTAGCGATCCGAATCAGACCGTGCAATCATTTATAGACCTCTGCGCAAGGCATGAAAATAACTTCTATAAGTTTGTTCATGAAGTGCATATACATGACGATGGATTGTTTGAGAATCTCATGGGATGGCTTGAGGGTATTCTCGGTTTTCTAAGGAAGGGTCCCGCAGGAGGTGCACTTGACATGAACGAGTTGATGAGGCACGCCGTTGAGACTGGTGTGGTTGATGGCGTTAAGGCCAAAGATGAGATAGACCAGTTGATCAAATGGCAGGCGAGAAGGAGAAAGTGGCATGAGGACAAGACGAGACAGAAGATGGCTACCGCTGGTGAAGACCAATCTGCTTGGTTATCCACTGGACCCGAAAACCAGTTTAGCGTTGGTGATTTTGGCATTGCGGATGTGTGTACCTAAATACCGTTCCCTGTTGTGGTAATTTTATACTGACTCGCTTTAACGCAGGGTGATCTCGATGACCTCAATAACGTCGACGACGACGAGCTATCCGGCGATGAAAATGAAAGCGACGACCAGGCAGACCCAATTGAGGCCGAGCGAAGGAAACGGAAGAAGAAGCAGGACCATCTCAGGCGAAGAGCAGGCGAGCCCATAAAACCGGTGGTTACGGAGGTTCCGAAGCTGAAGGAGCCCTTTTTGTTGCAGTTGAGGCAAGTATTGGCTGGCTAGGTTAGAAGGCTGGACTTTCTTTCCTCTAATAGAATACATTGGCACTTTTATTAATGACTCAATGGAATGGGCAATGATGGGAGTGTGGGCGGTGGTACTTAATTCGTGTATCTTTATTTATTTCTACAAGCTGTTTCCTCTCTTTTTCTTTTCCTGCCAGTCTTATGTGCGGGTTGAGGTAATCAGTATCCAAGCCCAATGATCAATTCCGGCCACCAACCAGCAGCAGCTACGGGATTAGACGAGACTAGGCTAGATAGGTCGCAATTTTCGTCCACGAAGCCACTATCAGTAAACAAGTTGCCGAGTTCCCTATTAATATAATGTCGAGAGACACCACAAAATACGACTTGATCCAACAGAGTTGGACCACAGACCATGTACAGAACATTAGCTGCACCGGCAGTGGGTAAAGACTGAGTATTTGACTGCTACACGTAGCCCCCAGCAACCTAGAATTGACATAAAAAGTAGTTGGGGCGGATATACTGTACTCTCACGGCTCGTTCAAGATCAGCCTTCCCTATCTTACCTAACGCCCATCCAATTACAAGCAGATGTGTGGATGATGACACACGTGCATGTAGAACGAAGTGTGGCGGCTTACGTGGGCTACATTGGTTCACCACAGAGCGGTATATGTAATATGGACATACGTTTGTTTTACAATGATACAGGCAAGGGAAATGGCACCTGATAAAGACTGCCGATGAAGTGGATAGTTTGGGATCACCGGGGATGAAGGTTGACGGGAGAAGAACCTCAGAGCCACACGCCAAGACACGATTGATCACCCATGACCCACTAGTAATAATTGTAAGGAAAATCAATTGCAAAGGTAGTTAAAACTAGGATACAAAATCAGCAGTAGCTTTTCGAAACTCGAGACACATAGGAATGCGAAGTTAGAGCAACAAAAGAAACATCAAACGAAGAGAGAGAAGAAGAACAACAAATAGATAACCACCATCATTAACCGTACCTACCCCCCTTGCCCCGTGCCAGCCACTCTTCCCGCGCCAGTTACCCCGTACACATTTTTTTTGTATGAATAGCAAATATTGGAGTATTTATAAAAAGAATTTGTCCTTTGGACAAAGGAAGAAGGAAAGAAAGAAAGGAAAGGGGGTTGAACAGATAAATTGAAAAACGAAAACCAGAAGTCAAGAACCGATAATAATAATAAAAAAAAGCCTTGAGTAAACCCCCATGGACGAAATGATGAGTGTCCCGTGAACTATTGCCATTGTATAAGGGTTATATCTTATATATGGGCGCTCTCTAGTAATCCAACTCCTCAACTGACTTCTTCTCTCCTCCACCAGCCGCATCGAGATCCATGTAACTTTTGACGCTTCTACCTAAGACTGCAAGTTCGGCTTCGGGTCCAGTGGAACCACCAATTGAACCTGACCTTCCACTAGGCCCGCCAGTGCCTTGTCGAACTTCACGCATATCTCTATCTCTTCTATCCCTCTCCCTCTCCCTATCATTCCTATCAGTGGGTCCGCCACGCCGACCAGCATATGGCGCATATCTTTCTCTGCCAGGAGGTCCACCGACAGGCAATATAGTACTGCCAGCTCCAAGCGGTAAGCGGTTATCTCTTCTCCTCATAGGACCTACGCCGTTTCCATCGCGGCGGGGATCCGAGGGGAGACCAGCACCACCAGGACCCCCGTTGAGGTGGCCAGGTATGTATTTGTCACCTGCGCTGTGGTGGCCCTGGAAGAATGCTGGGTTGAAGTTGAAACTTGCTGGTGGCTGGAAAGCGCCTGCAGCAGGACCACCAAATCCTCCTATTGGAAGCATAGGGAAACCTCCTCTACCACCCTGCACTGTCGTGAATCCACCTTGACTATTCTGTTCCAACTTTGGAGGGTGGACGCGGCATGGGTCGAGAACGTAACTGTTGACCAGGGAAGCCTCAGCCTCAACACCTTGAAGCCACTCTGAATGTTTCTTATCCAAATGCTTTCTCCAGAATTCTTCGGCTTTGAATAACTTTGTGCAGCCCGCGACTTTACATCTGTACTTGCCTTCGTCTTCCTGTTTCATACTTTTCATGATCTCTTCTTCCACGGCCTCATCGATTGGCTTTCCCCCTACTTTCTTGAGCCTTTCCCTGTAGTCCTCGTCATCTGGGTGGGGAGGACTAACAAACATTTCCAGCTTTTCCTGCCATGTCTTGGTCCAATTGATTGTCCTTGTTTCCGGCACATACTCACTGGACGGGGTGGGGCGTCTAGTATGCCCACCAGGACACTTTCTGGTGAGTTCATGTATGGAGTCGGATGAAGACACGCAGTAGATACAGAAAGAGAATACGCGGCGGAGGTACTCAACGCCCAGATCAATGGTCTTTTTCTGGATTTTGAGCTGGACTTCTCCCTCAGCGCCCTCTTCACCTTCTTCTTCACTACCCTCTCGTTTTTCCCTTTCCCCACGGCCATATTCGTCCACCTTGTCTTTGATCATTTCCCATCCCTCATACCCATTCATATCATTTTCGTCACAACGAAGTTCGGATTCGAACTTGATAATGCATTTTTCGACCAATTCAGCCTCCTTTTTGATGTTTTCAGGCATGCTCATGGCCTCATTTAAAACCTTTCTCGTCCTAGCATTTGGGGGACCATTGTGAATTCCCACATGGCACATAAAGTCACCATGAGTATCATCATGGATACTTTTACCATTCAGAAGCTCGACGGTAGACTCGTCAACAGTCGCAGGTTCAGAAGTGGGATCATTGGGATCAGTGGGAGATAGTAGAATGAAGCCAATGCGGTGAAACTTTTTCAAGGGGTTGGGGTCGGACAGAGAGACGAATTGAAAATTGGGCAGATTGCTGGCAGAAAGCTAAATTCATTCGTTATGTCAGCACTTGTCACCGGATATTCAAGTGCAAGTGGAACAAACCTCTTCTAGTTGCTTCCTGCTGACTGTGGGGCTGATTGTCTTGATCAACAGAACGGGCTTTAAACCATCATCCTCGATTCCTCTATTTACTTCTTCGATCTCTTCGCCAGGATCGGCACCAGAATTATCGCCCTGTTTTGGGGCGTGGTTGCCGCTTTCTCTGTCGATACCATCTAATGCCCCGTTCTCAAAGAGAACATTCCACCTTCTCCAGGCACCTTTTCGGTACGCTATAATCTTTTCCTTGACAATCTCTTTCTCACCGGCAACATAGCGTTCCTTAAACCATTCATCATTCTTGTGGGAACTTACAAAGCTCCTGGCAAGGCGCGCCTGTAGCTCTTCTTTGTACTCCTCGTATTTTTGTTTAACCTCTTCCTTCCTATTACTACCAGGTTCACTTGGGTTCTCCTGGTGGTACCAATCAGAGAAATAATTGAAAGCTACTTGGTAGTCCAATTTGTGTGGGTCAAATAGCATTGGGTTCGCAGCAATACTCTGAGGTGGAACGTATCGATCAATAGTACCAGGCTTGGCCCCTGGGATTGGGGGCATTCCAGGTGGATGGTGTGGATAGGGATCAAATCGTGGGCGCGAAGGAGAGCGCGAGCGGCGGGGTTGAGGAGAGCGGGGAACATAACGGTCGATGTTTCCAGTCAACATCGGGGGCGGTGATCGAGAGCGACGGCGATTACGAGGAGGCACTATGCAAAAATTCGTTAGCAATTTCCCTAAAAATGAACTCCCACTTAACCCGCATTTCCAGAAGGCCAGATTTGTTGCTAGGAAGACAGAATGCGATCACTGGCGAAAACAAGAAAATTGAGAAATAAGAAACCCACCAGGACTCCTGCCCCTGCCTCTCCCACTGCCATATGGCCAGTCACCATCTAACCTCTCCGGTCTCTCGGCTAACCGACCGTAGTCACTCTCCATGACAGAGCGATCCCGACTACCGCGGCTCCTATCCCTATCCCTATCACCGCCAGCATAGCGGTCGTTGGTTAAAAACGACATTTTTAGTAGTCACGAAAAGGGCTCACGGCGGTCAGCCGTTGCGAGGATTTTTAGTTGTCGTAAGACGCGAGAAACGCGACAATGCTGTGGTCGAAGACTTTGATCTGTGTACGTGCCGAGACATGACCGAAACCGTTAAAAAAGATCAAAAAGAAAGGAACAAATGTGAAGGGAAATGCGAGCGAAGTGGGGATAAGAGATTAATCAAGAGAGGGTAGGTGAGATAATAGTTGGGTAAGGGGGGGGAAGAAGAAACAAGGGGGAGTAGCGAAGAAGTAGGATGTGTGGAAGATCAGAGGAAGAAGAGCAGGAAAAAAAGGTAACACACGAGAAAAAGAGAAGAAAAGAATATAGAAATGCGAACAGAAAGAAGAGAGATTTTGGGAGGCTAACGATGAGGATTGCTATTCTATAAATGGATTGAATAGCGTAGTGGATGTGGCTGCGATGGTTGTTGTGATGAGCGTTGAAAGAGTGTGGTGGTGGTTGTGGTTGTGGTGGTGATGAGAGGGTGAGAGGATGGATGGATGATGGTGTGTGTGGTGTGGGTAAGAATATCAGGGAAGGGGGAAAGAAGATGGAAAATGAGACAAATGTGAGCTGACAGGTTGTCCTGTGAATCTTCTGCTGCGTGTGGAGAACTGCAGACAAAGCTCGCGCACGCACCACGGAGTACCAAGGGCCACATAACCCCCAAACGAGAAGATCATCAGAAAATCCTCAAACAGATGTGCTCTTCCACCCAATTCTAATTCCGCCTCAGTGCCAGTACATGGCAGTGGGACGTGGCTAATGCTGTACCTATTACTATTTCGGAGAAAAGTTTCAACGGTATGACAGGGTCAGCTCATGTTGTGCACTGTGGCTTGAGAAGCAGCAGCACGTCACCCCAAGGCCCTGCAAACTCATGTCCGATCCCCACGTCCGATATTCCGGGTGCGCATCTGGTTTGATCGTTCTCTCTTTTCCTGTTGTCTCCAGAGCCCATGTAGAGTCTACAAGTATATATATAATCAAACCAATTCCTCCATCCATTCATTTCTCTCTCTCTCAGTACTGCTCTGTTTCACTGCACTGCAAGTGAATACCTCAATCAAGCTCTTACATCGACAACTACCATGTCATTCTTTCCATACGTCCCCTCCATTACCCTTCCCTCGCAGGTCTTTAGCTCCCCTGTAGTTGCAATTCTCCTCCCAATAACACTCGGCTCAGCCGTTGGATACGCAACCCGACGTATGGCTTCAATCCAAACCTCAGTTTCGTCCGTAGAGTAGCTACTAACACCCCTCCAGCAAAGGCAACCAAGCAGGTCTATGCTGCCATCCGGCAGCCCCCCCTGCGTCCACCCGCCTGGGTCTTTGGCCCCGTCTGGACGGTGCTTTACGGCACCATGGGCTATGCAGCGTACCGCGCGACGACCATCGGGCTCGCACACCCCGACCCCTCCATCCGCAGCCTGGCCCTCGTCGGCACAACAGCCTACACCACACAACTCGGGCTGAACCTCGTGTGGATGCCGCTGTTCTTTGGGTTGAGAAAGCCTGCTCTGGCGCTGGCTGATATCGTGGCGTTGACAGCGAATGTGGGGACGCTGGCGGCACTGTGGAGTCAATGGGATAAGACGTCGGCATACCTGATGGTGCCGTATCTGGCGTGGTTGAGCTTCGCGACCTACATCACGGCCGGCGCTGGAGTGATGAACAATTGGGATATCTCCCGTGTGGAGAAGCAGAACTAGTTCGGTATTTGGGGGGGGGGGGGGGGGGTGACTAGCTGCCCTTTTGTGGGTTTGGTTTGTCTAGATATTTTCTTGGCTGGTGTGATACCCTGTAGTTTTACGTTTGCTTGCAGCAGATAGAGAAACGAAACGAATTGGATCCTCGAGAAAGAAGTCTGGTATATCTCGATATTATCGCGTGATTACGTGTAAAGAGCACGCCTCGGATAAGAGGATTAAGAGCATGTGAAAGAACTAAAGGATGTTTCAGCACTTCCTCTACAACTCCATGCACATAAATACACTCGAACTCCAGTCTCGCGCTATCAGCATGACCAATCACGCTACCCGTGACACCCATTCAGGGCCCACCACCCGAGTGACCGCCCATGCACCAGCCCTAACCCTGTAACTGAAATTTGAGGCTCGGGTCAGTCAGTGTCAACGTCAAAGGCTCAGGAAGCACCAACACAGAAAGAACACCAACTTGCAGCCAGCCAGCCAACTCTCTTTCCCCACCCCTTATCAAATCTAAGCAACTATTATCGAGTCGCGCGATCATGGGACGAGGCAACAAAAAGCGTAAGCAATCCAGCAACCCTTCATCCGGCCCCACCTTGCCCATGGAGGAACCACCAGAGCTTCCACCCGTGAAGTTTGGCGACTTCAAGCTCACGTCAAATTGCGGCCCCACCATCACGCACACGGAACCCAAAAAGGGCGGAGACGAACAAGAAGGGACTGAATGGGAGCCTGCGAAAAAAAAACAGAAGAAGGCGAAAAAGGAGCCAAAGGGAAGGAATTATCCAGAGATGGTACTGAGCCCGCAAAAATTGAAGAGCGCAGTCAAGATCAGCGATATACAGAACCTGGCGCTCTGGCTGGTGGCAGATGGCATCGCGCCACAGTGGTTGATGGTTCGAGTACGTTCTACCCTTATAGCTCTTGCAGGGGGATTATAGGTACTAATAATGAAGTGCAGAACAAACCAGAGATCCGTAGAGCCGTAGTACTAATGGTCCCAGGCCTTACACTCGACATGTTCACCACGCCACTATTACACCCATCCGCCGCTGCCTCCGCTGTTCCCGTCGCAGAAGACATCGGCGAACCCATCCACCGAGACGATACTGAGGTCATCAAGTCTATCGACCCCAAATCACCGTCAAAGGGCGTGTCCAAGCCCTCCCCCGACGCCAATATGCCCTTCTGGCCCACCGAACTCTCCGCAGACAAGCTCGCTCCATGTCTCTCCGAGTTTCCAAGAATGTTCAACCATGTCTGGCCCATCAAGGCTGCCGGCGACGAGCGTAGCGGTCGCCTCATTTCCCCCGTCAATTCCTTCCTCAACAGCCCGTTACCCAAAGGCTTCAACCCACCTAGCAATCGTACCTCAAAACGCATCGCGGCCTCAAGTCTCCTCATGTCCCTTAAACAGCTCATCGACGAACAGTACCCGCTACACTCTTCACAATTGGCCCAGCGCCGGGGCGTCAACCCACCTAGCGAAGAGGAGATCGCGCTACTCGCCACTCGCGCAGAAACTGGCTGGGTTGAGACAGACCTTACCCCGCGCGGCACACCCCGCGAGAACCAAAAAGGGTCCGTAACAGAGGGCTTCACCATCTACGCCATCGATTGCGAGATGTGTATAACCGCTGCCGGCGCTGAACTCACTCGCATCTCCATCCTCGACTGGGACGGCGATGTCGTCTATGATACCCTCGTGAAACCTAAACTCCCAATCACCGACTATCTGACCCGCTTCTCCGGTATGACCCCCGAAAAGCTGGCTAACGTCACCACAACCCTCCCCGACGTCCAAGCACACCTCAAGAATATACTTAACAACGATACCATCCTTGTCGGCCAGGGACTCAATAATGATCTCATCGCAATGCGCTATACCCACCCGCATATCATCGATACGTCTGTCATATACACACACCCACGCGGGCCGCCACTTAAGGCATCTCTCAAGTCCCTGGCGTCCCGACATCTCAAGCGTGAGATCCAGACCGGTGGCCCGTCGGGCCATGATAGCATTGAGGACGCTCGAGCGTGCCTTGACCTACTCAAAATGAAGCTTGAGCGTGGGGTAGACTTTGGCAATAGCGAGGCGGTAACAGAATGTATCTTTAAGAGAATAGAGAGGTACCCAGTGTATACCAAGGTCGGGGCCATAGTCGACGGCGGCACAGGGCTCGAGAGGAAGTGGCCGGGTGTGGCTAGGGCGATCAGCGCAAATACAGACGACGAAGTCGTTGAAGGCATCGCAGCGTGCGTGGCCGGCGACTCGCAGAACAAACCTGCCCACCTAGTATGGGGTCGGTTACGTGCATTAGAGGGCGTTCGCGGCTGGACAGGTACAGGGTCGGCAGTCGCGAGCACGGAGAGGCTTACCGACGCAGTTAAAGAGACAGCGGCATGTGTCAAGAGAATTTGGGATGCCCTGCCAAAATGCACGGCGTTCATTGTGTACTCCGGTACTGGGGACCCGATGGAGATGAGGAGGCTTCTAGAGATGCAGAAGGAGTTCAAGGAGCAGTATAAGACGAAAAAGTGGGATGAGCTGACTGTCCAGTGGACTGATGTTGAGGAGCAGCAGCTGAAAGAGGCGGTGAGAGTTGCGCGGTGGGGTATTGGGTTTATGGATGTGAAGTAGGTAGGGAAAAACTGATATGGGGGGCTAAAATCTGTATTATTAGAAATGAGTGAAGTCATGGTACTTAATTTTATGAATTTGGGCTGGGTAAGGCTTAACTATTGGACATCAAATCAGTAAAATCAATTGGTAAACGTTTATTTAGGGGTATTTCTAAAGCTTGGTGATATCACAAAGCAAGCTAGGACATGCACATGTTATATAAACCCGACAAAGTCCGCTCCCAACAAATCTTTATCACTCAGTCCAAGTACATACTTTACTTACCAAAATTATTCTGTGAGTAGGCCTCAAGATTTTCTATCCATCACTCTGTATCTTGGTGCTCCGCCTGAATGAAAGTTTTGGTTAAGTAGCATGGTACCATGCTGATGGGATATTAAATTCAAGCATAACTTCGAAAACTTTGACCCCATAAAAAGGACTACAGTCGTTTCTGGGTCAACGACGGACCCGGCTCGATGACGAGTGGCTACTTTTTGGGCTGATAGTCAGTCAAAGCAAAGGGGTCGGGGCGCTTTTACCGGCTTTTATTGGCCCCGACTGGCCTATTCGCCATCGAACTGGTTTCGTCGTTGACCCAGAGACGACTGTAGTCAAGAGATTCACGCAACGGGATCTAGAAGCCTCTGAAACCAATCGTAAATCAGTTTCATGTGTGAATGGGGTCAAGACGATTATGGACTCCCAATGAGTAAGATTGAAACTCGGTGGAGGCTAAGTAGCTTAGCTTGCTGTTTCTAATGACGACATAGCAAAAGATTAATCATTACATTACCTATTCAAGCTTGCCCTTATATGGGCGCAGATTGTTCAGCACGGTTGACATCTAGCGTAGTGATCCCTATTGGGGCGGTTGTTAGCTACTGGTTGGTTGTATTGTTACGATCTCATCCAGCCTCCCGCTATCTACCCGCCGCCATGCATGGTCCTACACCTCAACTGCGATGATCCAAACAATACTACATGTATCCAGTGAATAGGAAACGGCCCTCGAAACGCTGATCAGACCCAATGCCAATCGAATAGAATCGTCGTGTCACCACACAGCCATGCACGCCAACACGGAATGAGCTGAAGGAATAACATAGCCTTGTAGTGTGGAAGCTTCGACCCCGCCTTCATACAGTAATATTATTGTATATGTAGTAGCCCAGGGAGCTCTAGCTAGCTATGCCTTGCTTAATTAATAACAACTTCTACCGGCCATAGCTAACTAGTTAATTATCATTTTCACCATTGCACTATGGACTTCTCGGCTTTGTCGAATTCAGAACTGTATTGGAACCCTTGGTCCAGTACAGAGCAGCTTACCATAATTGCAACCGAGCAGCCAATACGCACGGTGCCAGAAACTACCATGGATATCTCTACAACTACTACAGTCGATAAAGAGGCGGTAGTACAAGACGGCGACGCTAGTATCAAACCTGATGACCCTCCTCCTCCTCAAATAATTGAAGAAGAAAAAGAAGAAGAGCATAACATCACAGCTGTAGACCTACCCCCTCAAAAGGATGCAAAAGAACAACCCACCAAGGATGTGACCCCACCTCCTCAGGAGATCCAAGGACCAACTCCCAAAATCATGGACCCGCCTCCCCCGGAGGTTAAGGTAGAGGCACATATCTCTCCACCGACACCTCCATCCCCGACGCCCCAGAAAAAACCCTTTGTAGGGATAAAATCTTTTCGAGTCCAAGGCATCCCGAAATCCTGGGCCGAAGACAAATTCGCCCATTACCTCACTTCTCAAGGCCTCGACCCCCAGAGCTTTACCGCCTCACTCTACCCGTCCTGCTCCGGCGCTGACGTGAGCCAAACCGCAGTTCTGAACCTGAAGCTGCAGGGCCCACCGCCGGAGCTTGTCAAGCCTGTGGTGGAGAATGGAAACGAATCGATATTTGTAGATGTGCCGGAACATGTAGCTGGTGAAAAGGGCGTGCAGTTCGAGATTGACACAAATTTTTACGATTTGACGCCTTTGAACACTCCAGAGGAGGGACGGGATATAGTTGAGTGAGACATCCCCTCTAGAGAATAATTAGACAAAGCTTTGAGTTGATATTTTGTACGCTTAGTATCGTTGCTGTGACAGGCCTTGCAGGGCACGCATATGGCTCTTGGAAGAGCCGGAAGACACAGAAGATGTGGCTTCAGGACTTCCTTCCCATTGAGCCTGATATTCGACGAGTTAGGATAATGACCTATGGCTATAATACCAAGCTTATCGAGGATACAATAGATGATGGGATGGTGGATTATCGGCGGCATTTCATCCAGCAATTGACCAATTCGAGAGATTCACCTGAGGTGCCAGCCGCTTTATGATAAATTGTCTAGGTGAATGATCAACTAACCCTGTAATAGAAAAAAGCGAGACCAATCATCTTCATTGGACACAGCTTAGGGGGTATTCTGATAGCACAGGTTTGACGAGAAATTCCGCCAGAGACTATATGGGGAGGTACTAAGCTTTCCCGGCAGGCGTTGGTGCATTCGAAGAATATCCAACATAGTCGACATATCCTTGACGCAACCCACGCCGTCATATTTTTTGGAACCCCACACAAGGGTCTTAAGGTCTCGCAGCTAGAAGACATGATACAAGATATTGAGAAGAACTCGGATTCGACACGACTCCATCTTCTCTCGCAACTAAAAGAGAGCTCACAGTCACACTGGTTAGAAGAACAGCGTGATCACCTTGCTGATGTGTGGGCGAATATCGGGATTGTTAGCTTCTATGAGACGGAGACAACACCAACTGTTGCGAAGGTGATTTGATTATTTTCTCCTACGTGGGATACACAAACAGAGAGCCCTGACTTTTCCCATCTAGTCTGAATCGGGCGTGTATGGGCGCTTTGGGGAAGAAGTAGAAATGGTGACGAGAGTGTCTGCACAGATGGGATTTCCTAATGAGTTTAGAATACCTATTGGACGGAGCCATACGGAGATGGTGAAATTCCCGTCAAAGATAGATCCGGCATATCGCTCTCTGGTATCGCATGTTGTTACTTTCCTACACGAAATTGGTAAGTGATCCCTAGTTGGGGTTGGTTATGGGAGATATGTATACTCATCGGTGCACAGAGTCAATCCAAGATAGGAAAAGATCAATCAAGAAATTTAAAGGTAGGTGAATATTTGGGGCCAGCAATTATTGAATTCTAGCTAAGCAGAACTTTAGGTCGCGATCGTAAGGCGGAGCGGGAGTTTCTTAAAAATTTGGCGGTAAACCTCCTATTGAAGCGGTGAAGAGGAAGAGGCTTCTATTATATATATATACACCTTAATATACTCTGATAAGATTTCTAGTTATTAAGGCAAAGATTATGGGGTACAACCGCCACTAGCATAAATATTATACTATAAAAGAGTATGTATGGAAGATGTTGCCTTTATTGGTTGTCTATCATACAGAGGGGCATAACAAGGCCGTTTTGTGCTCATAAATTCGTGCCAAAGAGAGACAGAATATGATTCTATCTTGACATATATAACCATGGTCTTCCATAGACTTCCCACTGACGGTTAGAACATTGCCCCCATGCTCGCACCCAATAATTTAACAACAATGCGAACATGCTGACCTTAAATGCCAGTTGGGGTATTCTACGCCCAATGGGAGAAAACTTGCACTATCATTTTTACGGGCTGCATAGAGGTAGTGAAATAAGTAAAACAATTTCAACAATAAAATCTAGCACTTGTGAGAGTGATATATCGTGATTGCACTACGGGAAAAGGTTTTCCCAGGTAGTGTTGGATTGATCAAGAAAGCCAATAAACCTTCTCGCTACGGTTTAATAGAGCTTAATAAACAAGTTTGGTTCAAGCTTGGCCTCCATAAGTCTGCCGAGAAACCGCGGAATAATACCTACAGCGGTTGGGATCACATATAAGAGCATTTCCATCCTGGTTGATACCCTGGCTTTCCTGGGGAAGGCTCGATATACCCTAAAATATTTTTGCCCCGGCCCCTAGACCAAAGCAGTAACGGCTTGGCATTCTTATTTGTCTTTCCGGGCCTTGTTTGGCCCCGTCACAATTGGTTACTCGCATATTGTCCCAATCAAATCTGATTGATTGATAATTTATTCCCCAACCATGCCTCATCCTGTTGTTAATTGATAATTCATTATATACTCTGAAGTCAGTTGATGGTCCATAATGCTCGTAAGAGGTTGCTTGAACTCATTGGCCACCCGTACCCCCACGTGTAGTATATACTGGTTCGATCATTATTGGTCAGGACCTCATTTTTGCGGTTGACTCGTGCCCACCCCTCTCAGATTTGGAGTGCTACATCGGATCCGGAAGAACTTTCTAAAGGACTAAATTAATAGAGTGCACCGAAGAATGTATATATACCTGATTAAGGGTATCATAATATATAAGTCATCCAGCTCATATGGAATGATTTTCCCATAAAATTGATTGTATTTTCAATACACCAATCTGTGGGAAATCAGGGATCTAGTTTAGACGGATGCTGTTAGGTACTAGTTATACTAGCTGACCAGTAAGATGTAGCCTTCCATGTAAATATACTTGAGTGGGTCGGCCAGACTTTGAGGAGAGCCGTCTCGGGTTGCTTTAGCGTGGGGTAACTATACTGGTAGCCATATTCAACGAAAACATATCGACCGAGCTTGTTGAGATACACCCCGTAGCTCGGGCGACCAAATTGTGCCGCAATATTTTTCTAATCAGAGCCAAGTTTGTTCATAGGGGATGTAGATTCCTAGGTTAAATCAACTGGAGGATAAATGATTCAATTAAAGAATGAACTTCACTCGTTGGTAATAATACCCATTACAAGCTCAACCTTCCCGAGGATTTACTTATGTGCTTTCCTTTGTAGAACTCTCCTGCCAGTAGGTTTCCCCTTATCTATGATGGGAACACTCATAGCTTTTCTCCGCTTTTCAGTCAGCGATTTTATTCGACTCTCCGTTTCCTCCTCCTCTTCGTCCCCTTCTCCCTCCCGCCAGTCTCCTCCAATCTCCTGGTACTCTTCGCCGCCATCATTATTGTCGATATCTTCCGCTTCATCCGCACTCTGTGAGTTCGGCACCTCCTTTTTGGACCCTCTCTTGCTTTTATGGTGTGTAACTGGAGAAGCTCCACTATCCTGCTTACGAACACCAGAGATGATATCGTCGTCGGCTCCTTTTCGCTTTCTTTTGTGTATTACTGGTAGAGGAGCCTTTTGTGGTTTCCTCTCTTGTCCCCGGAACCCCAGTTGCAGACCAGCTTCATTCATGGCTATATCATCCTGTTGTGTTCGTTTCCGGGGTTGTTTGTTTTCCTTAGATAGAAACATTTGTTCCCCAATTAGAGAGCCATTTTCTTGGTCATTTCCATGAATTCGAAGCCTTTCCCCTATCTTCTCAATACTCTCTTCCAGGATTTTGACCTTCTCCACAATCTCGTTAAGAGTCTCTGTCCTCCCCATCCAGCCCTGTTTTGATTCGAGCTCTACCCCGCTTGTGCCACCATCTTCCAGGTCTATGTCTACTCCCGTAGACTGCCCTAACTTCTTTAGCTCCCTTATAATATCTCCTTGTTCTTCACGGAGCATAACACAAATCGTCATAATATGACCAATATTCTCCGCTAAAGCGTCGGGGGAAGGATGAATTTGCGTATAGATATCTGAGGTGGCAGCGATAGGAAGTGAGGGTGCATCGGATGCATGATGATAAAACGAAAGGGCTGTTATATTGAGTGTGTATTTATTCCTGGAAGGCCGATACGGGTTAATAGATATTCATAGGGGGGAAATCTCGAGGGTGTACAAACTGCAGAGCAGAAAGCTTCGAAGTAGTTGCAAAGTACATCTTCCCCAAAGCAGTAGAACATTTTCCACATATAATGTCTTTGTAATTACTATTCCCCCCGATTAACAACTCCATATTAGCTTCCAACGTATACAGAGGGACGACGCCAAGAATCCATACCAAAACTCGTCCCAAGTGCCCTCTATACTTGTCTTTAATCCTCCAGGACCAAAATTAGTGGACACCATCCGATCCAACGTGATAGTGCCCATCTGCCGGGTCGCACACAAAAAGGCCGAGCTATCTCCGACAATTCGTTCGCAGCTTGCACATGATAGTGTTATGGGTTGATGCTGTTGAGATTGCTGGGACTGGTCCGAATCATAATCTTGGTGGGGATTACTACCGTCCTCATTAGGGAGTGAGAAGAAAGGTGAGGCTTCGCGAGCCTGCTTGTTAGATCTGGAGTTAGCTAGGCCTTTGGAAGACATTTGGCTGCGAGGAAGACGTGAACGAACGCGTCTAAAGTACAGACTTTTGTGATAGCAGGCGAGGTACGCGAGGATTGCTTGGCAAGTCCATTCGAACGTCACGGCTCACGGCTTTGGTCCTATATGTAGTAACAGTACCTACATGTATTTACCTGCATGAAATTATCAAAAGCGTTTGAGAAGAGATTTTGTGCAATCTATCGACAAAAAAGCGCACAAAAGTAGATGATACAATGAATATACAAAAAAGAGAAACATCAAGACAAAACACGGATACGATAGACAAAAAAGGGATGTGTATAAATGTACATTTTAAACTCCTCTTCTCCCATACCCTTCTTCTGCTGCTCTTACTCGATCCCTATTATCTTGATTTTTCCCTATAGAAGAACATGAAAAAATAAAATCCCTAATCAAAGCAAAAAACCCCATGAACAACCAGAAACCCCGAAATTTTTTAGTGTTCCATATCCATTTTTGTTACAGGGTGGTGTGTGATTTATTCAGGGACCTCTGATCTAGGAGTGTAGGATCGGTGGTTGGCAAACTGTCCCTGTTGGCGATCACGTTGTTGATATTCGGAGCGACCTCCTTGACGGTCATCACGACGACCACGGTTGAAACCACCCTCTCGCCTGTTACCTGAGAAATCGATACGAAGGCGTCGTCCGTACACCTCAGCATCGGCAAGCTTCTCCTTGGCCTTGACAGCAGACTCGACATCAAGGAAGTCGGCATGGGCAAACCCACGAGGCTCACCAGTGGCACTGTAATTTAACGAGAGTCAGTAGGCTCTTTCTCGCAGACAAAACGAATCAGTGTGGATATTCTTACCGGTCCATAGCGACACGCACATCAACGCAGTTCTCAATATCCTTGAAAAGATTGTTGAGATCATCATCAGTCACATCGAAGCTCAAGTTTCCGATGAACAAAGTCCTGGACTCTGGGCTAGCAGCAATGCGCGACGCTTGCTTGACAACGTATTGAACGATCAAGCGACGACCCATAAACATCTCGTTGTGCATCTTGTCAATGGCTTCAGCAGCCTGCTCAACTTCAGCGAACTCAACATATCCAAATCTACGAGGAATGAGCAGTGGTCAACTGTAAACTCCCTTAAAAAAGACTTAAAGTTAACATTCCAAAGGACATAAGACATACCCTTTGCTTAGACCTCTTGAATCATAGATAATCTTCGCTCCTCTAACTTCTCCAAATCTCTTGAACTCTTCACCAAGAGTCTCGGGAGTGGCATCGAACTGGACGTTTCCAACGTAGACAGTCTTAGCGGGGGTCAAATCAGCACCCTCAGTGCTCTTGTGTGCGGGGTTAGTGAACTGGCTTGGAGTGTCGATTGGGGCATCTGTTGAGTTATAGCGAATTTGCAAGAGCGACTCGAATGAACGGAGTTCAGAGAGGTTCTTTGGACGACTGCTCGAAATAGTGAAGGTGCTAGGCTTAAACGCCGTCGACAAAGGACGAGCGCTGCTTGCAATTGAAGTCTGACGTGCAGCGCGAAGAGCGAGGCGGCGGAGAGAAAACCTAGATATGGCGTTTAACATAATCATTCATGGGGCGACATAAGGAATACAAACGTACATTGTGAGGATCAATTGAAAACGGTAATAAGAGATTGGCTGAGAGAGATGATGGAAGTGAGGAATGATGGGGGAGAAGAGAGGAGCGACGAGATATTTGTTTGAGATGTGGGCTTATGGTTGGAGGCGGATCTTGGGCAAATATTTTTTTTTCCCTTAGCGCGGGAAACTTTGATAACCCCACCAAGCTAAGTCACGTGAGCTCAAACAAAAATGCATCATAACATTTATGGAATACGTATGTTTTTAGATTCTACTACTACAGTTCTTAATACTATATTTATCCATTCTCTGATCTTTTATAATAGGAACTTTTATCATCAAGATAGTAAGCCTCAAGTGAAAAAGCCGAAATTACCCGGACTTTACATTATATATTCCATCCCCTAACCCTTATCTGCCTAGTATGTACGTAGATAAGGGTGCTAGGGATATGTAATCAGATCTGCACCAATACATGTATCTAGACGCAATCCTGGGGGTATGGTTAAACTGGGGAATGACTAATTTCAGGAGAATTCCTGAGAATATGCTCTATTCTTTGCAAGAATATAGAAAATCGTTTTTGATTGTCAGGAGTCGACAAGAGTGCTGTTTACTGGAAGCCCTTTTCGATTTTGTGAGGAGTTGGCCGTCGTACCCCAGTTTAACCATATATATACATGTATGCATACCCAGGATTGCCTCTACTCAATTATATAATTCATCGAACACAACTCACTACATACTTTGTGTATTCCCCTTATTCTTTAACTGTGCATGTATGTACATGTAGTTTCAGGTCTTTACGCTTTCTTGAGGTGTAGTTACTCTACATGTAGCCTCTAATTAGTTTTACCGACTCATTATTACATGTAGTTTAAGGATTAAAACAATTTCACAATATACATAATAACTCCAGCGTACATGTATTTTTAGTCATAAAACTCTGCTGCAGTTAGTATATTTAGGTACTTACTTCGGTTTTACGCTGAACTCGGGCTTACATGTATTCTCGTGCAGTGAGCTTAATCAAGTACATGTACTAATAGGACGTACCACCGGTTTCCATACAGTTATTGTATGAGTAAGTTTTGATATCAAGGTACTACTAAGTACATAGTATGCTTCGTATTGGTTGTCCATCGAGAGAACCACAAGGCCGCACGCGCAATCAAAGTGCTAGATGTGCACGTACATGTACAAGGCTCTGGCATTAAGTGAGTAAACGGATCCTCACCTAGCTGTCAACACCCCATGTAGTTCGCTCACTTAATGCCAGAGCCTTGTATGTCTGCGAACGTGCGTGCCTATATACTATCATAATCCAGTACATAATAGATAAATACATATGTACCAAATTTGCATTAACCACTAAATTTACAAAGCCGATGACAGAAAGATTAACCCTCTGACAGATTCAAATCCAATGAACAATTACCCCGAAATTCTAAGGAAATAATTTATGATTGTTGAGAAATAGAGTTATCTTCTACCATATACCTTATTTTCTCTCTTTTTTAATCTCTGGTCTCCAGAGATTCTCTGACCACATGTAACTGAATACACATGTAGCTACATATTGTGCATGTATGTATGACCATGCAAAGTGCCGAATCAAGTACATGCAGTAATCCGTAGAAGCAATACCTTTTTGGTATCCTAAACCCTGCGCTCCATTTACTGGTGGGCCAGTGGTGGCTTGGAAATTACATACTTCATGAGATACTAGTTCAATTCTGTATCTTCTACTAACTTATGACGAGAGCGCTATCTCATTGTAATTTGTAATGTATGAGCACTAGAGAGTACATGTATATATGTATACACGTCAAGTCGAGAACAGTATCAAATATCTCTTTATCTCTATGTGATAGACATGCCAACGAAATGTCCCACAGGTCTCCCCCCAACCCAGCCTCCACGCCCTCCATTATGAGAGAAAAAGGGCCCTAGTAGGCACGCCAGTTTCTTGAAACACGGAATATAATTCATATGATCGCCCACCAAATTATCGAATAGGTCATTCATTCAGAGTGGTTGATATAGCCCGGCCATACTAGGTATCGTATTCGGCGATGTTGTGTCAGATGCCGACGATTGCTGTGACTGTCCTCCCCCTCCACCACCTCCATCATCACCATGTGTACCTGTTACACCACTACTAGGACTTGGGTAGCCATAGGTCGTCATGGGCATGTTTGTTGAGAGCCCTGCTAGAACTGGCCATGCAGAAGATTGGCTAGTGTCCATGTTTATACCTTGCATGAAAGAATCCCAATCATCCTTCAAAGTATGTTAGCGCGGGTAGTACATCACCAGGAGGCAAGAGTCAATTTGATGGTTAGAACATACCCAGTCTAGATTAGCTGTCATATCCGGACCATTCGGCGTCCATATTGCAGAGTTCCCGTTAAAAGGCATTTGGTTTCCATTTGAGCCGAGGCTTCCATAGCCACCATTACTAGCATCCCCCATAAGAATATTAGTACCCCCAGGAGTTACCGCCCTATCGAGCATCATCCCGGCCGCTGCGGAACCAGGCGTCATTCCACCGCCACTCATCATTCCTAATGTCATCGCAGCTGCTTGTTCGCTCTTTAATGGATCATTTGGCGAATCAACACTTTCCGAGCTTGTCGATGATGGGGTGGCTGTAAATGTTTGTGTTGCCGGTGTACCTGCAGAGGCAGTACACGGGGTACCTTGAGACAGAGCAGAATTTGATTTCAAATCTGTGGCCGGAATTTGTGAACCGGGTGTAATTGCCGACGGGGATCCCACGAGTGAGACGTTAGAACGTAAATCAAGGTGCCCAGCGGGATTTGAGCCTCTAAGCTTATCCAACATAACACAGAGCACACCATAGGCCTTCACACAGTCCATACTACTTTCCTTTTGGTTCTCATATATCATCTTGGTGCTTTCGAGTACCCTAAATTGCTCCGCCCTCCCGAATTTCCAGGTTTCGCAATCCACTTCTACGCCTTTTTTAGCAGCATCGTCTTTGCGTTCTTTACAGCTTGTGCTTAGATCTAAACATATAATCATTGCTGCATGTAGGAAGTCATGACACCCGAGACTCTCAGTAAACCATCTTGCATGTCGGAGTGTGCTCTGTGATTCGAGAAATATTTCTGACTGGTGCTTCAGAAGGGTCATGGCTGCATCGACGCATTTCCGTCGACTGTTCTGATACCTAGGGTTACTTTGCGCTCTTGCAGCGTACGGTCGATGTAGGGTAACCAATGCCTTCTGCACAATTAAGTCCAGGTTATAACGTTGAATAACTAGCCACGCAGGGTCATTTTTAGACTCTTCTTTTGTCTTCAGATGTAAGAAGGTAGGTGATTTTCCATACAGCTCACGGAGCTCTGTGTCTGCCTTTAGGATTTGGTCATAGGCCGGTCGAGGTACCAGCGAGCTTGCTTGCGCGACGATTTTTGCGTATACTCTTGATAAAGATGCTTTGGCGATCATATACGAAACCCCCGTCAGCTCCTCACGACCTCGCTCTTGAGGGATAGTAGTGGACGTTTCGATAATCTCGTCGTCGTGCAGATTCAGTGGTAGACCAGTATCGCATTCATCCATCCGAATCATAGAAGGCAACCCAATCTTGATCGACTCCAAGATATCCATACAGCATATTATGGTCCATAGCCTTTTTCTTATCTCGCCCTCGCCAGGAGAAATCTGCGGGAAATTCTTAGGATCTCTGTGGAGGCCCATGCACAAGGCAAGCCTGACAAGTGAACCAAGTAATAGCCAAGTATCCTCCACTCGATCCTTCGAGTACATATTTTGGGTCACTAGCAGGATTAGGGTTTGAATAGTATGGATGTACAACTTTTTTGAGTAATCCCCCACGATCAGACACTGTTCGGTGGCTGCCTTAAATGCGTGCGACATTTCGATGGTTTTTCCAACAAGCTCCTGTGGTTCTTCCCCGGATCGATTGTAGATTCGCAAAGAGAGACACATTATCGACATTAGAAGTCCCAACCAGATCATATCAACCTGTGATGGATCCCGCCAAAAGTCCTCATATTGCTTATAAAAGGTAGGTCGATGAAGCACATCTGGACTGCGTTAGTTGAAGCTTTCATAATTCGGTGTTTTATAAACCATGAACGTACGAAATATAGGGTCATAATTTCTGAAGAAAGTGTCCACCAAAAGGTCGACCAGATCTTGTCGTGGCACCAGCGCCAGCAATTCTTCTTTGCCTGGAGGCCTACCAGCTGAAAAAGGGAAACCGGTTCGCTCCAATCGCGAACACGTATTCTTGGCCCGGAGATCGGCCAATCTACCTTCATATGTTTGTTTCATCTCATTGAAGAAATTTTTGACCTCCGAAATCTATCCACGTTCCAGCTTTGTCAGCAATTGACGTCCAAAGATCGAAACCCAAACGCACCGCTTCTGTTTACGAGGCTCCTTTTGGGTAAAACAGCTCCATATCAGAATAAGCGGAACTGGGTCATGAAGTCTGAAATAAACTCTCCGCAAGGAGCCAATCCTGATAATAGTAAAGAGACGGGAATCAAACCTCCGATAAGATCGCCGCCCAATGGGTTTCTCCCCTGTAATAGCTCTTCCCTTGTTCAACCTTCATGATCCCTAGAGCGCTCCGCACTTCCTCGACTTCTTCCTCGATCCCACCACCATCCTGGGTTTTGCTACCTTCATGCTTGCTTTCGATTCCCATATCCTCTTCTTCGTCATCAATGTATTGCCTGCTCCTCAGCTCATCTTCTGTGCTATCAGATCTTTGGCGGTTTCGTGGTGATGAATCGGAACTTCCATTCGAGCCCATCAAACTTAGGACAAGTCCCTCCAAGCGGTCGATACGTGATTGCATCTCGTCTGATGATGTATTTGAACCGGATGACTGTTTTCTGGCACGAGTATTATGAGGGGTCATTGCATAAGTACATGAATTCGGATCCGCCCGACGAATACAGTTCTCACACGGGTGAGAACGGTTGCATTTTAGTCTAAGGAATGAGTATTGGTTCTAGGCCATATCTTATTATTAGGCGTTCAGTAAAGGGTCGTGAAAAGTCACGCTTGTTTCACGACCTTTTACTGGACGCCTTAGTATTGAACCTAGGAAAGACAATATCTTACTTTCTATTACGACAAGGAGCGCACGACAAAGGTACACGGTTGCGCTTTCTCACAACTCTGTAAGAGTTTGAATTAGTCTGCGTTGCTTGCTCTGGTGGCGAATGTCCAGTTGACGAGGAAGTGGGTGATGGAGTCATGATAAAATCAAAAGTTGCGCTGCTTCACTGTTTCGTTGTATCGTGGTTTGCTAGTCGAAGTGCAAACTATGTTGCAAATTGGTGCTACCCCGCTTCGTTTTATTACTGTGATTTTTTTTTCCTTCTTCCCCTTTGCTAAGCCGTAGATTTCGCTTCTTAAGCTCTCAATGGGATTTAAAGGTTTAAGGGTTCGATAGCTCCTACTTGACAGCCCGGGTTTGTCAAGTCAGTCCTCTAGTTATAGTTGATCGAAAAAGCTTTATCGATGCGGGACGTGCGGAATACGACCCTTTCAATCAATTCCAAAGGCCAGGGTGCCCCAAAAAGTCCCTGTTACGCGCGTCAGTCGACTGGCGGCACAACAAATTAGACAGGGCTCGTGAAGAACTGGGGCACTGTTGAGATGGAGCTTGAGGTCTGTCGAACAAAAAGGACTCGCAATGGTTGATTGCTACCTACTGTTGCGACCAGATTTGAAACTCAAGTCTTTCCGTTTTAGAGGAGGGAGGCGCAGCAACTATCCCGTCAGAATAGCAGTTTGGTTGTTACAATAGATATTTACTGAAGCTCGAGGGAATTTTAAGAGATGGGCTAGATGAGATGAATGGGGGCGATGATGAAACTCCTCATCTAAACGTTCATGTGGGGGATATGAGCTTTGTTTGGACGGATGCATACTCTACAAGTTCTAGATAGTGGTGGTTACCGTTGCCAAGACAGCCCTTAACCTCTAGCTATCTTTTCTCCGTTATCTCCGGGCCTTCAAGTGGTTAAGAGAGACAGAGGACCCTGACAAACACCAATGAATCGAATAAGTACCGGCACAAACTGCACCTTAGACAGTGGTGAGTGACTCATGCTCCCTTTTGATACCGTATTTTCCTTTCCCTAGCTTAGTAGCTATATAGGCTCTTCAAACGAGAGTCGAAAGTCTAAAGTTTTAACATACACTTTTCTTTTTAGGTCTTCTCCATTCGGGCCGACAACCAGGCACCCAGTCAAATACGATATGCTTGGTAGACATACATTTCAACCTTCAGGGACCATATTCAGAATCAACGATGATTGGACTATCTATGTTAGGACCAATTGCCAATGGGCCGCGCCGAAAGTCTTTAAAGTTTCAAAGTTCCACAAGTCATCATAAGCGCCTGACGCCGCATCCTGTTGCAGATGCTTAACCAAGTGCAATATTGAACCCAACACCACCACATAGAAATGCTCTACATGTCTAGCTGTTACTCTACCTGAGCTCCTAGGAGTCATAGACTGTTGCATTTACTCTATGTGCGGCCCAGTGCGGGCGAGCGATGACGAGTCATCGTTCCTGTTTTGACCTTTGGATAAACCGGCTCATTCACACCGGGATTACAAAACAAAGCTGTCAAACCAACATTTTGAAATCGTCACGAGATGAGGAGCAGCGGGGACAGAGGGGGAATAGAGCGGTATTCTGGGTAAGGAAGTAAGACGATTAATGACACCATGCTATCAAAACCATTATCTGCCCTCCAAAATAAGGACCGTTACTTTAGCCTTGTTGCTCTCCAGGCAAAGTGTGCTGTTTGAACTCCTGAAGATACAGAGCCTCTCCCAAACCCGAGGTTGTGGAATTTATTGGAGAGCTGGTGGTCCTCGAGATGGATGGCAACATATCCTCGCGGGAAACACCGAAGCCTTGGTACTCTTGGTCAAGTTCGATCGAATGCTTCCTGTGTCGATCCTGGCATGTTAGACATCGATTCTCCAAGCCCAGGAAAACCTACCGAATAGCTTGTCTGTGTGACATGGACAAGGATACCTAACTTCTTAGTTAGGGTTGGATACTGCGGGTTCTAGGCCTTGTGAAGCTGTCTGTCTGCTAGGACACCATACTCTAGCAGTACTCTAGAGTACCTAGTGCATCCCTGTCCCAATAATCTTCAAAAACTTTATTCAACTCGGAGCCGAGTTACGAAATAAAAACAGAGACATCACAACTTTGGATATGGGGTAGGTAACCCGATTTTTCTCCAGCTCAGTTTACAACACATTGTACTCTCTACATAAAGGATTGCTGTACCGTTGATCAGGTCTGAATGAATATTCATGGGGTTTTATGGGGTAGCGTGCTTGCTGCTCCTTAGTTTAGTTCCTTGACAACGGTTCTTTGTTGGCTAGCTCCTGGATAGTTATGGTAAGCTCACGGATAGCTGCGGATACCATGCGACACTGAGGTTTGGGATCTCGATTGTCGGGCGGATCTGTACCTTTTGAGAGTTACAAGAGATATGCAGTCGGCCATCGAATCCTGTCGAAATGCGGCGTTCCATCGCTTAATCCTTAAACGAAATGCAGAGGGCTACTCTAGGTATGTTTGTTTAATTTTCAGAGAAAAGAAAAAACCGTAGACCGAGCTCCAGTACAGACCTGGAAATTATTGCATATACCATCGGAACCTGTGTTCTGGAGAGGAGAAAAAATCTCGATCATTGGCAGTCTCCTCTCGCGGCGGTTCGTTGCTGCCCCGGTATGGTATCGGGATCGCAGATTCGCCGAGATCAAAAGCAGCAGCAGGCAGGAAATTTTTCATTCCTTTTTATGTGTTGAACGATTCGTTACCACGCAAGGCTGGAGGAAGAAAAATTCTTCGTATTCAGGTCTCATGATTTGGATATATCAGTTCATGTGAGCTCGAGAAGCGCAATTCAGAAAGGCTACTCATCAGTGCGCCCCCAAACTTTCATAATCCAAACCCCCAATTTTTGTCAGAATCCAGCCATTCATTCCTGATCGCTCTAATCGCGAAAAGCATTAAAGTGGGTAGAGTACATACGGCGAATCCATTCAGCGAGAAGAACTAGAAAGTACTACCGGTTAGTAGAATTGGTGTCAATAAGTGCCGACATCGATAGAGTCTGTCAGTGCGAAATGCTTGAAAGACAGTTCTCTTACTTTGTTCCGGAAACAACCGCGTTAGTGCCGGGTGTACCCCCTCAGCCTCAATGTTTCGTTTATCGGTACCTGTGCCTGTTTTTTTTACCTCAACGACCGGATTGTTGCAACACCACGTGAGTAATCAACTTTCTTTCTGTGAGAAATTTCTCTGTAGGTGGTGACTTCATTTACTAGTAATAGATGTCGTGGGGGGTGGCTGTTCCCTCTTTCTTGTATGGAAGAAACAAAAATAAGCCTGACTTTGATGATGACGACTAGAAACACGACATTGGTGGAATATATGGAAGAATTTCTTTTTGTTCCATTGTTTCTCCCGGGATCCTGATCAGTTTCTTCTTTTCCACCTACATACATTTTTTCTTCTCCACTTACGCGAGGGAAAGGAAGAAACAATTTGTTTCTCACAATCATTGGCAGGGTGCGGTGTTTCTTACAGAGCAATGAAGAAAGCATCCAACGAACTAGAAACCCCGGACGTGACGACATGTGAAAAGAGGCTGGATTTCAAGAACAGAGACTTGATGGGGGGCCCAAGTTGGTATATGGACCCAGTACCATCCAAAAGAAAAGACAGTTGTCATACTTAGGTACATGCGCTGAGGTGTTCCTATGGTCCACTAAATCGGCTGCATTGTCAGTCAGCTTGGTCAATTACGATTGACGATGAGAGATAGGGTACTCATTGGGGTCTGGGAGCCTTGGGCTGGATGGGAGAGGGGGTGGTCTTGGATTCTTGGGGGGGCGCTCGTGCATTACATCACGTCGGCTGAATTCATGCAGCGATACTGCGATTCGTCGACGTGACAGTAGAATGTGGTTAAGGGCGTGACGCGGGACACGGCTAGTCACACCCTTGTTACTCTACCCCATACATTAACCCCTAACCCTGAAGGTGAGCTGGCACGCTGTTGGATCAAAAGCTAAACTGATCCATCATCGTCATCCATCTATCCTCCCCTGGAACAAAGAACTGGATCGATCGGTCAAGAATAGCCGCCATTCTGAGGACCGAACACACGTTGATTCAAGCTTGAATCATCGATGAGTACAGCCTTACCCCAGAAAACGGACGGACGGACGCCATAGGAGTGCTTTGGCGGGCATGAAGTACCTACTTCTAACTGAGAAAGAGAGTCGGATGTCTCTCTGATGGGCTTCCGGTTGGTGCATAAGATAGCGGAAGATGTTTCAATAACCGTTTATTACTGATATTAGCCTAGTTTGTACATCTGCGGGCGAATATATTTCCGGTTAGATAGCGATTTTTGCAGCTAAGGTGGTTGACAGGAACATACATGGTACAGATAACTACATGTACCTACTCTACTAATTCTACTTTGCACACCGTACTAACTCCACATTGTCTGCGTTGCGCGTGTGCGAGTGTCCCATAACTCAAGTATTATGTATGCCATCAAAACTCGGGCTTTAAAGCCCATCGAAAGATTGGAAGCCCTCCGAAGATGAGGGGATTTCCCCCATCTTCATGATCGAGCTGAGGCATTACTACATGTACAGCAGGTACCTGGTTTACAGCATCGAATCGCAAGGGGAATCTGGAAACAAGACGAAACATCGGGCTATTAACAGCGCACACAAAACTCATCCCAATCTCTATTGTATCATTGGCATACGCTTGACAGAAGGGGGGTGAAATCCCAAAAAAAACAAAAAAATATTCCTTTTCTCTTTCCTTTCCTTTTCTATCTGCACGCCCAGAAAAACTCCTAGAGTACTTTCAGGATAGTCAGCCCCGAGGTTGTCTCATGCTCCGACTTTCGGCTTAACTTTCCCGGGGCATGGCCTGTGCGCAGCTCCCAAAAGCATCCCTATTCATTGGAACAAATGGGATTCCTGGTTATCAAATTACTTCCTCTGCGGGCTCTAACGGATAATTGCCGCACCTCCCGGCCAATTGAGGTCACAAACGTGTGGAAATCGCGAATTGGGCGAAATCCACGCTGCGATCTGGTTTGTCAATTCTAATCTCGTATAGGTAACCCCTCCAGGCTTCGTGCTGCATTACTGCATTAGTGTTTTTCCGGTTTGATGTGTGGCCATGCCGTTACGGAGAATGTGGGTGTCGCAGACTTGCTATTTTGAACGAACTAGAGGTCCGCTGGGCGGACCAGGGTTTATACTATAATATTGAAAATCCCCATCCATTGCCATGCTCTTCCTTGAGCAGTTCTTCCCTCGTGTTAGCGTTCTTTTATTTGAATACTAAAACTATCCCATCTCTTGGGTTGTTTTTCTTTACATCGTTGACGATGTTTTCGAGTTTTCAACAAAGGTTTCCGCTGCAAGACTTGAAGCAATGGGTACCAATGTTGGAACTGTTTCCATTGGATCCCGAGGCCTTGAGTGCTGGGCCTCCTGTATGTACTTCTTTCCACCCTGATATATGCTATTGATCCGGCTTACGGCTAGTAACTAACAATCACTTTTTTGCATAATCATCCAGGATGCCGAAATCCTTTTGGAAACCTTTTTGCCAGGAAGTGTGTACGGGCTTTATCAGAAGGGTGAAATGTTCCCAAAGCCGTTCTGGACTCTCCCACCTAGAAAAGTGTTTCAGACGCTACCAATTTCGACCTCACTCCCATTAGAATCGATTTCAGTACCAAAGGTCGTTGTATCATCTTCGGACTCCGAACTACCAATTCCAGCACCACGGGCCATTGTTGCAGCTGAAATTCCTCGTGTGCAAACACCGTTGACATCTGAGATCCCTGCCATTCGGAAGAAGATTTCGACCCCATCGTTCAACACCCGCCCCAGTACTCCAACCCGTCCCGGTACCCCAACATGCTCCAGCACACCAACCCGTCCCAGCACTCCGGTAGATGTTCGGTCGTCCCTTCCTCATAGCAACTCCAGCTCATTCTCTACGCTGAAAAAAAGTCCTTCGGTTCGTGATTTTCTTGGAACGGCAGCAAATTTTGCGAAGGAAACAAAGCCAAAACCAGCTACACAAAAAGATGTTGCCATTAGTACTCCAGTTCAAGTCCCAGCTCCAACTCCGGTCCCAGCTCCAACCTCAGTCCCAACTTCAGCTCCTACAATGGCTTCCCTTCCGTTAGAACGTTCAGTAGTCTCTATTGAGCCCCTTGGTGATGGTCCGATTGTTGTGCGGGAGACAAAAAAACAGGAAATGCAAAAAGAGCATATGGCATTGGTACAATATTATTCGCCTGTAATTCAAGTACCTCGGCCCGATTCAGCTCAATATAGAACTCTTGATACTCAGAATACTTGCCGAAACGAGACTTCATACAAATCCCCAGAACAATCGTCGCCAAGCCTTTCCAAAGGTTTGAGTTCTAATGTCCACTCACCGAAAGAAGAATTCGGGGCTGTGCCAATGGATCCTCAATATCAAGCGCTCATTACACGGTATCTAAAAAAGCTACAAATAGAGGCAGTCAAGGTTCATTCACAATTCTCACCTGCACCGCCAACCAACAATTCTCCGGTACTTCAACAATGTTCCCTTATTCGCTTCGATCGTGCTTTCAATCGGTTTGATATTCCGAATAGTTATTTTCCGGAGATACACATTGAATCACGGCATCGAGATTATGTTCACCACTTTATCAAAAAATCCGTTTTTAAAACTGCTGCTGCGGGGTCCTCACGATCCATCAGGGAAGTTATGCAAGAGTTGCGGAAAGGTTTGATTGACTTCTCTGGAAGCGGTTTTCGTTGTCATGAAACTAATCATCCTTACAGATTCGATATTCTTAAACACTATTGAACCTGGCGCAATTTTACAGGCACTCGACGATGCAGTTGTGGCTCGTCTTCGACAATCGTTATCCACCCAAAACAACTCCATAACCCGTTTTGGCGATGCATCTGCAAGGATGGATGACTTGAGAAGGTTTTTGGAAAGTTTGACAAAGGATAATGGACAATGCGTTGAATTTGAGCACTGGATCGAAGAAGTGCGTCTTCTTTATTTATTCAGTTATCTGCGCAAATTGCGCGCTTTAACATCCACACACAGCATTGATGCTAATGCATTGGTTCAGGTCCCTGTGGACAGCGAACAAACTTTGCCAATCAAGTTTACGGTTGATTTCGCTGATGGAACACCGGCAATTCGTGGAACTTTATCTGGACCTAATGTGTTGAAGGATTCGGTCCGACGAAGAATAAAGGCCTTTAAGCCACGACCTTCCCAGGATAGTGAATTTGCATTCGATACTACGGTAACAACACACGGAACACCGCTGAAACGGACATTTGGCAACAAGGGCTCCTCAACTGAATTGAGACTTTACAAGAGGTCAAGGAATGGATCCTCGGATGATGTCAGTCTTCAGCGCCCTAAGAGCATGTTTACAAAGTCAAGAAACACATCCTCGGAAAACATCAGCTATATTCAACGTCCTAAACATTTATCTATCATTACAACAAGTTCCAATGAAAAAATGCGAGCCATCAGCAACTCTTCAGTCCGTGATTTGATCTTATCGCCAATCAACACTTCTAGTACACAGATTGATGTTCAGATCTCAGAGGCCATATTCATCGAGTCCGCACCTGATTCACCAAGCTCCACGGCTGGTTCCATGGAGCGATGGGAACAATCATCTACCTTATCTCGGTTTTCGATGGGATCTTCGCAAACTGGAATTACGATACCACCATCCGGACCATCCGTGTGTTTGGTATCAGGTAGAACATCAAGAAAACAGACTACAGAGGAGGAGCGGAGCGCCCGAGCAACCCAATCGTTCCGCAGTCAATCTGTGCGCTCACTGCGCTCACTGCGCAGAGAACCAACTTCTGAGAGTCGCAAAGAAGATGACACTCAATCTTTGTATTCGTCTTCTTCCCCTGCGCCAGCATTTGACATCAATCATTTCTTGAGACCGAAAAAATGTCGCTCAATCAGCGAAATTTCACTTGATAATCCCAAGGAATATCACGCCGAGAGCTTGAAACGAAGCTTTAGCTCCACTTCTTCATTATCCAAATTTGCACCTGCCACATCTCGCCTTCCTACAGTTTTATCACCAGTTGAAACAGAGATGCCGCAAATTTTAATTAGCGACGAGAGTGGTCCGATGGAATCATCTGATCTTCTGGACATGGTTACACAAATTGTGGAGCCAGAGGATTTACCTCTTGCTATAACAGTTCCCATGATCCTGGAAGAGCCCATGAGGGCAGACTCCGGGTTTCCTAGCAGCGACGGGAAGAAGAGCGCCCATGGATTATTAAAAGAAGTTGCGGGAGTGGGTGAGGATGCTAAGAAACTTCCGCAGGGTACCCGAAAAACTACATTCATTAAGGATATCAAAATCACGGCTGTTAAGGATACCAAGGATGAATCAAAACCTGTGGAAGAGCGTGGAATCAAGAAAAATAAGCTATTCGGTAGATTGAAGGACAGGGTCAAGGGGCTGAAGAAAAAAGTCAGCGGCGCCATGAGGTCCGGCAAAGAAAATTAAACTTTTTTCGACAACGGGGAAATTTTTTGGGCCATAAGTTTAGATATTTTATGCATTTGGGGATTTGATTTGGATTTTTTTTTTTTTTTTTGGTTTATTTTTTTCTTACTATCCTTCCCATTGGTAAATATTTTGGGGTACATTATTATGGCGTTATTGGGCATTATTCATGGATGGGCGAAGGAGAAGCGCATGTTTTCAGAGGGTTCATTTGTTCAAAAAAAAGCAGGATTTTACGATTTTGACGACTAACTCCCGAGGACCAGATTGGAGTCTTTTGATTTTTTTTTTTTTTTTTCGTTCTCTCTACTCCACTTTCACAGATCTTGGAAGGCACGCTAAAAAAATATCAGCGATTGATGTTTTTTTTCATTTTTTTTTTTTTTTTTTTTTTTTTTTTTCCATCAGGTAGCCACGGTTTTGGATTGGATCAGGAAGATAGGAATCAGAATCAAACTATCAGGGCAGCTCAAGCTGAGAATTAGAAGCTCCCAAAAAAGATCTATTCCACGCGTGCACACTAGTGTTCCGGATATTTTTCCGAAACGCTTGTACTACATTCATGCGATGTCACTCGTGCTAGTAGCCATTATCGCTTCAGGGGTTTTCTGAGAGTCTGATCACTGACCATAGGATTTCGCATCGAAACTACTATTGTTTGCCTAGTTGACATTGAAGTCGTTCAGGAAAGTGTTAATCTTCTTCCCCCATCCATCCCCTTCTTTCTTGAAATTTTTTCCTCTGCTGCGTGCACGGATGGACCTAGCTAGTACTATATGGGGTTAAGCCGGCCTCATCATCAAAAAAAAAAAAACCCCCTGTCGAGTACTCGTAGCTTTATAGCGTTTCCGAACACGACCAATATTGCATGACATACAAAAAGGTGGATTTGGCGCTTTTTAGTATGTCATGCAATATTGGTCGTGTTCGGAAACGCTATAAAGCTACGAGTAGAGTAGGTACATACAGTACCGTACATATGTAGAGTCCTCTAACCCACAGTACCGTAGAGTACCATAGGTTGTTACGCACCCAACCCACCACCACCACCATGCAAAGAAAGTGGGCACGAGACCCAATACATACCGAAATGAAGATAGCCAGTAGTTCCTTTAGACCGAGTCTAGCCAAGTGCTCGGAACTCTGTTTAGCTTCGAACACCACCACACAGTGTTGTCTCACTCTACTGACCACGTTTATTGCCAAGAGAGCTCTTCTTCTCATTGGTGTCCGGGCTGTCGGTCTCTTTCTCCACGCAACACGGCTCTAACCCCCTTCGGATCCTTCAACAAGTAAGGAGTAGATACATTGTACATCTCTGTATGGAGTACTCTGTGTACTCTACTCTATCCACGGGATCAGCTTACTTGCATTGTTCATGTGTTCTAGTACGGAGTGCATACATAGGTATGAGAATACATCCGCGGCCGGATAATCTGGGGTTGGTTGGACGGTAGCGCATGTACCCAATAATTGTCCGGAGTCATGTATCATCAACACCGAAGAGCTCAAGTGGCCAAGTTGGTAAGGCGTCACACTCGTACGAAATGCGAAGATCGAGTGTTCGACTCACTTCTTGAGCATAATAATAGCTGAAACTGCAATGTGATGGCATCCCGTGAGCGGTTCTAGCTGTCTCCCTTTTCGTTGCCTTTTTTTTTTTCTCGATGATTTTTACGTGGGGTTTGTCGATGAGGTTGGGAATTGCACTAGGTTTAAGTAATAAATAAAGCGTCCTTGTATTCATTGGGTACTCTGTAGGATGGGATGGGTACATAAGATGTGTGTAATATTATGGTATATTGCTACATTGGACAGTTTCAGTTGCCCAAAGATATCAAGAGATATCAGATCAAACATCATCTGGGTCCACCTGGAACGCCAAATTATATTTAGCGGGTCAGATAAGCTCCTAGCCATAGATAAGCTAACTAGCTAAATGATCTACCGGCATCTCTTGTATTATCCGAGCCTATGAACCAGAGCTACAAATTCCAGATACATGCACCCTATATCCGATATAAACAGAGCCGGAAATACATTTATCCTAATATCTAGCGTAAGAGCTCAATGACCAATTCGCTGGATATAATCCTATCAGAGCCATATTCTAAGCGGGGGACAGCAAATGAAGTAATCAATCAATCAAAAGCGGGGGACAGCACGTAAAGAGCAACAATCGAGTGAGTGGCTGTGAAGAGCAACCAGGCTTCCGTTTCCTCTCATATGACTAACTCTAGTAATACAATAAAAAGAACTTTTGGCCATAACATCTGGTAAGTAGAATCGCAGTACGCGTGTGTTCCCCGCCCAATGGTTAATTTAAAGAGAGAAAAAGGCCATAAGGAAACGTAGATAGAGGGGAATAATAGCTAAGAGGTAAATGGCACATTGTAGCAAAGGAAAAATTTAAGGTATGGTAGTGTTACATAATAATAGCGCATAGTAATACACATCTAAGGAAACGAAACCAATTCTCGAGAGTCCAGCTGCGGATAGGTATCGAAAAGATGGCATATATCAGTCTTTCAACTGGGATATACAATTCCGTAAGTTCCCGATCTGTTTAGCTGTCGTATAGTGTTCCGTAGCTCCAGATAAGATATGAAAAAAAATTAAGTGAGTGAGTGAGTAGAAATATAACCGGAGATAGAGGTCAAAGTAAAGGTATTACATTACGACCCTCCTGGTAGTGGCGATATAACAAGAAAATTTATAAAATCCCAACAGAAAACTATGAAAAAAACTCCAAGAACGAAACTGTACTGCCCATATGCAAACATATACGATGAAACTCTACCATCATGAAGCTTTGGGGCTGGGAGAAGTGGTTGTAGCTGCAGCTGGCGCAGCAGCGGGTGCAGCAGGTGATGTATTGGTTATAGCCGGAATGGCCGGAATGGCCGGAATGGCTGGAACTGCAGAAGCATCTGGGGTGGACTTTTCTAAGTGCATTTGCAAAGCTTTGTCGGTAGATTTTGATTTAAACAAAGCATATGTTGATTTTCTCAGCTCATCTGTTGACCTTGATTTTCTCAAATCGGCGCGACGATCACGTTCGTTGGGATCTTTAAGGTTACCGGTTGACTTCTTGAAAGAAAGACGCACTTTGAACCATGTGAACAGTCGATTTTTGTTTGCTTTGCCTGCATTCGAGTAAAATTTATTTATATTAATATCCTGGGATCCAGCCGGGGTAAGTTGTCCTTGGGTCATTTCTCACCATCCTCATCTTCTTTCTCATTTTCGGATTTCTCGTCTACTTTGCTGGATCCTCCTTCCAATTTTCTTTGAGCCTCCTCAAATATTACCTTGCGCTCCTTTTCTGCGTCGGCGCTCTTATCATCTGCCTTCTCAATCGTAACGGTAGGTAAAGGTATTTCCTTCTGATGTTTTGTTAGTCAAGCTTCATGTATATCTTTTCTAGTGGAATTGATTGACCTACCTTCTCAACTTTGTTAACAATTGTTATTATAGCTCCTCCGGTCTCTTCAACCTTTTCCTCCTTCTTTTCTTTGATATCCTCTGCTGCTTTGCTAGGTTTCTCCGTAGCTTTCTCCTCCTTCTGTTCCTCGGCCACGCATTCTACCTCTGGCTTCTCGACTGCCTTCTCAGCTGCATTCTCGACTGGTTTCTCCACTGTATTCTCTATAGGCTTCTCATCTGCCTTCTCGATATCATTCTTTTCCTCTACGACGTCTTCATGGGTCTTCTTGATTTCTTCTTTGTCAATTTTAGTGACAGTTGTGGCAGTGGTGACGCCAAGTACAGCGGCTAGCATATCGTCATCTTCGTTCACTGCCTGATCAACTTTCTTTTCTTCTGCCCCTTCAGAACCTGGAGAGACGGCATCAGTATTTGAGACTTCGGATTTTACCGCCTCCTTCTTTCCCACAACCTGCTGCTGCTTGTCCTCCTTGACCTCATCCTTCTCATCACCTTCTATCTCAGCATGCTGCTTTTGACAGTCTGTCTTCTCATCGTTCTTTCTATCATCATCTTCCCTTTTCTCAACCACCTCCACCTCCTCAACCTCGCCTTGCTCGAGCACTTCGACTGCAACGGCAGTGGCAACAACTGGTTCCTCCTCGGCAGGGTCTATGGCCGCAACTGCGGTAGTCTTAACATTGGCTTCAACGATGGGGTGCTCCTCCTCCTCCTCGATATTCTCTTCTCTCTCAACCCTTTCGAGGGCTGCAGCGGTAGCTGCAGCGAGGACTGCGATCTCTAAGCTGTCTTCGATTTCCTCTTCGGGCTCCTCACTCTTTTCGGGAGTGATAGTAGTGACTGCTGGGGTTTCAGGTGTTGACTGTTCTTTTTTCTCTTCTGCTAATTCAATTTTATCGACTATAACTTCGGCTTTGTCTTCAGCTTTCTCTTCGATTTGCTCTTCGACCTTTGCTACAATGTTATCGTCGGCTTTGTATTCAGCCTTCTCTTCAGTCTCTTCAACCCTTGCTTCCACACCCTCTTCTGTTTTGCCTCCGATTTTTTCCTCGGTATTATCCTCAGTCTTATCATCAGCCTTCTCTTCACTACTATTTCCCAGTTTCTGTTCCTCCAATTCCTCGGGAGCGGCATGGGTCTCAGTAGTAGGAGCTTCAAAAATCACCTCCTCCTTGACATCCTTAGCCCCTATCACAGCAGCAATCGGAGTAACAGGTCTCTCACCCCCCTCCTTCTTACTAGTAACGCTCTTGATACTTCCTGTCTTCTTCAAATTCTTGACTGCGGCAGCCGCCGCTGTAGCAAGAGCAGCAGCCTGTACATTGCCAATGACGGGTATTGGCTCCTCGGGCACGATGTTGGGCGAAGAAGTGGTCATAGGTATCGCAGAAGACGGGGTTCCGGAGAGGTCGGTTACACGTTTAGCAGTTGGAGAGGCAGGGTCTTCAGTAGCCTTCTTCTTCTTCTTCTTGGGCTTGATCCCAAGGTTCTGCTTGAGCTCCCCGTACTCGTTCCATTCCTCGCAGTCCTCGTAGTTCTATAGCAACAGGATAAATGTAAGCAGGGTGTTTATAGGAATGCTACAGGGGTATATCGTAAATAAACAAATAAATAGAGAGCTTCTAGGGATAGCCCAGAACTCTCTCCATCAATGTGAAAATTATGCGGGGCTTGCATTAGCGGAACAGATAAAGATAAAACTCACCCCTAGAACCAGTCCATCTTTTACAATCCCGGGTAGTCTTTTGCCCCCACCTCGTCGACTCCATAGACTTCTTGCCTTATCGTCTGTCGCCAGATCTACGGCTTTGAAGGGGACTTTGTTGCTTTTTAGTAGATGCTCTAATCTGCTTGTCGCGGTGATGATGGTGGAACTTCCGGCAGTGAGCGATGTGAGGAGGTATATTGTCTCTCTGTCCTCTGACGAGAAGAGGACAGGATTTGTCGAGTCAGGGCCTGCGTCCATAGCTAATCACTGTTTACTGTTTACTTGGACCACTGAACTTAAGATAGGTGAAGTGGGATGTGTATATACTTGATACAGCAGCAATAGTAGTGGATGGATAGATGGTTTAAGGAGAGGAGATGGAGAAATAGGAGCAAGAACAGAGGAGAGAAAAGAAACAGGAAGGAGAAGAAGCAAAATAACGGGGAAACTTTCACACAGGGGAGCTCTGGGGAAGCTTTAGGGGAAATTGTCTCAGGTGGTGGGGCACCGACCCCCCCTCAGCTTCCCTGTTCTGCATGGGCATAGAGCATACTTTAGAACGCTCGCTCTTGCCCTGCCAAGGCGGGGTTGCCGCTTCAACCATCAAGTTTGGAGCTCGAAGCTCGAAATAGTATCTCACATTCGTGTCTGAATGCTCTACAGAATCGCTAGATCTGGGCGAGAATTCCTTCCCTCTTACCTACATCACAAGTTTGCCAGATGGTGGTTGTGGGTGGTGATCCCAACATTGACACTGCTTGTTACTCTGAGAGTCGGAGCTTGAAGCCAACTTCCACCCTCCCTGGTCCTAGTGCTCATCTTACAGAGATTACGCTTTGTAGAACATCCGAACCCCTGTTTTGGATTGCGAAGAACGAACGAAAAGGAAGGTTTCCGGGTTACTAACTCCGGTCTTGTGGAATCTCTGGGAATAGTTTGACTGTTAATTACCGGCGGTAGTGGTGAGGTTTCTAACCGTAGTTAAGAGCGAAAGTGAAAGCACCCGAACCGAGGTGAAGGTGCGATATTTACTTAGGAAGCTATCAGATAAAATTGAAGCACATTTATACGGCTTTTAGATGAACGATACCAATGCGCATTGCTTATTCCTAATGTCGCTACTAAAATAAATGGAGTGGCATCTGCGAGTAGAAAGGGATAAGCTTTGCCTTCCCGTTAGGCTGCTTTTCTGCTTGATAGCATTGTTGAGGTTGATGAGGCTGATGGAATTTGTCGGGGTATGTAAATACAATCATTGACCACTACAAACAGAAGCCTATTGGGATCGATCTCAATACTCTAAATCATACTCATAAATAAAACTGTCGTCGGCTTCCACTATCCACCCCGAGATAATTAAAGCTAAGAGAACTTCCATACACTCCTGAATAGAAGATCCCTTTTAAAAAGGTATAGTGTGTATGTGCACGAAACTAACGGAATATTCCAGTTCATCCTCCAAATAAACTCACCCCGCCTGCTCCTGCGGGTCATTTGATCTCACTCGACCCAGCAAGCTCTAACAGCGGGATCCTGCACCCTGTATTTTCTTTTGACGTGAAACCCTGAAAATGATGTTGGTTATTAGGATTGGTTTTAGGGCGAGACCCAATAACGGTAGTACGATATAGTATGGTGTCATTTTACTGGTACATAGAACATAGTAGTACATGTAGGTATGCATGCACTTCTGAGAGCTACATAGGTAGGAATTTCTCAATGTTTCTACAAGAGCGGAAATCAACGTTATCACTATTCATTTTCTTTAAGACTTTCAAGGGTCCGAAATATCGATATCTTTTTCTTATTTCTTTTCTTTTTCTCTTCTCAAACCGAGCCCTGCTAATATCGTTTGAGTAGAATTGATTGGGGTGCTAAGCAGCGATTTAACCACGGTATTTGGAGAGATTTCTGCTTTTGTGGGCCTGGTTATGCTATGGTTCGCGACTATGCAAACCCTGATATCCGCAGTGTTGTATATTCTTCACTTTAACTGGAAGTTTGTAGACGAAGATAATGGTGTGAGATTAAAGGCCGCTGGTTATTTCGAGTTGATTATGGGTGCAAGGTGTTGATAAGTGAGTGGCTGGAATAGTAGACGGGTGCCTGCAGTACTCATGATTTCTCCTGGGGCCGTCAGAATGTTTCCCGTTTGTTTGAGCGCTACTCTATCTATGCTGGTGACTGGTGATGCATGGTTGGGGAGGCAGTAGGTAACTAAACGTGAATAAGCATTGGACCCTGATTGTTGTTGGTGATGGTCGTGGTGATTTTTGACCTTAGCAGCTGAAAGAGAGCGGGGCAGTGGCGGGGAGGGGAAGGGGGGCGGGACGGGTGGAATTGTACGATTGGGTGTCCCCTTTCCCTGGATATCCCCTGTGGGTTACGTTCTCAAGTTGACCTTCAGTGGACCATGGACAGGACGCACCTTCTCTCAGGCTGAGCCACTTTCCCCTGCGAGTCTTCGCCCTCATAGCAACAACCCGTGCGCGACCTCGGATCAGTCAATCAGATTTCTAGTCGGCTTACTAACGGGCCTCGGCCAACACACCCGCTCTGCAACCACCCCCCAACTAGCCAGCCAGTCAAGCAGACAGAAACACCGAACAGCGCACGGTGATGTACAGCTCGTGGCAACACTCCTCCTCCTCCTCCTCCTACTCCTCCTACTCCTCCTCTTTCTCTACATAGTTTCTTCTTCCCCCCGCGTTACCACCTACCCCGCTACATTCCACCCCTCTTCATTAAACCACCTTCCCCGGATTGCACATTCTACGAAGCTCTCTCAAGATATGTCTTTCCTCGGTGGGGCAGAATGCTCTACTGGACGCAACCCCCTAGCTCAGTTCACGAAACATGTCAGCGAGGACAAATCTCTCCAGCGAGATCGCCCAGCTGATGGCCGGGCGGCTCCTGGAATGGGTGGTATGAGGACTATGGGAGGTGAGATAGCTGGGGCCGACAAGCAGGTTCGTTTTCGATTTGTCAGCTTCGTGATTTTTTCAAAAAACATCAATTATTGGATGGAAACACCCACGAGTATGGTAAGGCATGCTAATAATGATGGTCTTTTTAGATGATGGATGAATTCTACAACCAGCAACAGAGCGGTTCTCCGTTCGCTTTTGACTCTATGCGACAGGAAATCCAGAACCTCCAGCATGCTCCCCAGGCTGCTGGTCAACCGTGGGCGGCTGAGTTCGGTCCACAGGGGATGATGCCGCAGGATCAAGCTTTGATGGAGGCTGCCTTTCGTCAGAAGTCTCCTGAATTTAATCCTGCCGAGTTCGCTCATTTCCAGTCGCAGTCGCCGCAAGGAGATATCCGCATGGCTTCCCCGGCACCGATGCAGGCACAACCACAAACGTACTATCGCCCACAGACTTTCCAGGGCTACAGTCGCTTTAACAATGGTATGCCATTTACCGGCTATGTACAGCACACATCCCCGGCTCCCCAGATGCACCACCAACAAGATCTGAAAGGGAAGGGTAAGCAGGTTGTGGAGCTTACGGATGAAAACTGGGAGGCCCAGTTCCAAGAGATGGAAAACGTAAACAAGACGTTGGATACGGACGAGCAGGCAAATAAAGACATTGATGCGGAATTGAATTCGCAAACCGAGACAATGTTTGGCGATTTTCAGTCAGTATGGGAGGGTATCCAGGCAGAGGGCGGCGCACCTGTAGATTCTGGCTTGGAATGGGCCGAGTTTGATGCTAATACTCCATGGTCTCCGGAGGCTTCGGCGACAAATTCCATGCCCCGGCTGGGAGAATACCTCTTTGAACCTGATAACCCGTACTTGACTCACGAGGACCCCTTCGCGGAGGGTAAGAGGCTGATGGAAGCCGGAGGCAACCTATCACTAGCAGCCCTTGCTTTCGAGGCCGCAGTACAAAAGGATCCCAAGCATAAGGAGGCTTGGACTGAGCTCGGTGGTTGTCAAGCTGCAAACGAGAAGGAGACTCCTGCGATTCGTGCGTTGGAAGCTGCATTGAAGCTCGATGATAGCAATCTTGGTGCTCTTATGGGCTTGGCAGTTTCATACACGAATGAAGGATACGACACTACGGCTTACTCCACCCTTGAACGTTGGCTTGCCACTAAATATCCCAAAATCGCAGAACAAGCTCCTCCAGCACCCGATTCGACTCTCGATAGACAAGCTATCCACGACCGTGTCACGGACCTATTTATCCAGGCAGCCCAGCTTTCACCAGAGGGCACCGCAATGGACTCTGATGTCCAAGTTGGTCTCGGGGTTTTGTTTTACGGCGCTGAGGAATATGACAAAGCCGTTGACTGCTTCTCTGCCGCACTAACTTCCACCTCTACCGGCTCGTCGTCCCCCGAGCATCTCCTTTGGAACAGGCTCGGTGCCACCCTGGCAAATAGTGGACGTTCGGAGGAGGCCATCAATGCATACGAGCGTGCCCTGACCATCAACCCTAATTTTGTTCGTGCCCGTTATAATCTCGGTGTTTCCTGTATAAACATTGGCTGCTACGAACAAGCCGCTGAGCATCTGCTAGGCGCGCTGGCAATGCACAAGGTCGCCGAGGAGAAAGCAAGACAAGACGCCGGAAGCATTGGGTTAGACCCCGGAAGGATTGTGCAGAACCAGAGCACAAACCTATTTGATACCCTTAGGAGAGTATTTAGCCAGATGGGAAGGAGAGACCTGGCGGATTTGGTGACGAACGGAATGGACATTGATGTGTTCAGGTATGATGATTCTACAAGATCGCGTGATGGGGGAGGAAGAGAGCTAACGTGGTGTGTTGCTATAGGAAGGATTTCGACTTCTGAGTGGTTGTTCGGGAAGAAATTGGGCCCGAAAGAGATGTTGGACTTGGACGTCCTCGAGAACAGGTGGGCTTAGCGGATAGGTGCCGTCTATTTTACTAGGCATACTTGATAACTGATAAATTGAGATTTTTTTCTTTTTCTCTTCCAGTTTTTATTCTTTATATCATGCATTATATTTTGGTGGGCTGTGGGCTGTGGGAGAGGACTGGCTACATTCTTATTCTTTTTTTATTTCTCCTTCCATCTTAAGCTATATCATAAACCGCTTTTCTTGGGCTTTTGGTGCGATCTCATGCGACCATGATCTGTCTTGTCTGAAATATAAAAGTGCGCATTCATGAAGTATATGAATCTCATTTCTACCTCCGAGAAATACCGGGAGACTAATCGATCGATCGTGGCATGTATGTACCTTGGTGACGATCTGCGGTAGCTTGGTGTTCAATCTTTGTCAGTGCCGTAGCGGTACACAGTACACAATAAGTATGCCAGATGAAATGGATGGGCCATGTTGTAGATGGCTGTCGCTTTTTCCTTATATTCGCCTCTCTCGTGGTGGTTACATGCTAGAGGCCAGGGGCCTTCGCTCGCAGAGTTCATGATTAACGACCAATAATCTCAAAAGTGACATCAGAATGTTCCCGCGGGGGGGGGGGGGGGGGGGGGAATCGACATACGGAAAGGTATGGTTCTCTGTGGAAAACAGCCGGTTTCTTACAGTCGCAAAAGGTGCCACACCGAACCCCGCGCCCCCCCCCCCCCCCCAATTCCGTGGAGACGTTTAGTGGCTGGACGACATCCCCAAAGTGGGATTGGGGCCATGGATTATCACTCGGAAATTAGTGTTGTCATGGCGGTTTTACGTAAAATGGGAAGGATTTTTTGATTGGGTGGTTTACGGATCTAGTTAGTGGGATCTGGTTAGTGGGATGGTGGAGGATAGGCTAGGTGTTGGGAAGGGGAAATTCTCATATGAGATTGAGATATGATACTAGATGGGAGGTACCGGGGCTAATTTTTCGAAACTTGGGGAAGAGATTATCTCTTTGAACTAATATGTAACTATGATATATTTTTTCCGCGATCAGGAAGCAATTTGGGTTGGGAGGTTATAAACCTGCGAGTGACTTTTCATGAAGATGTAATAATAGTTAATGAATCGATTTTCATTAATAAAAACAAAAACGATTCCTACAGAAAACCCCAACCGCACACACACACACACACACACACACACACACACGCGCGCGCGCGCATCAAGTCCCCGCACTACTCCACGAATATGCCTTCCCCTTGCCCTTCCTCATGTCCATCATGTACCTCTCGGCCTCCTCCAGCCCATTATCACCCGCATACATAAACACCCACATGAACCGATTCAGCAGATGGCATTTCTCCTTCATGCACTTTTCCGCCACCTCCGCGTCGACCCCACCCTTCCCCCACTGCTCCACCAGTGCCCTCACGAAATGCGCCCTCAGCCGCTCGTTCTCCCCTTGGTGCTCCGGGTACGATTCGCTGTCGTGAAGGAAGAGCGGATACTCGTAGAGGTTGTACAGCGGGCCCACATACGCATCTTCCCAATCGATGACTCCCGACAACTTCGGCGCCGACCTGGGAGACGCCCCCGGCACGAACAGCATGTTCGGCGATGTGAGGTTCCCATGGATGAGGCGGAACGGTGCGGCGATGTGCGATTCGTTAGCGTGCCGCGAGAGGTAATCCTCGAGGCGGTGTCGGATGTGGCGGAACAGGAACTGGAGGATAGAGTCGGCGCCGATCTCGGCCTCGGGCGGCATGTACGACGTCAAATATGCCAACGTGGTGTCGAAGGGGCCACAGCTCTTCGATTCGTAGCATGTGTCGAGGAGGGGGCCGACAGTGATGCCGCCCCCGTTTGTGTCGGGGGATGAGACAAGGCTTCCAATCTGCTGGAATTGGAGCATGGAGAGCTGTGCGAGGATGCCGGTGACCTGTGTGACAATTGACTGTTTATGGGCGAAGGTTGTTGCGGGGTCGTGCCAGACATCGTGCAAGTTCCGCCCGGGAAGGTGCTCGAGCAGCATGTAGGGAGCACCAACCTTGTTTGCTGGGTCCTGGTCCGAGTGGTAAATTTTGGGGATTGGGATTACGGTTTTTGCGGCGACGTGGCGCATCGTTGTTAGCTCGCTTTTGAGCATGGCGAGCGTCTTGTCGGTGTCGTGTCGGGGGAAGCGGGCTATGCAGCTCCATTCGGTTGGGGGTGGGCCCTTTCCAGGTGCGGAGGGGGCCTCAAAGAAGAGGGTGTAAAGCTCGTGGTTGGTTCCGCCGGGAATCTTTACGATGCGGGTCCATCGCTTGGAGAGGATGGCAGATGCCTGCTTTAATAGCTCGGTGAGGTTGAGGGCGGGGTTTCTAGGTTTCTCCAAGCCATTGCGAGGCGGGCTAGGTCTTGAAGAGCTTGTTGTGTTAGTGTTATCATTAGGCATGTTGGATTGCCAGAGTCAATGATTATATCAACCGGAAAGTTTGGACTCCCAAAATGCCTTGAAATATAGGCGAACAACAGATTTGAAGAGCTAAAGGTGCTGAAAGATACCAAGTGGGTAGACTAGACTTTATATCCAAATATGTGGTTTTGCATGAGTCTGAGGATTTCTTTGTTGCACTGTTTAACAAGACGCCTCCTGTTCTTTGATAACACGCAAAACGGATCTTGGCTTTCCGTGCTGAGTACGGAAACCATCCAGGAGGATATCCCAACAGCTGAAGACATCATATCCATAATAGAGTTCTGGGTTGACCTCCATACTTGTGCCTACTGATATATCTCGGAAAGTTAAGGAGTCCAACCTTAAAAGCCAAAAGCCGCAAAACCGAGCCGATCAAGTTCTGTACACAGTTTATGCTTACTTATAGGTGCAAAAATATTACCGCGCAGATAAACATATAGAATAATACCTACCTACTGACTGCCAAAAACATATGGCCCTTTAGTACCACCAACTGGCTACCCCGGTAGGCAATACGGTCCTTGTTTTGTCAACAAGTAGCTGGTGCCAAGCAACACAGCTAACCCGTCTGGAACCAAACCACAATTCCACGAAAGAAGCGTTTCCACCACTCTTCTCCGGGTCACCACCAAGCACTCGTTTGAGTACTGCTGCACGTGACGGTGTGTAATAATCCAAACGCTAGGCAAATAATTATCGGAAATATCATAACGCTTGACATTCCCCTCTCCGTCCCGTAGCTACTAGTAGACTGCCTCCTTAATCAAGGCGACCAACAGACACCAATGCCATGTGACGAGGTTATCAGCAGACCGCCAAATCATGTTCTTGGCCCATCATAATCATATCCCCGCGCAGGTATGGTGACCTTAACTGTGACTATGCATGGATCCCGGTCACTAGAACGAGGCCATGGCTCCCCAAGCTCACGCTGGTTGATCGCCGGTCGCTGGGGCTTTATGTAGGTGTGCGCCCTCAGTAATGAAATGAAGCGGATGGCTAGTGTTCCATCAGGCGCGATCATTCGCATCCTGAGTTTCATCCGATGAATCTGTCAGTATTCAAAGTAAAGCTTTGTGAGGGGAGGTCGAGGGACGATAGACGATAGACGAAACGGCCCACTGCAGACAACTGTCCACACCGTCGAGCCTGCTGCCTGCTGCCATCACCAAAAGCGGAAGACTTCTAGACGCCGCGCACCCTGCCAAGCCCCACGACCGATCCTGGCTGGCAATCGATCTGATTTGCACACAAGCCTTTTTTTTTCTTCTCCTTTCCTTTGACCACCCGTGCGTGCCCCGCCATGTGAAAGCGGGGTGCAAAAAAAAGACAAGCGGGGTATTCGACCCCAGATTTTCGTTCCCGGCGCTAGATGTGCCACTTTACTTTTCTTTTGGCTTACTCTTGACGCTTGACGCTTGGTGATTCTTGGTGCTTGGTGTGATGTGTGTATGGAGCTACGTGGATAGGACAGCAAGACCGGAGGGGGAGAACTTATGTAGGTGCTCGACTTGATTATAGCTAGTGATATGTACATTATGGGTATCTAAGTGCGGGGAAGAGGTGTAAGAAAAAAACCTAAAAACTAAACTCCATAGCCCTTATGTGTAGGGGATAACATTGATCTCTCTAAGTTGGGTATATTTTTTTTCGCTCGCAGCAATACTGATATGAAAGGAGAAAAAGGGGAAACAAAAAAAGGGGGGAAATGCACATGAAGGGTATTGTATTTTTTTTGATGATTTGTTTGTTCGAATTTGCACTTGTAATCTCGTAGGTACTACTCTTCTCCCTCCCGATCACTCCTCATCCTTCTCTTCCATCTCAGCCATTTGTGAAAGAAACGGAAACATGAAAAACAGCAACAGGAAGATAATGATGAATGGTTGATCGGGAGAGAGAGAGAGAAAGAGACCAGACAGAAACAGGCAAGGAATCAAGAAGGAGAAGGAGACGGCAAGAAGGTAAAAAGAACCAGCAGAAACGACTCGCAAGAAAAGAGTTTTAAAAAAGCCAGCAAATCCGGGAGAGAGAAAAAGAAAATCGTCATCATCCTGCAACGACCAACATCTAACTAACTTTCCCCCTTCTTCCCCGGTTTCCCTACTAAAAACATATCCCCTCTATAAGACCCTTTTCCATCTCCCTATTTCGGCCCTGTCTCTTTCTCTCTCTTGTAGTCCTTTTTTTATCTTCCCACAACGCCACCGCGCTGTGAGACGCCATCAAAGAGCCTCATACGCCCCTTCATAACGCCCCCGTCGCCAGAGATCTTCTCGCCAAACTCGGCGCCAACGCCCAAGATCCCTCCGGTCTGCATCTGCTGCGGAACCACCATGGGTCGCCGTTGCTGCTCTTCAACGAGTTTTTCGAGAGGCGCGCCGAGAACGTGGTACTTCTGCCACTCGATTGTTGGGCAGCGGTAGATCTCTTGCGGCTTTGGCAAGTCCTTTGTTGCTGCAAAGGCGGCGCGCTTTCCGTTGCGCTTCCTGGTCGCTGGTGTGGTACCGGGATTAGCAGATTTTGCGGATTTACTAGTGGACTCCTCGTCTGAAGACGAGGATGAGGATGTGGGGTGCCCAGCGGCGGCGAGCTCCTGGATATACTCGATGAATTCGACGGGCTTGTCGAGCGCCTGCAGACGCAGCTCTTCGAGGGTCTGAATATCATTGCGCGCGCGCTCGCGCTGTAGCATCAGCAGGCGGAGAGTGCTTCTGAGCGCAATGGAGTCTGTGTTTGTCGATGTTGCCGCAGCAGATGTAGACGCGGACGCAGACGTGGATGTGGATGACGCAATAGGGGGAGTCGCCACAGGCGTTGTGGTCTGCGCTGTGGCTCTAGTTGGTGTGGCGCCTGCGCCGGCGATATCAACATGATTGGAGGGGGCGCGTGAAGGCGCAAGTGGTGCGTCGATAGGAGCCATGGGCGGCGATGGTGGAGGTCTTGGGGTCTGGGCTGGAGTGGACAGCGGAGAGTATGCGGGAGATGGGTCTAGATCATCGGCATTGCTGGGGGGTGTGTGTGTCTGGAGGGCGGGGGAGGGGGCGCGGGGGATGGAGGATGCATTGGTAGGGCTGGGGTTTGGAAGGCCCCTAGAAGGAGTGAGGACGTTGCTGGAACCGCGGTAGCAGTGGTGTTAGATTGTTGTTGTGGTTTTGGTTGTTGTTGTAGAGAGCTACATGGGCTAGGAGTAGTAGTAGAAGGATGACCCGGTGTAGTGGTAGCGGGGATGGTTGAGGTGGTGGAGTGTGAAGGCGGCATGGAGGGGTTTAGAAAAGTGCTTTTTGGGGAGGACAGCAGTGGTTGATAGTTGTTACTATGCGGCAGTGGTGTGGTTGTGGGGCCAGGTAGAGGGTTGTGGTAGGTGGTAGTGGTAGATGGTTGTATTGGTAGAGGTGGGGACGGGCAGACTACGACCAGACAGGGTGACAGCGGAGGCGGAGGGAAGACAGCCGAAAGACAACCGAAAAGAAAACTTTAAAAAAAAGTCAAGCAGGTTGCTGTATGTTGTGGAGGGGTTAAGGGGAAGACAGACGGAGGAGGAGGGGGTTCTTGTGGGGGGGGGGGGGAGGTTGTGATTGTGGTGGCAGTGGATGTGGTTACTATGCAGGTTAGGGGGGTCCGTTGTGGAGGCGTTAACTTTGGTTGCAACTTGCTTCAACCACTGCCAGGAGGAAGGGGGGCCTGCAAATGTGTTGAGCTGTCGTTCCCTCTTGGAATAAGGCTAGGTATGACGCGAGGCAACTGCAAGATACATGTATTTCCTTGGCACGTGTCCCGAGCGTTTTTTCTTCCCTTTCCCGCAACAGCTTGTTATGTGGTTGCGACAAGGGTTCGATTCGTGGTTCTGTCGATCGTCAAAAATTCTTTTTCGACAAACGAAGCTAGCTATGTATGCACGGTCAGGTAGATAGAAGTACAGATACACGAGGTAGAGTGGGATGGGACGAGCTGTCACGTAATAGGTAGGGAGAGAGAAGTGAGAGGAAGGGAAGGAAGAATAGAAGCACATATTTGATTCTTCGATCGCTACATGTAATTTCGGCATCTCTCTTCCCTCCCCCGCCCCTTTCCATTTACTCTGCCCTTCGCCTCTCTTCGGGAGGTGGGAGACGTGAAATATGGAAGGTGTGTGGAAGGGAAGGGAGGATGGATTGGCTGATAACGCAGGTGTGAGTGGGAAAAACAAAAACAAAGTGTTTGTCTGTTTGGCTTACATCACCATTTATCATTCGGAGGACGTTCTCAGATATCTAGCCAATGGGTATATATCATCATGACGATGCTGCTTCCCCCCCAACCCTCTGCTTTGTTTCACCGAATAAGAGGACTCATACTACAATTTGTTAATAGCACCCAATGAACAGACCCTTTCTCTCCTCCGCGGCCGAGGCAAGACTGTTTGATCGGTACATATGGACTCAAATCTCTACTCTGGTGCGCGCACCTCAAAGTGCAGTACAGAGACCACTCGATTGCTGTAAAACATCCCTGTCACGAGATGCAGCCCATTCTAACGCGATGAGGAATATCCTATTGCTCAACCCCATCCCTGCACCCCACGCGTTAGCACTTCGTGATGTTTTCCGCTTTCGATCTCGCTGCTGACCTTCTGGCCTGGCATTGGCATTTTCAACAGGCTGGTTTGAGAGGACATTTTGCATTCTTGGTCTTCCCTATCTGGGTTGCTTGTTTTTCTGTTTTCTTTTTATCTGCATCGGAGCTGGAGATGGTAGATGAGTACAACGGGCGATGATAACCACCAGATTATGATCATTGAACTGCTACTGTTACTGCTACAAACACTCATAAAACGGTTTGACTCATCCTGCTCTTATTCTTCAGCATCACCTGGAGTATCGCACCGATCGAGCGATAACATTACCACTCTACATATATATCCAGAACCCAACTTTCCTTTCTATCGTTTCACCGCACACATTCGCACCACACACACACACCCCAACTGCCCTACCTTGTTTTTGTTTTTCGCTTTTCGCTTTTTTTTGTTTCGCACGGGTTCCTGGTCCCTGGGGCACTGCTTTACCGGAAGCTTGCATCATATCTGCCGTGTTGGTTTTTCTGCTAAAGTTGGTATGGGCTCCTCTTTAGTACAAGCACCATCATAGAGCTGCTGCCCCCGTTCCTTCTCCCCCCCCCCCCCCCCTCTCCCCTTCCTTCCTTCTTAACCCCGCCCTCTGCCCTGCCAATACCATGCCCTGCCTCTTTTACAAATCAATCACACAACTGCTGAATTAGTTACGCGACAATGCAGGGGGAAACGAATAGGAACCCGGATCCGTCCGCACGCCCTTTCCCTTCTCCTCATCTCCTGGTTGTCTGAGAAACCACTTTACGCGCGGACACGTGAATTGATTATCGATTTTCGCGTGTGGTGGTGGTGAGCGGTGGTTGATAAAAAGTTTTTTAAGTTTTATGTGCTGCGTGCGTTTTGAGGCCCCACTCGTTCTCACTTGGATTAGCGAGTGTGTATGCTCTACATATAGCAGAGCACAGACTTGACTGAGGAAGCTTGAGTGTGCACGTCTCTTTTCGATCTTAAGTCTCACTCCGAGCCTCGCTTGTATATCTGTCTACTTACTTATCTGTCTCTCCCTCCCCCTCCACACCTCCCAACTCACCCCTCCTCCTCCACCCCCCCCTCCTCCCCCTTGCCAAATCTCAACGACGGCCGGCAGGTCTTCATTCTCACTAGATACGAGCTCCTCCTCCACACCCCCGCTATAGCGGAGAATAATTGCACGCGTTAGCTCCGGACCCTGCTGGTATACTTGGCAACAACTTCGCTGCTCCTTCCGCGGCTGCCTAGTTATTGAGTTAGCTTCTTCGTGGGAAGTAGAAAAGTACTCGCCCACCCACACACGCACACGCGTATTTTTTCCCTTCCACTTCCTCCCTCCCGCCCGTGTGCTGGTTACTTATTGTGCCTTGTTGATTCCTAGACTCGAGCCTGGACGTGTATGTGTAGAAAAAAGGAGGATCCTCAGCATTCACCACCAAGGCAGAAGAAGAAGCTTTGAGTTGTGAACGATCTTTTTTCTCTCTCTCTTTCTTTCCCTCCGAATTTCTCGACGTTACTCTGCGCAACGCAATCGTTCTACGGGCTTCTCGGCACGCTCCAAATCTTTATCTCCCCATGTTTACGAGTTAGACGGTGCCTTTCTTTTTGGTTCTGCGTTTTGGAATTCAGGCATTGAGCTTGTAGGGTGCGGTGTTGGTGGTCGTAAGTTCATATTTACTTAACCTCACTCACTAGCTTACCACTACGCACGATAGACGATACACTACATACACGTCTTATACATACATACTACGAAACAATCTACATACCAAGGGGGGACGGCTACACTCCCAATTCCTCTCCATACATCCTTCTGCCTAGCCATCGCCCACGCACAGCCTACCTTGATACCATCGCTACCGCCTGATTATCGATTGTCGCCCCTCGTCCAGGTTATAAGCACAGTACCTCCCCAATAATCTACGTACCTATCACAGAACTGTACCCTACCAATATCAGCATGGAGGAGGAGGAAGCGACACAACAAGCAACCCAGCCCCTCCCCGGCCACGAGGGTGAGCCACCATCGAACGCAACTGATTACACTGGCGTTTTATGTCTCCTCCATCCGGCGTCTACCCAGGCCTGTGCGGCTGTGGAACATCTATCACGCCAGCAACCCACACACGTATTGAAAGTCCCAGGTGAGTTAAAGAAACAAAGTGACAGCAGCGACACAGCAATACCAGAAGCGAACGGAGCGGACGAGGACGAGCCGGCTACGCAGCTAGCAACGCCCGGCCAGGTACAGAGTGATGTGGGACTAGATATTGCGCTACGGTTATCGCCGGGACCTAAGGATCCGATGTTGGGATTTGTGTTTGGTAGAAATCCACATAGATGCGATATCGTGATTGGGGAGACGCAAATGTCACGGAGGATATCGAACACCCATTTCCGCATCTTTCAGAACCCGAAGGGCGTGCTAATGCTGGAGGATTTCTCGATGAATGGGACGTGGGTGGATGGGGTTAAGCTAGGCGGAAAGAATCCCCCTGACGGAGGGCATGGGAACGGCAACACACATGCATTATTTGCTGGGAGTGTAATATATATGGCGCCAGGGGAAGAAATCATGAGATTTCTAGTTAAGATTCCGAGTCAATCTGGGAGCCGCATTTGTTCTACGGGGGGAACGCCAGGCATCTCATTTGGTATTGATCCCGGCCCAGCTCCTTTGCCAACTACGCCGAGACTGCCTCATCTTCGTGGCAATAAAAAGTATCCACCGTCACCGGGCAACAACAAAAACCTCGCGGCCATTCGACGTGGGGCACCACCACTGCAAGATAACGAGAAGCATAGCTCAATAGCCATCACAACCGATCCTGGATGGGATGGAGGTGATACATACAAGATTATGGAAATCATTGGCGCCGGAGCGTTTGCAACTGTAAAGAGGGCTGTCATCAAGAAGACTGGTGAAGTTTTCGCGGTCAAGATGATTCAGAAACGAGCTTTTGCAAACCAGGCCAACGGTGGGAAAACTTCCGGTATGAGGAAAGAAGTAGAGATCTTGCAGAAGTTGAACCACGTGAGCATTCATGCTGTTAAGATTATGTAGCGTCAATGCTGATTGTTTACTAGCCTAATATTGTCAGCTGCTCCGCTTGTTTTGAGGATGCAGCGCACATCTATATCGTCATGGAGTATGTAGGAGGGGGTGATCTTAACCAGTATCTCAAGAGGAATGAGTACATGCCGGAAGATATGGTCCAGGAGGTTTCACGCCAAGTCCTGAATGGTATCAAGTACGTTCACTCGATGCGTATTTCACACCGAGATCTTAAGCCAGACAACATCCTCATAGCCTCTGAAGAGCCATTGATGGTCAAGATTTCCGATTTCGGTCTTGCCAAAATGATTCAAAGTGAGGAAACATTCTTGAAAACCTTCTGTGGTACAATGCTCTACCTTGCGCCAGAGGTCTACCCGGGCTATGCAACAGCAATGGTGGTCGGCGGGGGCAGTTTCAAACGTAAACGAAATCCTAGGGAAGTCGCCGGGCGCGAAGATGCTCTCGGCGCAAAAGTCAGAAGACGATACAGCGAGGCTGTTGATATGTGGAGTCTTGGCTGCGTCATACATATGCTACTAACCGGAAAACCAGCATTTGAAGGCAAGAACCAGGACGACATGCTGAAAACTATTTTGAAAGGCTTTAGGAATACCGCACATCTCGATAGGGTTCTGGGTCGGGGATGCGATGTCGTCAAAGATTTTCTGGGGAGGTTACTGCAGGTCGATCCCATTAACCGAATGATGGAGACAGAGGCCTTGGATCATGAGTGGCTAAAGATGGGGAGCGAACGCTCATCATCCAGCATGGAGGAGGATCAAGAAGATGAAATATGCCACGAAGGTGATAGGTACCACATGGTGGAGAAACAGCGTGAGGAATGGACCAAAATACCATCATCAATTCCAGGTAAATGGGTGGACTCTGTGGATGTAGATGAGGATGCATCTGACGGAAAGAGTCCTCCCAAACTGGAAGACGATGCCCTCTCTGGTGCTGTTCGAAAAATGAGCTTTCAAGCAATGCACTCTCTGAGAAAGGACCAGGTGGATGATTCAATCGGTGGTTCTTTCCTCTCTGTAGATAATGCCGATGCCGAGTCTCAGGTTGGTAGTAGGATGTTTCACCCTCCCCCAGATATTTCTATCAGGGGATGCTCTAGTGAATCACCCGACGATAATGCTTCGATGTATTTGACCGCCTCCGTGGGACTTCCAGATAACAAAGGCTCGACATCCGAAGAGGCACCTGCGGTGTATGACAGGCAGGCCGAGTTTGCTAGCCAAGCGGTACCAGGATCACAAGTTCGCGCCGTGGAAGATTCCGTTGCCGGTGCCGCAGCTTTGGTAGATAAGCTGAGAGTATATTCACCTGCCCTAGGAGAGCCAAGTCGAGGACCTAATGTACCGCAGCAGCAGCAGCCAAACGGGCAAAACCAGGTTCCAGCGAAAAGTCCCGCCGCAGAGGGTTCCAACTTCTCGTCCTTCGATGACCCAGCCGTAGTCTATTCTACGCCATATTCGTTATTGAGGGCTCCTGAGAGTTCCCAGGTACCACCACCATCTCAGAATAATGAAAACCATCTTCCATTATCCCAGCCATGTAACCTTCCGCTATCCCAACGAGATTACCCGCTATCTCAGCCAAACCCTCAATTCTCACCGCTAAATCACCCATTCTCCCAGCAAAACTTCCCGTTATCCCAGCCCAACCTCCCGCTGTCCCAGCCATGGAATGTCCAGTTGGAGCCAAGGAACTTCATCAAGCCTAAAATGTCGTGGGGAAAACTTGTGCCCATTGAAGGATCAGTCCCCTACAAACCCATATTCCTGAACCGACAGATAATCCGTATCGGCCGCTCCTCAAGTTGCACCCACACTCACCCAGACCCGCGGATCTCCAAGATACACCTCGGACTGATGCTGGCCATACCGGGCTTGTCCTGCCAGCCACCCGATGATAACAGCTGGCGGCCGCAGACACACATGAATGCTTGGATCAAGGTCTGGGGAACTAACGGATGCCGCCTCAACGGCAGGAAGAAGAGGACGAACGGTATCGCAAGGGTGTATAATGGGGATGTAATACACCTCTACTGGGATTCGAGTAATAAAAACGATTTCCTCGCCTTTCGGTGCGAGTTTACAATCGGCAGCCACACGAGGTATGAGCAAGAGATAAGCGACGAAGACACGGGCGTCAGAGAGAAGGCGGCGGAGAATGCGGAACGCGGGAATAATATGCATGCCAGCATGGCTACTACTTTGCCGATTGAGAGCTCATTTGAGGCGTCCCTGAAGCGGTCCAGCGAGGGATCCAGCGAGGGGTCTAGTGAGGGATCTAGCGAGGATGTTGAGTGAAATGGGAGAGGAGTAGGGAGCGGCTATGGCCCGCTGTTATGAGTAGTATGCATATGATGGGGATGATGTTGGGGGGAGCAAGGGAGGGGTTGGTTTTTTTTTTCTCTTCCTTTGCGTTTTGCGAGGTTTATATTATTATTCTCTGTTGTTATGATACCTCCATTTTACTCTTTTCTGGTTCTTTTTTTTTTGTCCCTTATATTAACAAAACGATACGGTGGAAGATAGCAGCATATATTTCCAGTATGTACTACTACTACATGTACTGATACTATCATCTCTTCTTCTCCTTTCTGCTTGTCCCATTTTTGCAGATTTTCTTTTTCATAGCTATTCTTATCGGGTTTCTCTTCTCCTTCTTCGTTATACATATGCACAGCGGGGGTATCTCATTCTGGAGTTTTTTTCCCTTCTTTCTCTGTACTCTAGATTGACTAAATCTATTGTTGTCTGCCCGGGGGGGGGGGGGGGGTGTGGGAGGGGATGGAGGTTGGGGGGTAAGGTATAATAGTGAGGGTATCTCGAGTCCAAAGAACGGAGGGGGAAAAAGCAAAGGGTGATTGGTTTTTTTTGGTTTTTGGATACCCATTTTGTTTCCCTTTATTTTTTTATTTTTTTTTTCCCATTGTATGTATCTTATCTTCCTCTTCTTCTTCTTATTGTTGGTCGCTTTTTTCTGTACTGGGCCGGGATGCATGGGGTAAAAAAAAATGCGTGAAGGATGAGATGGAATAAGCTCGAGTGAAATGAAATGAACGGGTTGGGTTTTTATGGGATTTGTCAGGTCAGTCGGTCAGTCAGTCAACCAGCCAGATGGCAGGAGCAGCGAAAGGAATAACATCGTGGGAATTAATTATCATGAAAGTGTCTACCTTATTCAAATGTGAAAAGAAAGAAAAAAGTGAATGCGCCGTAAGGGACTCGAACCCTTCCCAGTTGCTATCTATTCTCATGGAAGGCAACTATGATACCCCTTCACCAACGGTGCTGTGGTGGTTGCTAAAGGAATGAGTAATACAAAGATAAAAATTGGTTTCTTGGCTTGGCTACTTACTCCGCATGATACAGGGATTGTTTTTATGCAGGCGCAGCTCTGACTTTACTGGCCCCCATACTCTAGGTGTGCTTAGAAACTCAGCGGCACTGCAAAGCCAAGCAACTTATGGGACGAACGGGACCTCCAATCATGCCAAGATGTGGGTTTGTGGTCCGGAGCTTGGCTTCGTGGTTGATCACGGATTGTCACTCGCGTCTTTTGAGTCGAGATTATATCTTGTGTTGACGCCTGCATAAGTACGTCGTATTTATTATTCACCGGCTGTAAGGCGCGACCAAAGTGGTTATGGACGGCTCCGGGCCGGAAAAAAAGACTTGGACCAGTTCAGTCTACATGTGTTCTGTCTGGTATGGAGGCGGGGAGTACATGGACCATGTAGTACGCCGTGCGAAGCTTTCCAATATCTCGGGGGAATATGACCACTGGAAACATGATGTAGCTCCAAGAGGAACGCTGCCAAGCAATAAGAACAAAGCACCGAATTATTTAGGTGCATGATCTTTGAGACATGGTGGTCTTAAATGTAGGGCTGCCTCCCTGCTTGCCTCGACCAGTACCAGAAGCAATGTTTCCGAGGCCAAGTATACCATAGTGGCTTCCCCGTTAAGAGATTATCATGGCCCAAGAGCACTTAAACCTGCGCCTACAGCATATCGATATATTATACAAGCAGCAGTCGCACTACGGGAATGTTCACGCATACAACCTAATCACCTAGTGGCTAACCATACGATAGATAGACCTACCTCATATACATACCCACATAACTCTTGAACACACTGGGTATCCCATGATGCATAATTAAAACCACATATACTCTATCTCATAGGCTCGAAAGCCTGGTTCAACATGGTTATGAAGGACCAACGAGTGATAGTTGATGATCCATTCCACAGACGCTTTGAGACACTATCTTGGTTTAGCTCAAGGAACTGTCGTAGTAGAAGGTTCTGAGGTGGTTTGTGCCTTATATCTTTTTATTACAGGGGTTTCTATCGGGGGATAATAAAATAAATTTGATCTCCCACTCAATTTTGCTAATTGTACTCATTGATCTATGTAATCAATCAATTACTGTAATCAATCAATCAACTTTGCTATCTGCTGGCACCAAATGCAAGGCCTGCACCATACCATAGCATTCTCAACCATCAATAAGACTCAGAATGGTCGATAAATACACATCCCTACAGTCAACCCAGGTGCCTCTAGCTGGCTCTAACTACATGTAGCTCATGCTCAAGGAAAAATTCATAACTTTCATTTCCTCAAACAATACAAAACAGTACAAAGCAAGGAACCCTTCACTCCAGTCCCCATCTATTCCACAATCACACAGACACACCTATCAAAAAAATGTTCAAGAAGGTCCCCGCGCATCACTGGCAAAATCACGCCGCTCCCCTATTTTTCTGTTCCGATCCCCCCCACCAACCGGCCGGCCTCCTTCTTCTCCACTCTATTCTACTCCGATGCGTTTCAACATTACTAAGTCAAAAAAAAGGGAAAAGAAACAAACAAAATTACAATTGGTATCAATCTTTTGCGCATAAACTAGCCCCGCTCCTAACCGAAGCTTTTTCTCCACCAGCCGCTGTTCAGCTTCTCGCTGAGCTGCCTGTAGTGCGCCATCTCGCCCCAGCAGTCCCGCCCCCACTCGCATCCGGCCATGTTGACGACAAAGTCGCGGTCTTTCTCGTCGTAGAAAATGCGTGGGTCATCGGGGGTGTCTGCACATGCGCCGGGAGGGAAAGAGTTGATCATTCGCTGCGGGATGAAGGCTGTTCCAGTACGGATCCAGGGCTGATTGGTGTACAAGTACTCCTACCGGAAATGTTAGCATCTCCATCGTTATGCCATCAGCCAGTCATAAACATAAGGCAACATACCAGAGCGTCTTGTTCTTTGTGTTCCCACTCCATGTGCTTCTGCTCATAGCCAACCGGGTCCCACCAGATATCGAGTAGGCGCTCACTCCACTCGCTTCGTTTGATGAGAAAGCTACCTAGGTTGAAGCCACCACAGTCCTGTGGGACAATGAGGTTGATGCTCTCGGCTTTGTCGTCGCCGACGGGACTGAGGGCGGCCTCGTCGAGGTAGAAGAATTCTTCTTTGGACGGTGGGTGAGTGATCTTGAGAGGGTTGTAGACATTGATATCCCGGTAGGTGACGTTCTGCAGGTGTTTGAAGATATGCGACTGTAGTGAGATTGAGGGCTCCATGATGAAGGTGTGGAGATCCATCCACCAGAACCTATCCGTTCCAGGAATATTAAAATCCATTTTCCAGAGTGGTTTAACGGGTAGGGAAAGGGCGGGGATAAACTCACCACTCAGCCTTAGGATACTGCCTCATCGTCTGCTTGATGACATCGACCTTCTCCCAACTCTCTCTCCACTCATGCGCATACCTCTTTTTTGTGCTCATGTCCTTGATCTCCAAGTGGTATCCCCAGCGCTCCGCATACGCCTTCTTGTTTGCGATCGAGTCCCTCTCTACCGCCCACTCCTTTGCGCCCTTCCACGTCATCACTCCACCGCCCTGGTTGGCCGCCAAAATGATAACAATTTTACTGCCTCCAGAAACGCCGCGGATTTTGCTGCTAACTGGGTTGTGGTGCACATACGTAAACACGAACAACACTGCCGCCACCAGCAGCATTATCACAGTCGTACCTCTCGACCGCCGCAGGAACAATCCCCGCGCCCGTCCAAACGCACCTGAAGAATACCGGTAAGGGGTCGAAGGCGTTGCCGAGAAGGCTGGCGAGACTGGCGAGTACGTGGGTAGCGATGTCGACAGTTTCCGCAGATGCTTCCCCAGGAACTTGCGTGCGCCGAACGAAGGATACCCATTCGCCGCCCCATTAACCCCTATACCCCGCCGTTTATTCTGCTGTTGTTGTTACCGTTGCTGTTGGCCCACGAAGGCGAGCTCCCACGCGGGGAAGGCGAGTGTGCCCTCGACGTTGGCATTCCCGGCGTTGGTGACCGGGAGCCGGGGAAGTAGCTTCCACCGCCTGCTTCAGAGGAGTCCCCCATAAGGGGTGTATGAGGAATTGGCGGGAGTGTGGAGTGATGCGTGGATAAGGAATTGTTTACTGAGACTGATGATGAAGAGTTGACGCCGATATTTTCGAGATTTGGAGGTCCGGTACTGCTGCCGACGGTGGAGCGCCGACGTGGTCTGTTGGTGGGTGCCACGGTGGGTGGTTGGGGGGGTTGACTGGGGGGTAGGTAGACTTTGAGAAACTTCTCCACCACCGCGAACTATGCTAGCTGGCAACAACCAAGACTTTTTTCTCTTTCCTTTCGAGGGGGGAAAAAGATATGGAGCCAAGAAAGGGTGAGGTTGTTAAACTTTTGATAGAAGGGGGTGAGACCGGAATGTAATGTAGGATGGCTTCACCGACTGATACTGACGTTTCTGCTGGTGTAAGGAGGAGCTTGATATCGACTGTGCTCTCCTGGCTGTTGGTATGCAGTGCTACCAAATGACGGGTACTTGCTTGAATGCTTGATTGCAATAGGTATTATGTAGCACGCAGAGTATGTAGTTCACAAGTAGAGTAGATAATAACGGCACTGAACAGAAGAAACGAATGTGATGGGCTGTGATGAATATCTTCCTCCTCGAAGCAAAGCAGGAGAAGAGGGGCAAACAGTACAATTAAGAATTCGAAGGGAAGGAGGAGTAAGTACGAGCACTGACAGAGGAGGAGGAGGAGGCAACTAGTTATGTAGGTAATGTAAGAAAAAGAACCAAGTGCAAATAATCTCACTCCCTTGGACCATGAGGGTGGGAAGGGAGGACATCAGATATTTCTTCTTTGACCTCTTGGCCTCCGTTGTTCCTTCCTGCACTGGGGATAGACCTAGGCATCCGAAATGAGGATTACGGGCTCAAGCTGCCCTTATCGAGTCCGAGATCTACGTAACGAGTGCTTTTCCAGGCACACAACCGCAGTGAGAAACTACACTTTAGAAGGGTGGAATCGAAAGTCGTCTATCTGTCCTCGAGTAGTACGTACGCACTCGCTCTCTCAGATCACCCAACCCATTAACCCCAATAGAATGCAATTGCAATCCATGACAAACAGCACTCTTTCATGGTAAGGAAGGAAGGAAGGAAGGAAGGAAGGAAGGACTCCAATAAACAACCCCATGTAAGAACATATCCCGATGCATTGGCTAGATCTGGGTATCCAACTTTTCACTCTCACTCTCACTCTGGTTTGTACCCCCTTTGAACCCTTTCCATCAATCAAAGTAAATTCCCGTTTCACGCTTTCTCCAGGGCCTAGGGAGGGGACCTGACAGGGACGTTTCGCCAACAACGCTTGTTTGCATGCGGCTAGCCAGTTCCCGGAATAACCCCCTACCCTTCTTCGCTTTCCCTCCTTTTTTTTGATGAGATCTGATCTTGCAGCAGCTCCTGGAGGAGAAGGAGCTGAAATACCTAACCCTGGCTATCTACCATTTCAGCCTCAGTTTGACCCCAGCGCCGCCACGTTTTTTCAGCTGATCCTTCTTCTTCCTCCGCTTCCTCTCCTTCCATCGCTTACTCCACTCTATCCACTGGCCTTAGTCTGGCACCGCTATTATTAGAAGCCCACCCAATTTCCAGGTTTTCCAAAAACCAAATACGAGGCCCTTTCTATCCCATTCCCACGGACTACAACCCGACCACCGCTGTCAAATGTCGGGGGTGGCCTCGGAAAAAGCTTAAGATGCCCCTCCCCCAATGGGAACCATTTACACCCCAAAGATGCATCGGTAGAGCAGGATCCGGAGGTCGCGGGTTGGGTGCAGCTTGATTATTACATTGGCCTCGGCAGACGCTGCAAGCGAGTGAGGGAAGGGAATTTCTCGATAGAAATTCCTTTCTTCCTCCCCTCCCCTCCCCTTCCCTTCGTATTCACCCCCCGCCTTCCTTCTGGGGCGGTTTTCGGCATCAAGTGCGGGCTCCCAGCTAGCTAGCTAGTTAGCTAACGGAAAGAAAGAGGGCACTGAGCTTTCGTCCCGTGGCAATCGGCAATTAGACTTTATGTTTGCAGATTTGCAAATTGTGGATAAGCAGGTTTAAGTAAAGTGGCAGCTTGTACCGGGCGGTGGTAATGATGTGGAAAAAAAGTAAAAATAAAGGAATAGGGGAATCGGTTTTCAGGGCTCACCACTCTCACTCACAGACGCTCACTCGGTCACGAGAAGTCAATCTTACTTTTTCTATAATTACAATTTTCATATAACCAGAAATGGTTTGTGTTATTGTTATTATTGGCAATGACTGGGGTCGTGCCGATTACATATTGTAGTGGGTAGTCCAGCGGGTTATAGATTGACAGCTATTTACAGGTATTCAGCCGGGCTTTCGGCTTATATATGAACTGTTCGTGATACCCGTGGATATTTGGCGGATACGGAATCATCACACAACCTCGTATTCCTATTCTCAATCATACAGCGCTTTCTTACACAGCAATTATTAGACCGCGATAGACCGGGATTTAGGTCAGAGTTTCGACTGGCAGAGTGGGGCATACCTCACGTATAACAGACTCTTTCTGCTCGGACTTACAGAATTTATGGGATTTGTCCTGTTAGAGCAATTATGTTGAGGTTTTCCACTCCTCATGAGTCATGATGTACAACCTCTGCTTCGACTTTGAATCCGGGTTCTAGCTATGAGTCTGTAGAAGGGTTATGATGCAAATTTGGGTCCGGATTGTATGTACTTATGCATATACATACGTGCTTTCTAGTCTAATGATAAATAAAAGCAAAGTTAGCAAAGATTAGTCACCTTGATTAGCCGTTCATCTTTTCAGAGATCCTCTTGTCGATCCACTCTTTCAATATGCTATTACTCAGGATTTCAATCTCCACTTTGACATTCAGGAACAGCATTTTCTGAATCTCACTCCTACACCATATAGCGTTAACCAAACCACCTGAAAATTCCAACAAGGCAGGGGATGGAACTCACCTCCACTCCGGCACCCTCTCCATCCACTCCCTACCCAGCATCTTCACCGCCTTCCTCCTATCCCTCTCCGTCAGAACCATAACCCCCTCCACCTCCCCTTCAGCACTCTTAATAACCCCTTCAAGATCACCCGTCTTAACACCCAACCACTCAACCCTCTCCACCGCCAACCTATGGCTCTCATGCGCCAGCGCAATACTCCCAAACTTATACGTCGCCATAATCTCGATCCCATACGGGTCCATATCCACCACCGCAAACACCGGCAGCGCCCCCGACAGCTCCTTCACCAGCTCCCGCGTCGCAACATCCGGATACCCCTTCCCCGTCACCACAATGCCCTTCCCCTTCCCCTTCCCTGCGTCGCCGCTGCAAAGCGTACGGAACACCGCCTCCTTCTCGACAATCAGCACATACTCCACGCCCCGCCCCACCACCACCTCGCCCGCCTCGCCCGGCACGATGATGCCCCGCCGGGAGCAGCGTAGCTGCGGCCGTTCGCGGTGAAGTCGCCGTGGGCGAGGCCCTTGGCGCTGGCGACGATGCCGAGCGCGTGCCGGGGGACGCGGAAGGTGGCGGTGAGGTCGTCGATGATGCGGTCGACGGCGGCTTGGGTGCGGAAGAGGGTGGGGTGCTGGTAGAAGATGTCGCGTTTTGTGGTGGGGGGGTGGGGGTGTGGAGCTGTGAGGGTGGTGTGGATGATGGTGAGGATCTTGAGGATGCAGGTGAAGCGGTGGGCGGAGGTGGGGAAGGAGATTGCTGTGGGGGTGGGGTGGGGGTTGTGTTGGTGTTGGTGGCGGGGTGGCGGGGACGGGGGGTGAGGAGGAGGGTGAGTGGGTGTGGGCCGGTGGGGGAGAGGAGGGCGGTGGTGAGGGAGTGGAAGATTGACTCGATTTGGTGGAGGAGGTAGGTGCGAGTGATAGAATGTGCAGTGGGAGGTTCGGTGGCTTCTGTGCTTGTGCTGCCTGTGTTTGTGCTGCTACTGGTAGCTGTGCTAGGAGTGATCTCCGTGGTATCAGTATCTGTAGTATCAGGACTGTGCAGTCTGGCCCTTTTCGTGGGTGGATATTCTGAGTGGGAGTGGTCCTGCATGTCTTATCACTCGTTGTGACTGGTGAGATGTGGTGATGAGGTTGTATCAGGTGATTGATGATGATGATGATGGTGATGATGGTGATGGTGATGATGGTGGTGGTGATGATAAGATTTTGGGTCCTCTTCGAGCATAGGAGGCTACTTGAGCGGAAAGCCATAAACCCACTTCACGGGTATGTAAGGTCCCAGATAGCTGCATGTATGTACTGTGCCAGTCACGGTGAGTACGGCATGTAGGAACCCATTGCCGACACTGACTGCAGTTGGCTTGCTTCTCCCACAAACTCTTAGCTTAGATTAAACCGAGTCCTCGACGATTTCGGGAGGCTGTCCTCACACAGAAAAGTGTGTTCGATACCTGAAAAGCAAGTAATTATTCTTATGGTCAAGGGTGGTGGTTTATAACGCATTGGGCTGATTTGGGGTGCTCGGGATATATGCCAATTTATATAATGAAAGGTGGCAATATAGGTGTTGTACCAAATATGGAGAAGGGTGTTGGTAATAATTATAGTGATATCTAACCAACTTAATTGAACATCTATTAATCTATTCTGTTCCTGGCTAAAAGCAGGCACATGAATTTTTAACGTACCCAAGCATTTCACTGAATCTCTTCAAAAAGTCAGTATAATACATGTACTTGCAATTTTGCTACGTCTCTAGAGAAAAACCCCAATTCCTCAAACCCCCAGAATCCGAGTGACAAGCACCGCACGCACATCTGTGGCGCAAGCTCCACCCAAGCCACTGCACACCTCTACCACTCCACACACACCCCTCCACCAACGCCCACCGTGTCCCATCCCCGCGTCCCCAGGCCTGGCCACCCCACCACGTTCCCCCCCCCCCCCCCCCCAAACACCACAATGGCCCACTACACCCCCGCATCGCTCGAATCTCTTCTCAAGAACCTCACCCTAACCGACGAAGAGGCAGACCACGAGGAGATCCTTCGCCACTGTGACGGCCTGCTCAGCACCAACAAGGCCCATCCTCGCGCTCTGCACACGAAGATCGTCGCCCTGCTCAGCCTTGACCGCTACGACGATGCGATAAAGGTCATTGAGTCTGTGGATGGCCAGGCGGTGGCGGAGACGGCTACCCTCGAGAGGGCGTATTGTCTGTATAAGCTTGGTCGGCTGCAGGAGGCCGAGGAGGTCGCGAAGAAGGCTGCAGACGGCGGGGATAGGAATAAGAGAGGGCTAAGACATGTCGAGGCTCAAGCTGTTGGTCTCCTCTTCCTCCATTGGGCTGGTGAGCTGACTGGATGTGTGTGTGTAGGCGTATAGATCGGAGAGGTTTGTGCATGCGGCGAAGATATACAAGGAGCTGGCGGATGGGATGACGCAGGTCGATAATGAGGATTATGACTTGAGTGTTAATACTACTGCGGCGGATGCGCAGATTATTTGGGCGGGGCAGGGCCATTTGGTCAAGAGTACTAAGCCCGATAGAGGCGCTTTGGATGCGTTTGAGACGGCGTTCAATTCTGCGTGCATCAGTCTTGCGAGGGGAGAGTATGGACAAGCTTTGGTACTGCTGAAAAGATCGAAGGGTATGTTGTATTCAAGTATAAAGCAATTGAGAACTGTATTGACTAGAGTGATCATAGATCTTTGCAATGCTCTCGAGGACTTGTCGGACGAGGAAAAGAAACTGGAATTGACCCCCATTATCGCCCAAGAAGTATGCGCTCTCATCAACCTCGGACGAACCGAGGACGCAATGGCCCGCTCCCAAGAGCTCGGAGTTTCTACGTGAGATTTCCCGTATAATGCCTGTGCCCCACAAAGCTAATCAAGCTCCTCCAATAGCCTTACAGACACAGCCCTAAAGCTCATCGCAACTTACAACGAGATCGCCGCAACCTCCTGTCTGCCCGACTACAACCCCCACAAATCCGTTATCGCTGCAGAGACTGCCACCGCATCAGCAAAGACCACGACCGCCCGCCCATTCATCTTCCAAGCCCGCGCGCTTGAACGGAACGACGCCGTAATCGACTTCCAAGTCGGCAAGCTCTCCTCCGTCAAGGCGAAGGCTGCGAAAATCACACAAACCTACCCCAACGACCCAGCAAATGGCGTGATCAGTGCAGCTGCACACGCCGGGAATGTCAAGGGCAAAACGGCAGAGAATAAAGTTGAGGCTTTGTGGACGGCGAATCCAAAAGATATAGGGCTGGCCTTGACACTGGTCCAGCTCAGAATAAAATCCAAAAATATCACTGGTGCAATCCAGACAATGGATAAGCTTCTTTCCGCGCTGGAACCAGAACAACGGTACCAGCCTGGATTGGTCGGGCTCTTAGTAGCACTGTACCAATCACAGGCCCGAAAGAAGGATGTGAAGGACCTATTATCACAAGCCAGCGACTTCTGGAAAAACACAGATACCCCCGTAAGTGCGCCTGTTCAAAGCATTGGCCATAAAAACCCTAACAATCATAGAATGCCACAATCCTCCAAGCATCTGGCAAAGCACAGCTCGACTCTGACGACTCCGCCGACCTCCGCGCCGCCGGTGAGCTCTTCACCTCCCTCCTCTCCGCCGACCCCACGAACAAGTTCGCAACCGCCGGCCTGGTCGCCTCATACGCCACCATCGACCCCTCGCAGATCACCCCCGCGCACATCTCCAAGCTGACGCCCGTGCAGACACTCATCGCCGACATTGACGTGGCGGCACTTGAGTCTCTCGGCGTTGCGCAGCAGAGCCGGAAGCGCTCCGCGGAGGAGGATGCGGGACCCAAGGTGAAGCCGAAGAAGGTCAAGAAGAAGAAGACGAGACTGCCGAAGGATGTGGAGCCGGGGAAGGTGGCGGATCCGGAGAGGTGGCTGCCGGAGAGGGATAGGAGTACGTATAGGCCGAAGGGGAGGAAGGATAAGAAGAAGGCGGCGGGGGCGACGCAGGGTGGGCCGACAGCGGCGGGTGAGAGCTCGGAGGTGCTGGGTGGGGAGTTGTTGAAGAAGGCGGGAGGTGGGCCCGGTGGGGGGGCGAATAAGAAGAAGAAGAAGAAGACGGGGGGGAAGTGGTAAGGGGCTTGCTGCTTGTTTGTTTGTTTGGGGGGGGGGGGCTTTGTGGTTTTGTGGTTTTGTTGTAAAAAATAAAGAGCGCATTTAGTAGAATGTAGTCTACAGCCTGTCAATTTTTATTGTGTTTTTATCGGGCTGTGAATGTTAATTGCGTTCCTATCAAGATCGAAGACCCCCCGCACAGCAGATGCACATGCAGTGAAATGCAATTAAAAGCTAAGATATGTTAAACTACAGTACTAAGCAGAATCTCTTTATAGCGATACTGCATATAGTTATACTCTACATCTTGTTATTAGTGGTCCTGAAATACTGTTTTACCTATCTATCTTTACTTATAATGATACTCGCCTTACCAGGATATAGATATTCTGTCCCAACCGTATCCTTATATCGCTCTAGAGTTGACTGCAGAGTAAACCTTCCAGAACATGCCCAGTAGCATATGTACCAGACTGACTACATATATTGATAAACCCGACAACCCACCTCCCGCGAAAACCCAACACACCCTCCACGCATGCGCGCATCTTCCGGCCAGACCCACCCCCCATTGTGCAGATAGGCAGGCAGACAAGACAGCCCAGCTAAGGCAACAGTGGAGGCGCAGGTTCATGTGGCGTAAAAAACGTCTCTCCGTTCTGCCGGGGGCGTTCCAGGCTTCCAGCTAGCTGTGCTTCTGGAAAGAAGGGAGGAAGCACAAGGGGCTCATGACGCATACGTTCAGTTACCTAGCTAGCTAGCATGGTCAGTGACAAATACTGCCAGCCAAAAGCCTCCGCAAAAAAGCAAGACGTCGACGTAAATCAACAAGCAACAAGCAAGCAAGCAAGCAAGCAAGCAAGTAACAGTAACGGCCCAACATGGCCACCGCACGCACAGCCGTTTCATCGCAGTATACACATCAACACCTCTACTCCAGATCAGAGTTTCACATATATACCACACGTATGCCATGACATGCCCTTGTGCTCTACACCACCACCATCTCAACCACCTCCACCCACCATAGAGTAGGTAGAGGAGGTAGAGGATGTAGACAGCCCTGTTTGAGCGCTGCAGGATAGATGAAACCAACCACGCTTGGCAGTATTGGCATCCAATCGAGTGTGGCCAATCAGCGTGCGTCATACGTTGTCACTCGCACTGCCACTGCGGCGGTTTGGGTTCGCGCTTGGAGGAGGGAGAGAGAGGGGGGGGGGGGGTGGGTTTGGGTAGTTGGTAGGGTGTGTAGTAGGGTGTGTAGTAGGGTGTGTAGTAGGGTGTGTAGTAGGGTGTGTAGTAGGGTGTGTAGTAGGGTGTGTAGTAGGATGATGCTTGTACTATATGGGGGAGTGGACAGGTAGACGTAGAGGTGCGGCGTAGCACGCGCCCTGGGTGTGGGGGGTATGGGGGGGGGGGGGGGACTACATGTATTTAGCCATGGATCACTCGAAAGAAGAATCTTGGATCAGAGCACGGGGATCGTCGGCTGGGTAGGTATGTAGTTGGCGAGAGAGAGCTCACGTCAGCTAGTTTAGTTTTAGTTAGGCCTTGGGTTTTTGTTTTTGTGCTTAATGGGGGGAAATGGGGAATTTTGGTATAGAGGAGAGACTCTGATTTTGGAAGCGAGACAGCTACTCTAGCTGGGCGCTTGATGTGTTCTGCTTAATTAGCCGCACAGGTGCAGCGCGCCGCCGGTAGAGATGGTATTCATGGAAGCTGGGGAGGAAATAAATGCCTTTGGATGCACGTCTGCGGTGCGGTGAGGTGCGGAATGTGGGTTTGAGACCTTTTTAACGGCTTTTTTTTTGCATTGCCGTGGAAGGTAGGCAGGCAGATAGGCAGGCAGCAGAGATCTAGAGGCACTATTTGTAGAGTAGCGTGAGGACTTACATCATGTAGTTACATACATGTACATGTAGTTATATTGTAGGCGGCTTGGATGTGAATGTAGGGAAGCTACAGGAATTACGCGCTCTGTGGGTATTCTATAGTAGGGACATTTCGGAGGCTGGCTACAGGATGTACATGTAGTTAGTAGTTGGCGGTGAGTGGTGTTTTTGGGATATTGTTTTGTTGTCAATTACGTAGAGTAGGGTTCCCTGATCATGAGGAGTCCTGGGGTTCCACATTCACGCATACTCTCGCGAGAAGAGTTTTCTTCAAGGTGGGTCTGAAACACACGATGGTGTAATTAATAGGCCGGACGGCTTCTTGACACTTTATCTCGTCCTGCGTACCTACATAGGCGAGCTCTTGGCCAGCCTGTCTGTGGTTAATTGTGTCTGATTTGGGTGTGTTGCTAAAAAGAAAGGCTGGTCCGTGAGATGCTTGTCCTGTTACACACATGCTGCGAGCTTAAAAAACCTAAAATCGACTGACTGGTGACTGAAATAGAGCAGTAGCTAACTATCTCTGTCTGTCTGTCTGTCTCTCTCTGTCTCTCTCTCTCTCTCTAACTATTCTCACACGCACATCATCAACCTCCCAGGATAGGTTGCGCCCTTTCAGGTCCAATATCCGCTCGCATTGGTTTATTTCAGTGCCTTAATACATCATCCCCGAGAAGCAGCAGCAGCAGAATCAGTCATTTGGAACACTGCTACATACAGAACGTTGGATGCTGGCCAATCATCCCCTCGCCCCTGAAACGCTGTCCAGCGCTTAAACATGAGTGCACCCCTCTCCCCCCGGTTCGAGTTGTCGCTGCAGGGGGCCACTAGCCGATATGGGAGGGGACGGGGGAGAGCAAGTCGACTCTTGTAGTTACAGCGTGCAGCAAGCACAGGCAAGCAGGGAAGCAGCTATGGCGAACGACCTGGGTTACACAACCGCCATCTAAGTCGGAGGGAACGAAAAGTCTAAGACTGCGAGAGAGCAAAGTCTCAGTGAGTGCGACCTATGGGATGTCAGCAGACGCATGCGGAGCTGTAACGTATCCAATCCCTTAGACGCCTGAGAAACCAGCCTTTCCGTGGCAAGGTGTCGAGGAGGCGGGACAATGCAACTGCTATTAAGATACGCCTTCTGGCCCTCTGTCGAGGTGGTGGTTTTTTTTTTTTTACCTTACACTTTTATGGTCTTATTTCAATATCTCTCCCTCCCCCCTCCCCTCCTCCTCCTCTACCTCCTCCCTTTGTCGTTGACGACAGCAACGACTGGTTATTCGTTTCTTTTCTTTTTCTTTTGGTTTTTCAGCTGTTTTCAAGTCTCAGGTAGACCATATTATCAATTCTATTAGTTCTTTGGTCTCGTTTTTCATTCTATTGCACTTTTACTTTTTATTATTAGATAGACCCGGTTGTCTTTTCTCTGTTCTCTATTTTTTTTTTCTTTCAGGAGAAACCTCCTCAGTCCTATACTTTGGGAGTTATTTCGATAAAAAAAACACTAGATATACTAATTAGAAAAGTCCTCAAAAACAACCATTTACAATGTCACCACCATTCCTTACCCTGGACCCCCGGACATCTCCTCTCCACCTTTCACCGCATCTCTCTCCAGAGTCCCCAAACAACAGCGACAGCGACTACACAGACAGCGTCTCTCCATTGACGCCCTCCCCGGTCGGCCAGAACCAGCCATACCGCATCTCCGGCTTCACCGCCTTCAACTTCAATCTCAGCCCGGTCTCACCCGCAGAGGGTGCCGGAGCGCACCCTGCAGACGCCTCAACAGCTAGCCTAGTGCCTCCAATCCCACCGCGTGCGTCGCCGCCACCACCGATAGTAATACCCCAACAGGCCGCACCGGCAATTGTGCAGTCCAACGCACTCCCGGGAGGCGTGCACAGAGAGGCACACACAGATATTGTAGCAAACGAGCCCGCACCACCGCCATATGAGCGCTACAACCGCCGCTCCATGCCCATTGGCGGCGTCCGCGCGAGCAGGGCTAGTATCGCCGCCCACCAGCTCCCGACGGACCTCTCTATCCCTGCGGCCGCCCACGCCCGCGGACAGCACCCGCAGCGATTCGTCTCGAATGCTAATGTTCCAAGACGCTTCAGCGGGCAGAGACAGGTATACCCACTGGCCCTCAGCGGGGATCTTGCCCGCAGCCAGAGCCAGCGGAAGGCGTCGTGGAGGATATTTGGTGCTGAGGAGTCTCTTGATGGAGGTGAGAAGAGACGAAAAATTTCAAAAAACACCAAATGGATCATTGCCATAATCGGTGCGACGGTCCTGATCTCGATAATCGTTCTCGGCGTTCTCTTTGGAACAATGAAGAACTCAAATTCTGCCAAGGCGGCAGATTCGTCGGTCCCGTCGTTCGATGTAGCGGGCTTCCCCGTGTTGCCTACGGGCGTGGTTGTGATATCACCGCAGGGCCCGGCGGAGACGCCGTCAACGACGTGTGTGCAGCCAAAGACACTGTGGAGTTGTGCGCTCCCTACCGACTCAAAGTTCCCGAGTAACAGCTCGGGGCTGCCAGAGTTCATCTTCACGATTGCGCTGAAAAACGGCACAAACAGCAAGACGGGCATCTGGACGCCTGTTCCAGCCCTCGTGCCAAACGACACTGACTATGCCGCAGTGGCCGGGGAGGATGGCATCGTGGCTGATAACAAGATCGGGGAGCTAACACAGTTCTACCTGTCCATGCAGACGGATGAGAGCAAGCCCATCACCATTGCCTCAACCTCAGTATCAACATCATCCTCTTCTGAAGATTCCTCAGAAAACGAGAAGCGCCAGGCGCCCAGCTCAGCAACAGCTCAGATGCTCCCGACCATCCTCCGCAACCAGCAGCTCCGCCTCTTTGACCGCGGGCTCGAGACCGAGCACTACGGCTTCTTTGTCCACTACAAGAAGACCATCAACGTCCTCGCCGCAACAACCGCGGAGGTCACGGATTTTACTAAGGCCTCCGACGACCCGAGCGGCGTCAGCGCGGGGATCAGCGGCGCGAAGCAGGTCACGTGGGAGAACACGAGGTTGAGGGTCGTCATCTGGACGAAGCAGAGGACGAGCGGGTACAAGGATCTGATTGGGGAGCAGGGACAGAGGTACCCGAGCACGCCGAGGAGCACGGATACGTTTTTCCCGTATGCGGTGAGCGTGTTTGAGGATAGGGCGGGCGAGAAGGGGCCGGTCTATTGGATGCAGGAGGGGAACCTGGTGAAGAATACTGTCCAGGAGGAGGAGACGGATCCGAGGGGGTGCTTCTGTGAGTGGAGGAATTGGAGGGATGGGAACTGAATGATGATGGGGTTATGATGATGAATATGGGGTGTGGTGTTTCTTTTGTTGGATGGGCCCTGGTGGTCGGTTTGTATAAAAGTTTTTTTCTCTTTGTTTGTTTGGACTTTTACTAGTGGTATGAAATAACGGACGCTCTTTTGGACATTATGGGGACTCTTTTTCTTTTTTCTCTCTCTTGTTTTTGGGTTTGGATTTTCAGGCGTTTTTTTGAGTAGCTTTTGTTTTCCTTCGTCTCTTTTGTTTTGTTTAGGGGCTGGGCCGGGGATATTACTATTACATATAGATATTGGGGAGGCGGGCTTAATGGGAAAAACTAAATTATCGATGGAGATGACAGAAAAAACAGTAACTACTATAACTACTTATACTCTAATAATGAAAAGCTAACAACTACCTTAATACATGCATACAATATTGTGCTTAAAACTATGCTGCTGTGCTGCTCTCTCAGGGACGGTTCGAGGAGAAATGAAAGGGGTGAGAGGAGTTAAGTACAGTGACAGAGCAGAGGATATGGGGCCACTAGTTACATTGGTACTCTGGTTAAGTTGGAAGAAATGGAACGTAAGATTCCGCAATCTGAGGCCATCTTTTCGTGCTGGAGTATCCGGGATTAGGGTGAATATGCATGGAGGAGAGAGAGAGGGAGAGAGATAAGTGGCACACGCCCGGCTGATCGTGGTATCGAACTTGTGAACTGTGCCAGGGATATACCAGAGGGGAGGGAGCGGCCATTCTGGTACTGATGCTGATCGATCGGGTGGGATATTCTTAGACCACGTTTTTTTAAAACTTATATGGGGTAGTGTGGGGTATGTCGGTACGATATATTGGAAGAGGCGGGCTCTATATCGTGGGGACTTTACAGTTGTGGATCCTGTGGATCGAGGCGTTCTTAATGAAATACAATGTGCTCGATCGGTGTCAATGACATGCATGGCCTTCCGGAGGCTAGTCTCGTTCTCGGACTGTTTTTTGTGGAGATGCAGAATTCTTGGATGGTAGGTGGTGATGTGGGAGGCCGAGGACCGTCTGGCGTTGGTTTTGACTCCGCTATCTCACGGTCGGTGTCATGACCTTAGCTAGGCTAGTCTCCGCTTGCCTGGGCTGGTCTTTTTTTTTGAGGTGCAAATCAAAGTGGATAGGTCGTGGTGGAAGAGGAAAAGCTGTTGAGAGGCCGGGCTTGATGGGTTGGTTTCGACTCCGCGGTCTCTGGTGGGTTTGGATGTGGTTTTGGAGGTGAACGCTGGGACTGATCGTGCATGTGTGTATGTGCTGAGGGTATTGGAGGTATTGGTGGTGCTGGTGGGTTGGGATGAGGCATCGTGAGCTGAGAGAGGTAGATCGGGGATGAAGATGGGGATTGGGAAAGGACTCGGAGGCGGGTGGGGGGTTTGTGTTTAATTGCAATTGGAGAGTCGGGGAGGGATATTTATGGGTTTTTTTATTCGTGATGGTGGATGTTCTGTTTGCTCCGATCTCGAGTGAGGTTTCTATGAAGTTCTGTTTGCTTCCTGCTGGCACAGTGTCTACCCGGGGGTTTCTAAAGACGAGTCATTACTTCATCACATCTCCGCTAGGTAGAGTAAATGGTATATCCAGGGCACTGAAGAGAAGAGACGTATATCTGCACATACCCGTCAAGTTTGATACCTGAGATGCCACCAGTTCTCTTAGAACCGGACCCACCACTTACCTGCCAGAGCTGAGATATTGGAGTTCTCGAGAATCAACCAGAATGTAGCTACCTACTCTACACGGTGCTTAGTCCGCGTGGGTGCCGAACAAGAAAGGCGTATAATTACTCTATAGATCTGTGCAAAAAACCAGGCGAAGGATATATACGGAATCCAAAAAAGAGAGGATACCTTACTAATATCCTTTCCTTCATGCGCATTAACGGGAATCGAATCCACACCCTTTTTTTTGGGGGTACATACTAGCTTGCATGCATCGAACGCATTAATATTAATAGCTACATAGTGTTTTATGGCGGATACATTTTTTTTCTTGTTTTGTTTTATTTATAAGTAGGCACCCGCAAAAACTGCAATTGGGCCCTAGGATAGTAGCTAAGAACACCCTGCAATTTCCACAATCGCCAGGAGCCAATCGATCCGGTCTCCAATCAACTGGCGAAATGGGAACCTTTGGGGAGGTTACGCGCGTAGAAGGATTGATATATATGCGTGCTGGTATGGGTAGGTGACCAGCTAGGGTATCAGTTATGGGATTTGGGAAATGGTCGGGTTGGTTGGTTGGGGGCTGGGTTGTGGTGTAGGTGGTGGTTGTGTGCTTCATGGACGGTCACTCGGTCAGCTGACTGGTTCTGGTGGGTGTGGCGTCGTTTGGGGCGCATACATGTATGGTGCGCACACTCTTAAAGGTGATATGGCGGCATACGGAAGTGGAACAATTGTGGCTGCAATAGGGCCTCATGGGTCAATAAGAGGGCATTACTGCCACGGATCAGTCAGGTTTGCTTTTCTGGGGTATAAATGGGTATAATACTGTTTGTTTAGTCTTGGCACATTTTACATACAGAAATACGCAATTTCAACTTCCTAAGGCTTTACAACCCAGACAGATATTAAAATTCTGGAAAAATAGAACAAAAGTTCATCACTATTAGTATACTTCTATTTTTCCACTTTTTTGATATCTTTTTTGGTGGTGAAGTTATAAGCGATTGACTTTCCGTCACTTTGGGTTACCTTTAAGAGTGGGCGCACCATACCTGAGGTAAAACCCGAGGCTACGTGTAGTCACCATGAATCACTCGTTGTAATTCCCAAATGAGTTGTGGTTTCAAATGATGTTGAACGGGTGCGGGTGAGCTGTCATGACGGAGGCCACTGGTCGGACGGGTATCATGTCGAGACCTGTCCTTGTCATGTCGAAGACAGCCGTGGGATCCTGACTATATAACTAGTTAGTTTCTTTGCAATTGTCAAGATTAGGATCAGGTCACTTAACTGTCTCGTCCTCATCCCACTTTTTCAATAGCTATATACATTTATAACTTAGGCTGCTCACACAAGAACTTTCCTGTTGGAGATGTAGGATTTAAAGATTTCTCCCTTTTGTTGTCTCGATGAATGGTTCGTTCGTTAAATAAACTTATATTATCGGGATCGTATCCCTAGCTTAAAAGCGTTACAGATTCAACTGCTATATGTTTATCCAACCAAACGAATCAGGGAAGGTATGATATAATTATGAAAGTAGTTACATGCACCTCAAAACAAAGAAAAGTCGTTTATTAATGAATCAGTAGCGTCTCCGTTCACTCTACTACTCCAGCTCTTCCTTCTTGTCCGCAATCTTACACGCCGCCTCCATGGTCCTCTCCAATGCCTCAACTGCCTCAATGGTATTTTCTGGAAACAACTATCGTCAGCAATGCTCATGATATTTGAAAAAGCATACGACAAGGAGTGTGCACTTACGGAAATGGCAGACAATCCTCCCTGAGCCCACCTTCACGCCCTCCCTCTCTGCACACGCACTCCACACCTCCTCCGTCACGCCCCTCCCCTTCAGATCCGCCCAGACCATATTTGTCTGCACCGGATAGCTGACCTCCCCGCCCAGCGCCTTCCACTTCCCCTCCAGCCTCTTCGCCCACGCATCTCCCACTCGATACTTCCCCCCAGACCAAACTTCATCAATCGCCGCATTCGCCATCGCCGTCAGCACCCCCGCCTGCCGGATCCCCCCGCCAATCGCCTTCCTCACATGCCTCGCCTTCGCCACCAACTCCTCGCTCCCCAGCACCACCGACCCCGTCGGTGCCCCCATCCCCTTCGACATCGACACCGATATACTGTCCACCTCGTCCGCATACTCCCACAGCTCGGGCGCGCCCTCAACCGCACACGCATTCCATAGCCTTGCGCCGTCAAGATGTATCTTGACTCCGTGCTCCCGCGCCCACGCCCCAATGCGCCGCATCTCGCCCAGCGGCATGATGACGCCATTGATGGTGTTCTCGAGCGACACCACCCGCGTGGGCGCGAAATGGATATCGTCGCTGATAACGGCAGTGGACTGGATGTCCTCCAGCGTCAGCCAGAGCCCGTTGCTGGGCTTGACGGGCTGCACCATGGCCTGGCTGAGGGAGGCGAGGCCGCCGGCTTCAAACACGTTGACGTGGGCGCGGACATCGCAGAGGACAGAGTGCGGCGGGTGGGAGAGGTGTGCGCGCAGGCAGAGCTGGTTGCCCATGGTGCCTGAGAGAACGAAGAGCGCGGAGGGCTTGCGGAAGAGGGCGGCGAGGCGGGATTCGAGGTTTGTGGTGGTGGTGGACTCGCCGTAGACGTCGTCGCCGAGGGAGCAGGTGGGGAGGGAGGCGAGCATGGTGGGCGTGGGGGTGGTCAGGGTGTCGGAGCGGAAGTCGTGTGTGGCGGGGGAGTGGGTCCACGGGTTTACGGGCGTGGTGGTGGTGTTGGCGCTCAGGGCGGGCATGCCGGAGCTGCCTTTGGAGAGGTAGTAGCTGCATGTAGCTGTTAGAGGCTGTTTGCATGCATATAGCTGGTGTTGGGTATGGGTTTAAGGGCTTTGACTTACAGGTTCCTGGCTCCCCTGCCTCTGCAGGTGGAGCTCAATCGCATGGCCCGTGGGAGAAGAAACATCCTGGGGGGGGGGGGGGGGGAATTATAAGGAGAATGCGGGGAGCAGTAGGATATGACGAGGGTTGATGCAGCTTACTGACAGACAGACAGGTGGACTACAGTGAGGGTTTATATAACACTTTTTCTTTATGTATAATACAGATGAAGAAGATACAAGTAGGTGCATGTAGGCAGGCAGGTACCCAAGTGAGCGAGAACCCAGATGAGTGAGTGAATGCTTACATTCCAGGTTAGGCTTACATTCCAAAGCTCGTTGACTGGAGTCGCACAACAATGCCATAAAGCCAACTATCTATAGCTACTAGATGTCTACTAATGACTACATCTACTCTATATAGCAGCTAACGACCAAGGAAAACACGGATTCCGTGGGGCTTATCAGTCAAGAGATGTTTGGTCTCACGCCCCACCCGCGAATCACAAGCCCGAGATCTCCGGTGGTCTGGGATCCTCGGCTATATTGTGAGATGCCTTGCTTGCGGCGTAGATGGACTACCTCTCTATGATATCAGGCTTGAGATTGTTTTGTGTGAAACCAGCTGAAAAGGGTATGCACCTACGGCATGAACAACATGATCTAGTTTAATTTCCCACCAGACTGAGGGAGCTGACAGACTGAGCGATATTATATTAATGCATGGAGTGACGGTCGTGGGGATTGATAGATGCCAAGGATAGCAGGATCTTATCTAATCTAATCTAATCTAATCGTGGTTTGGGTGGCCGAGTGATGGCTTGTGACATACTTGTGGTTGCAGGACGAGGGGAAGGAGCAGAGGGCGTGTCTTTTCTGCCACCTGCTGTGTGGAGATCTGGCTTGAGGACAGCTTTGTGTGTATACCACCAGGACAGACACCAGGACAGACACCAGGACAGACACCAGGACAGACACCAGGACAGACACCAGGGAGAGGTTGAATTAAGCTTTCGCTAGCAGTAAGGCTGCTCTTAGTAAGGCAAGGTGCTCATAACCCCATATCCATCCATGATCTATCGCCTTGCCTGGGTATGCAGCGTCCAATCAAGATGGCGGACAGGCTCTACAGGAATCAAGTTTGTGCCCAATTAAAAGAGGAGAAGAAGAAGCGGCAGGGGACATTGCGAGCAAGCATTCTCTATACCTTCCCCCCGCACCAAGCTCTTATGTATGATACACGAATATCAATCCGCCATGCACATGCCCCCCACAAAGAAAGAAAGAAAGAAAACCCCTCCACTCGCCAGATAAAGACTAATCCCCTATTTCGACTGTCCGGGCAGCACGTTCTGCATCTCGAAGATGTACCCCTTGACCTTTGCATCCTTCAGCAGCTCAAGGTATCTCTCTGCGCGCCCGTAACACACCCCAGCCAATCAGCCATCCATCCCCCCCCCCAACTTCCCCCACATCATCCAGAAAGGAAAAACTCACCCCTCAACTTGCCACAGTTCTGCAGATGGTTGACCCCCTCGCGGTAGTAGCACTTTCCGAGCTCGTCGCGCACGATGCGCGCCATCATGCTCTTGACCCACTGCTCGCGCAGCACGGCGTCCTGCGCGGCCTTGAGCGCCTTGTTGTCGTCGTAGTCGACGCCCTCGAAGGTCGCGGGCACGGTGGGCTTCCTTGCGAGGAAGGCGGGGGATTCGGGGATGGGCATTTTTTGCGGTGTGCTGTGGGGGGGGGGGTGTTTGTTAGTGAGTGGGGGATTGAGTGGAGGTAGGGAGGAGGGGGCGTACTTGGTGGATGTGGTCGGCGGGAGTAATTCAATGGCTGCACTGCTGGACTGCACTGGCGGGTGATGATGGTGGAGAGAGACAGACGTTGTGGTGTGGCTTGGCGCTTATGTCATGCGGTGGGCGGTGCAGGGATGCGTGTGTGACCCCGCGACGTCAATGATCGGGGGAACCTGCATTGGCGAGAGAGGAAGAGTCCGAGACTGAGTCTGAGAGTGGGCGACGGTTCGAGTCCTCTGTGCGGCATCCATCGACGTCGAGCATCGCGATAGTCGACATATATCAACCACCACCACATCTCGCGAGAAGGGAATCAATCACAGCTTCTACAGCTCTGGCTCTGCAGTCAATTGTCTGCAGCTCTCTGACCTACTACCAGCTATACATCTACTACACACCTCCACACACCTCCCCAGAGATGCCCTTCCCCTTCACCCTCCCCACAACCTCCCCCATCTCCTACCCCACCTTCTTCACCTCCCCCTCCCACCCCTCCCTCCCCCTCCTCGCCTCCTCCCACCGCGGCACCCTCCGCAATGCCCTCAAAGCCCACAAGCGCCTCCCCCCCGCCTCCCAGGCCGCAAACATCCCGCACATCATCACCCTCCTCACCAAATACACCACCCACCTGCTCACGCTCACCACCGCCCTCGAAGACAACACCGCCTTCCTCCTCCCCGCCGCCCCGCAGTTCACAACCTCCTGGCGCGCAACACTAACACCCCCCACCCGCCGCGGCCGCCTCGCGGGCGAATCCCCGCGCATCGCACGAAACGGCCTCAGCTATGAGATCTTCTTCACCCTCAGCACGCTCGCGTACGCGCACACACTGCAGGCCCTGAACCAGCTGCACCAGGTCCTTGCCTCCCCCTCGGCTGCTGCAGCGGCAACGCCGGCACCGGCAGACCCGCAGCAGCTGTTTAACCTTGCGGCGGCGAACCTGCTCACCGCCGCGTCGGTGTATGAGCATCTGCTGACGCGGCCGCGGCCGCCGTCGGCGGAGACGTGGCCGGTCGAGTTGACGCCGCCAGCGCTGGCGGCGCTGAGTGCGGTTAATATGGCGGACGCGACGCTGGTCGCGGTCGTGAAGCAGGATCCGTATCCGACGTATGTGGCGCTGACGAGCACGGGCGGGGAGGCTGGGAAGAGGGAGAAGAGGAGGAAGGGGGAGGTGGGGGTGGGGGTGGCGTCGAGGGAGTGGTTGTATAGTCCGCCGGCGCCGCCGACGAGCGTGCGTGCGCTGCTGCTGGCGAGGCTGTGTGTTGCGGCGAGCGACCATGCGGGGAGGGCGCTGGGGCTGCTGGGCGGGGTGGAGAGTGTGGCGGTGGAGTTTAGGGCGTATGTGGATGCGCTGCAGAGGGTGGCGAGGGCGAAGGCGTGTCGGTTTTTGGGGGTTGATGCGGAGGGGGCGGGGAGGTGCGGGGAGGGGATTGCGTGGGTGGGGCTGGCGAGGGAGGTGTTGGGGGGTGCGGGGGGCGGAGGAGGAGGAGGAGGGGGGAAGGACGGCGTGTGGGGAATGGATGCGGGGTGGGCGGAGGAGGAGAGGGTGTGTAAGGCGTTGGAGAGCAGGTGGAGGAAGGTCAATGATTCGGTACTGTTTCAGGTTGTGCCTGGGACGGCGGCGGTCGCGGCGAGGATGCCGACGGGGAGGGAGATTCATAGTGTGGGCGTGTGGGAGGCGCCGAGGTTGGGGGCGGAGGAGATGAGGGCGTTGAGGATGGAGGGGGCGGTGGGGGTGGGAATGGAGGGGCTGGAGGAGGATAGTGGGGAGGAGGAGGAGCCGGCAAAGGTCGAGTATGCGGGGAAGGGGGGGTATTATTAGGGTTTTTCTTTCTCTCTTTCTTTGTTGGCATATCTCTAGGTTAATATGGAGGTTATCATTTACTGTAGTTCTCTGGATAGTAATGAGACGCATGTGGAGCTGGTATTGCTGCTTGTAATGAACTAGATGGCTGTTTATGCAATCCTGGTTTTTTGAGTAAAGAACTGGCCTCGGTGAAAAAGAAGTCTCTTAGATATGTAGAGACAAAGACTCTCGTTGGCACTCCTTCACGCACAACTCGTTAACCTGATAATGCCCTATATTCCAAGACCCAGACTGCCCGCTCCTGGTCACCCACTTCCTGACTGCAGTGCTCATTGCAGTATCTATATATAAAGAAGTACCCTTAAGCTACTTCCTGATGGAAAGAAGTAACTGGCAAAGAAGAAACTTCATAGATGTAGCTAATTGTGTATTCTTAGCTAGCTGCTTCCTGATGGAAGAAAGTGAACGGTAAAGAAGTAACTTCGTAAATGAAGTTAACTGTGTATCCTTAGCTGGCCTGAGGGTCCGGCCAATTTCCCAGTCGAGAGGATCTGCCCCTGTGGGGCGTGGAAGCTGTCAGATCCTGGGGATATGCTAATTAGCTGCATGTACCTACAGTCTTAAGCGACTTCCCTGGCCACTCGGATAGCCAATGATAACTGACGGAGAAGAGTGTGGTAGGAACTACTGGTTCAGGCTTCAGGGCCACGGTTTAGTGGGTCACTAATAGGTGCGGTCACTCACACACCCACAGTTCCTACCATGAATTACATGTAGTTTACAACCATTTTATCGTTTAAGGGTCATTTTCTGTATTTAGAAATAATCAAGCAGGTTAATTTATTGACGCACACCACAAGAAGTACGTACAGAAGCCGGTTACACATATACGGTGTTGGTCGTCTCTTAATATGGACGTGAACTGTCCGAGGGTACATATGTATCTAAGTGGCTAGCTGGGGGTCCGAGTAGCATATCTGTAGCTTTTCTGAATATAATGAGCTATAAGTGCACGGGTTATGGAAAGTAATGTATATACCTAAGGAACTTAAGAACAACAATAGATCAGGCGGTTAATTGGACGTGGAAATGGACAAGCTTGGCGCTCGAGTGACGTACTGTGATTCGCTCCGTAAGCTCCCTCAGCAGCCAAAGTCTTCGAGGGGTGTAATCTTGGCGCCTGCGGCGTAGTTATAAAAGGCAAGCTTCTCATAGTTTACCAATATTCGCCACTATAGGCTTCACGACTGGCTGCACCGTCCGGCATCACAGACTCTCGCGATCGATCGATAGTCTTTCCATCACTCCCTCCTACCCTTCGATCCTCACGGGCCGCAACGTGCTTCTTTTAGAATTACCCTCCCCACCCACTACTTAAGCGTTTCCCTGAATTCTTCTAATCGGTGTTTTAGGCGGTAACTGAACTCCCCTAGCTATCATGGGATAAGATATCACTTGTGCGTCTGCCTTACATGGTGCGTGCTTCTCCTTCACGGGAGGATGTTTTCCTCCTTTTCCCTGGACTCGCCCTCATGGAGGGAGGCTCTTTTCGCCCCCTATCAGGCTAGACTCCAAGAATTTTCTTTGTTTCTTGGTCTTGTTGGGCCTTGGGCTGTACCGAGCGAGGGCTGGAAGAGAGCGGAGGATTGGCCTGGTGTCGATTTTTAGCGTTGTGCTTGTCAAGGCACAGATGTGCTTTGAGAAGTCTGCCTTGGTGCTTCATGTGCCCCAGCTCTGGCACGAGCCACATATCGATGATAAGGTACAGATATGCTCTTCTTCGATCTCAGGGTATATACAACCAAGTCCCATCCTGCTGAAAAAGTCGTAAAGGGGGCCATTTGCAAATATTGAACCTGATGGGAGGGCCTCTGAGTAAGGGTAGGATGGGGTATTGAGTTTTCTTGGGCTCCTCGGGAGGGACATTGATTTCCATATCCTGAAAAGCCAGAGAGAGCGGATAGAAGAGTTTATGTCAAGATTTTAAACTTGTTACTCATACGAGAAGCCATCAGCAAACACGGGGGCACATATCCAAGGAGAAAGAATATATTGGCTTCCGTGATCGCAATAACTAGAAGAACCTTCTATATTATAAGCTCGAGCTCAACTATACGTATCTAACTTCCGAGCGCGCGCCAAGACCAGCTAGACAAACATCGATATCATTGGTGTTTAGTGACCATACGGGAAACACCACAGCGGCCCGTACCTCTCTCTTCCCCTTGCGCCCTTACGAGGAATACGGTACTGAGATTCCAATCGATATACAACGATAAAGTGGTGAAATTAATGAATTAAACAAAAAATAAAAAATAAAGTGGTGAAAACCCACACCTCTAGTGGCTGAGTAACCGATCTCGAGGCTGAGTTCTGGCGATATATATGGTACTGCGCCCACTCTTAAAGATAACCAAAAGTGACGGAAGGTCAATCGCTTATAACTTCACCATAAAAAATGATAAAGAAAAAGCGGAATGATAGAACTCTAGTACTAGTGATGAAGTTTAGTTCTATCATTGCAGATTTTTGATATCTCTCATGGTCGCGAAGTTATAAGAGATTGAAAATGGCTATTTTTTGTATGTAAAAAGCGCCAAGACTGAACAATATTAATTATACCTATTTATACCCACCGAAAAGCAAACCTCGTCGGAGTTGTGGCAGTGATGCTAGAAATGAGCCCTCTGACTGGTCGTTGAGTCCACATCCATATGTCGCCGTGTCACCTTTAAGAGTGTGCGCACCTATGACTCTTCCATGTACCCAACTCCTGTATTTAAGAAGTGGTACGCCTCTCTTCTCTCTTTCACCCCACAAGTTCTATCGCGCGGTATATCATACTTCTTGTTATTTTTTATTTTTACGGAGAGTAGGTTTCATGCTGCTGACTTTTTCTACCACATCAGGTTTTCGTTGTGAGGGGAATGACTGCATCAGAAGCACTTTGGGGGGACGACCCAACTCGAAATAGTGCCCTTCCGATCTACATTGTATTCGGTTTGTCTGGGACATATGCGCGCTCCACCTAGAGTACATACCAGAACCACGCGGGCTCAGCCGTACCTACACACAGCTGGTACCAGGATCATCTTCACCCGACCGTGCTGCTGCCTAGAGCTACTACTTGCTACTTTGATATTGAAATATCTTGAATCCAACCGTCTCCCTACTCAAGCCCAAGGAAAAAAAAAAATTCTCCCTCTTTCGACTTCAGGGTGGAATATATATGTGCGGCCTGGAAGCGGGTACATATGTTGATGTGGCTGAGCGCGAAGCGAAACTAGAGGGAGACAATTTTAGACAGCATTTGACCAAGCCTACGACCAAGACACGTAAATACCTGATGTGATGTGATGTGAGGAATCAAGCTCTGCAGAATAGGCTGCAGCTTACCGAAGCCTCCATTACTACATACACTTCCCTCAAGCTTACATATGTGTTCTGAACTGAATTTCCTACGAGCCTACTGGCTGACTTTTTAGCCTGTGTCTCGTTTGCGTAGTTGACAGGGGCGATCAGCAAGTTTTGACAGGCTATCAAAATAGGTAGAAAATTTACCGGAGGCGCAGCGAATGCTAGTCTTTACGGTCGACAAGGGTACAGAGGGGGGAGGGTGAGGAGAGTATAAGAACGCATAAAGCCCCCTCATATGTACCATTTGTGTATCGGTACCATTTCGAGTCATCTCTAGCTTTAAGCCCCAAATAAACGCACGAACAACTTCTGTTGTGTCCGTCAGGGGGTCTCCCAGTTGATATTATATTGTTCTACTGGGTAAAAACCATCAGCACCATAACTGCCAGAACTACATTCACGACAGCCGCCCCCCATCGGCGGGAAATCTTCAATGATGGCTTCGAGCACGCCGTTCAGCGAGGCTGAACGGTATAAATTCAACACAATATTTAGCAATAATGGGTCTACCTTCCAGCATAATATACCAGCCAACCCACTAATGGCAACGGGAAGATGCGAGACATGGAAGAGGGTTAAGCTTTTGGCCAGAGGGGCATTTGGAACTGTTTGGTTGGAAACTGAAGAGAAGGGTCAGCAGCTGAGAGCGGTTAAAAGGATTGCAAAGACCACTAACGCGCTACATTTGAGGGAGTTGTTGACCCTCACAAAGCTGACAGTGGTATGTAAATACCTCTTTCACTTTCGGGGTAGAATGACACCTTTACTAAAGAAGTTAAACCTTTCTGTAGTATCCGAAACATTTCGTCCAGTTTCTCGGCTGGTTCGAGAGTGAGGAGGATATGTACTTCGCGATGGAGTATGTCAAGCATGGTGACCTCAGTAGGCTCATTAACAAGAGTAGTGCACCGATTGCGGAGAGTGATGTGAAGAGTATCTCACGACAAATTCTCGATGGATTAAAAGTCATGCACGACAACAATTTCTGCCACCGAGACCTAAAGCCAGAGGTAATTAGAAATGTATACATATGATTCTCAGAGCATGTGGCTCACATCAATCAATAGAATATCCTAGTCGTTTCACCATCACCTATCATCGTTAAGATTTGTGATTTCGGAGTCTCAAAGCGTTTGCAGGAAGGGACCAACTTCAGAACTACCGTTGGTACTCTTGGTTACGTCGCACCAGAGGTTTCGGATTTGTTTGATAACGATTCGTCCGTGTACACCTGTGCGGTGGATATCTGGTCGCTCGGATGCCTTATATTTGCGCTTCTGACAAAAGAAACACCATTCCCGGCCACGAGGAAGTTGATATCGTACGTGGAAGGTCTCATCCCGTTCCCAGAGTCGAAACTGGTGGAAAGAAAGGCGAGTCAGGATGCTATAGCCTTCATTATAAATCTGATGATGCCGGAGCCGGAGGCGAGGTTGACCGCTCATTCGGCGCTCAGAGAGCCATGGCTTCGGGAGGAGTTAGAGACAACGGGCAAGAAGGGGCGGACTAGTGGTTAGAGACACGCAAATATCTCTTAGACGGACTTTTCGCTAACTAAACGATAGGTCGATCTACTAAAAAGGCACCACACCGCTGCTCCGATATGCACTGTGCAGCACACCATGGAAACCTCAACGCCGTCCGCGTATTCGCAGAAAGAAGAGGATCAAATGTCAAACTTAAAAACAAGCAAGGACGGACCCCTCTCCACTCCGCAGCCGCAGCGGGCCATGTCAAGCTGGTGCAGTACCTTTTGAAGGAAGGGGCAGATATCAACGCAACTGGTAGATTTGGAGAAACCCCGCTCCATTGTGCGGCCTCCGCAGGCTATACAGATATTGTGAGGATCCTGGTGGAGGAGGGAGCCGAGATCATGTATAGGAAGAAGGACGGGCAGACCCCTTTGCATTCCGCCGCGGCGAGTGGGCACTGTGCAGTTGTCAATCTGCTATTGGAGGCAGGCGCAGATATTTGTGCTACCGACAAGGACGGACTGACAGCACTGGGAGAAGCTACATCTCTGGGGCGAAAGAATATGGCAAAGATGCTCCTGGAGAAGGAGGGAGACTATAGCGGTGGTAGCGGGTGCGGTGAGAATCACCGTGGAACAATGATTAAGAGATCGCGTCCCAGTAGAGATAAAGGATCTTCTGGTAATATAGTCTCGCTCGACAGCCTCCAAATGGGAGTCAAACTTCGTGGTAAAGAATACAGGAACACATGGACACGCGCTGTCAAGGAATGGGAAAAACCTCCTTCTCCCTGGCAAACACCTTTCTTTTCTTGCGATAAATATATACGCAGTAAAAATGCCCCTATTCTCGAGAATATAATCATACGAATGGTTGGCGTTGTGATGGAGAGAGCCGGAGTAGCCATGGGCTGTAACCATCCAGGTGATGGGGATAGGGACCGCGGAGGATACCGCCAGAAACCTGCACCCCCTATTGTTTAAATTTATCAATAAATCGATAAAGGCGCGCGTTGAGTTTAGGGATCGGTATGGTTACTGCGAACGTAGCGCATATGAAATAAAAGTTTATCAGTTATGTGTATTCAAGGGATAAAGCAAGAAGTAACTACTACTCAAGCATACATGGAATTTCGTTGAGTACCTGAAGAGAAATTTGGAAATCTCGAGAGGTGGTGCAAGGGAGTTATATATGTTTTGACAGCGTTCCTTATTTTGTTCCTTTGTTGTTTTTATTAGTCGATCTTCACTTCATATCTATGCATGTACTCAGGAGGTTTATGAAATTTAATTTGAATCAAAAGTATACTTCAAGTCCTTGTCGTCTATTCAGTGGATTGATATAGGTATTACTGAACGTGTTCTTTCCTGAAAGCACAAGGCTATACGTGTATGTGCATATATGTGTTTGTTTAGTTTATAGCCTATGACCGCAGCCAGAGCAAGGTTTTAAAATCAATAGAAATATTGCAGAAAGCCTAGCTTCATCATTTTAGGGCCCGTTCGGACAACCCAATAATCTAGATTATTGGCGATAATCTGACGGATTATCGACTTTTGGATTATCACAATAATTTATGCTGTTCGTGCAATTGAATAATCCAACATTCGGAACTCCTGATTATCCCAATAATCCGCCAAGGAAACAATCACCTTCAGAGGTAATTATTCCCACACAACACAGATATCCTGAGAGCTAACGTTATCCGGACATGTAGATTATCCACTTATTATGAGTATTATGATTATCACTTCCACTACCTGATAATCCAGTCTGTCCAATAACCCGAAGAAATAATCTAAGGTTGTCCGAACGGGCTCTTAACTTATTGCCAACAATCTTATCTAATCTTATCTAATCTATGTGTGACAAGACCTCTCAGCGTGACACAAACTGACACTTAGATACATGTATGTATAGATTTGCTGTCGACGAAGTAGGAGTGTCCTGTCTCTACCACTTATGATTTTTTCGAATGTTTACTGCATTCTACTAATGATTATCGTATTATATCTGCAGACCTCGACCCATTGATGCAAGGTAATATGAGCTGATCCTGTACCATGTCAAACACCTGATATGGCCTGTTTTCGCAAGAGAAACCACGCCGCCGAGCTCACAAGCAAAGCTATATAATATCTCCTTGTTAGATGGAGGAAAGCTCTCTAACTTTCTGATAGCAATCTTAACCAATGCGCAATTACTTTACTTTACTTCCTCTCGCTTTCCAATCTTTCCTAAGCTTCAACACCACCACTACTACCAGTATGGTCCATTCCCACTTCCCTGCAGACCCGGAATGGAAGGTGTTGTTGCAGGACCAGCTCGTTAAGCAGCCAGTGAACTTCTTCCAGCTTGCAACGGTAGCGGAGGCGTCGGTGCCGCATGTCAGGACATTGACCTTGAAGGGATTCTTAGGCGAGACAAGGTATGTCGTTTGGTCTAGCTTCGAGCAAAAGCATGATACATGCATTTTAAATCCTCAACTAACAATAATTAACACATTTACAGCTACTCAAAAAAGAGCCAAATACCTGAAGAATCGCGCAATCCATCTGCACGGTCGGATGTGTTCTTCATCACTAGTAACGCCCAGCAAACGAAGTTCAAAGACCTGGCGTTTTCCAATCAGGTGGAAGCAGTATTCTGGATCGCACCTGCGGGAACGCAATGGCGGATTCGCGGTCACGCCGTTGTGATTGGAGGTAAAGGTGAACTCGAAGCTACAGGCCGAAAAGAACTCCATAGACACCTCACTACATCTGATCCTAGCTGGAGCTGGGAGAAGGAGTTACAGAAGATATATGATGGCCTAGATGCGAAATCCAGGGAAAGCTTTGGGGTGAGTGAACTAGTTCTTATTTGTGGCCCTTCAAGTTCATTTTTGTTCGTTTGTGCATGATCTAGCGTTGCTAATACCTGTTCCCTACAAAATAGGAATCTGAGGAGATATCGGAGGACTTTAGACTTTTGGTAGTGGTGCCAGAGCACATTGAGGCAGATATGCTGAAACCGGAAGAGAAGAAATTGCACTGGGCGGTGGAGGCAGAAGTTGCATCCAAGGTCTAAAATAGTTTATGATCTCCTGTGTATTTTATCGCGTAGTGGGTTGGTTTACTCTATGTTGATTCCCTGTTGTTTATCTGCGGCTTCTTCCGTTTCCGAGTGAGAATGCATGCGGTGACACAATGACATCACCATTTCTTGGTAGTAGTCTACAAATCCCGGTTTGTATTGCGCAGGAATTTCATATCTCTCCTGCCCCCCCCATGGACTGTTCTCCATCCACAATTCTGTTCGAGATCCCCCATACCAACATAAACATTATACACAATGCCCTGCTTCGGTTCCCGCAAAAGGTCAAACCACCCCGATACGGAGCCCCTTCTCGCCCAATATGATGAGAACACTGCACTCCAAAGAAAAGCCCATGGAAAGCTCCACACATACCAGATGATACGTGCTCTTTCGAAGGGCTATTTCCCTTCAACAGAGCAGACCATAGTCCAGCTTCGAACGCTTCTTTCCGTGGACATCTTGAACCCTACCAATACCCAGTTGACAGCTGATGGCCGGAAGTTTGTGCGTCACGTCAGGAAATTTATCACGGAGTTCATTGAGTTACTACAGGAGAAAAATGGACAAGATCAGTTGCAAGAGTTTTTGTGGTGTGCTGGGAAAGCTAGAGTTGGATTAGATGCCCAGGACTTGGTGCAAACAGCTACAAATTCGAAGGCCAGGGCGGATGCAAGAGCTGGTAACAAACAAATATTGATTACCTCCCCATTTACTGTCGCTGACATGATTTTTATACAGCATACGACTCACTTCAAACCGTCTTCGATCTCTTACTGGCAAACGGCGACTTTCGAAAGCTATTCTCAGATATAACTACGCTCATCCGTCAGGTTCTTGCCGACACCGCTACAGCATCCGCAACCGCCGCGCGAACAGTCGCCGAAACGATATCACCCGACAAAGGCGAACTCGAGGCAATTACGTCAAAGGACACTGTTTTCGCGTCCGATATCCCTAGAGAGGATGTTGTGGAAGTGCCAGCGCGGGAGGTTGCGGACGCAGTGGTGATGGGAGTAGCTGAGACTGTTGGAGAAACAATTGACAGCGCAAGGAGAGAGTTTGGCCAGGACGACAGAAGGGATGCCTTATTTGGCCGAATGCGAATGGCTGTCCTCCGGCTGAGGAGAAACACAGATTACACAGAATCAGTTTCAATTTTATCCCTTCTTCTCAAGCGTTACGCGTACACATACTCCCGAGCTCTAGACAACACAGCCGCCGCTTTGGGAGAAGACCTACAACCGAATCCAGAGCTGGACAGAGCCCTCAAATGTTTTACAAGTATTTTCAAGTCGTTCGGAGAAAAACGAGAGTGGGATGAGCTGTCGAGACGGTGGGATAGAGTGATGAGCCATATCCATCGCGATGCAGAATTTGAAAGTGTTATGGACGATCTTGGCAGCTCGGTTCAAGCTTTTCTAACAGATCCAGATTTCGTCTCATCTGCAGACGATAAACTATCCGCAATCCGCGAGAAAATACGCGGTGTTGGCACTGAAGGGACTGTCAGGGGGGATGTGGATGCGTTGCTTGAACAAGTACATGCTGTGTACCTTTCAATCATTAACGATGCCTCTGTGGCTAGAATACTCTCCACATCCCGCGCAATCCTCCATACACTATTTCCAGTTTCCTCTGATCACATCATGAATCCCAATCTTACATCGGATATGTTCTACGTGCTTCTCCCGCTTGCTCTCAAGTTGGTTCAGTTTGTGCCGATTCCGCGCCTCACAATTTCTGCACCTGAGATTGACCTGTTGGTCGAGAATCTAATCATCGAGCCGGGCGACACGATAAATGATTCATCATTTTTCCCCTTCCGCCTTAGAATCGAGGCCCAAAATAATGTCGAGATTCGCAAGGGCCTTCACCGTAACACTGCAAGTCTAGACTCCTTTGCGACGATCAAGATAGAAGGGATCACAATGCGCGCAGATGAGGTAGGATACTGGTTCCGCCTTCACAAAGGACTCTTGAGGTTCAGTGAGTCTGGCTTGGCTGGTATCCAAATGGACAATAGAGGCATGGACATCCATCTCGATGTTGAATTTGGAAGGGACCGCGTCGACCAGATTGTGAGTCTGCGTGGTGTGCGTGTCAAAATCCATAAGTTATCGTACACGCTGCAAAAATCATACTTTTCGTTTGCAGCGTGGCTATTCAAGCCTGTCATACGCCGAGTGTTGCGGAGAACACTTGAACAGGAGATAGCAGCAAGCATTGAAAGCGCATTGAAGTTTACAAACCGAGAATTGTTATTCGCCCGAGAGCGCTTACGGGCAACCAGAATTTCCGAACCAGATGACTGGAGGAAGTTTATCCGTGCTGTGGTTACAAGATTGACACCTGCGGAGAATCCAGACGTGGATGTTCGCATGGGCGTATTGCCGCAGAGACGAGAAGGTGTTTTCGAAGGCAGGAGGACGCCGGGTAGTTTGGTGGGACTCTGGGAAGAAGAGGGGGAGAGAGCAGGTGAAATTGTAGACGATGAGGCTACAGGTGGTTGGAGAAATGAGGTTTTTGACGTTCACACCGTTATGATGACTTGATGGGTTTATGATATGATCGGAGTTTGGAGGTTATTTAGGAAGGTATATGGATGATTTTCCATCGACGTTTTATCTATGTATGGACGTTTGCGGGCCGGGCCACATACACATTATTTTCAGAGATACATGTAATACACATAATACACATGAGGGTATGATGACAATGGAGTACAGGTACATGTATGTAGAGTACATGTATCTACACATGATCATGAGATGTAAGCTTAACCCGAGTACACATTACGGTACATGCGGTAAAAGAGTGGTTCCTATGGGGCGCGACGCACTTAACCTTATTATGTCGATAATCATAGGCCCATGTTGAATCCAAGATGACGTGATGAAATGTTATTGTTGCATGACCGATTACAAGCGAGGGGAGCTCTATTACCTGCTGTAAGGCGAACTTCAATGAAATTTGCCAAGACATTACAGAAACCCGGAATAAACACCAGGAAGGTCTCCGAGTGGATCAGTTTTACATGCCTCTCTCTCCGAATGAACAAAAGAAAAAAGCACAGGAAAAAAGAATGTTTTCACAATAGAGCATGTATCAGATCGACCAAGTTGAACACAAAAGTACATAGTAAAGTACACCCGTGCCCTACCTTACGGAAATACCTACATGTAGTTACATGTACGTGTACGCTCCCACAAATTAGGTTAGGGCCCGTACCATGATTGTTCCGCAGCGGTAAGGTACACAGCCTGAGCATCCCTGGGGAGATCCCCTGAAAATGCGGGGAAGGAATAAAAGACCAACAACATAATAAGCCAAGTCGACGCCAAGTCACGATCCACCCTCATCGTTCCGAACAACGATCGCAAAAATCACGTTTTGGTGTTTGATGACGAAAGAGCCAAGGTGTATTGTTGCTTGGGATGCTGTCCCGTGTGTTGATATTTGTCATTTGAGTTCCCGGTAGGTACATTTTTCCTGACAGTCTAACTGGGATGTGTCTTGGTAAGACATCATATGTGGCTCTAGTTAGATGGCTTCGTAGATGGGATTTTGAGGGAGGGATGGATAAATCGTTAGTGGGAGAGTGAGCACGGGAACATCTATATGTACCTACATGTATCTTGTGGCCTTGAATTCAAATTCTAGAGTATGTACTCTACGTGTATAGGTAGAGTAAATATACTCACTGTCTCAGATCACCGTCTTGTCAGAGGCAGTGCTTACTCTGTTCTGCCCCGATAGACCTGGATTGGCAGAGCGGCTTACGACTTCTATGCCTAAACACGAACTTGATGGACAGCTAGTAGTCTTGGATTGTCTTGGACGTTGTTGAAGAGACGTCACCTACTTCCTCTAGCAGCGGGATGCGCAAGATGTTATTGGCTGCCGTACCGCATGCATCAGTACCCGCAGTACTTGCTACATATCTAAAATTTTGCTTTCTCTTGGTGAATACATGTACGGAACACAAAGTACCAAAGCCAGGGTATAAAATTCCACTGAGACCTGGCTTCTTATATAAATTCCTTCTTTCCCTTTATCCCCCTCGACTTCTCCTCTCCCACCTTTCATCCTTCAGCTACCTTGACGTCGCCGCTTCTTTATCCAGAGGAATTTAGACCACATCACATAAATCATCATTACCATCATGATTTCCAACAAGCTCTTGTCTTTACCTCTCCTTCTCTCTCTCCCGGTTGCATCTCTCGCCCAGAGTCTGTCACAGATTTTGGGCTCCACCGATTCTGTCTCCAGTCTGGCTGCAGTGCTTCAAGGCTATCCTGACATCACTCAATCCTTGTCAGATGCCAGGAACATCACCATTCTCGCTCCCAGCAATGAAGCATTCTCTGCCTTGATGAATGCCTCCTCTGGAATGGATATGGACAACTCTACTATCACTGCTCTGTTAACCTATCATGTGCTCGAGGGAGTCTACAGATCGGATGCATTTAGGGACACCCCTCAATTCCTGCCCACAATGTTGGATGACCCGAGATATGGCAATTTCTCCAATGGAGGTAAACAAGTCGTTGAGGCCATCAACATCAATAGAAATCCAACTTTGTTCTCTGGAGCAAAGATGAACTCCTCAGTTTCTACAGCGGTAAGGCCTAGTATTTCCTCAAGTTTATTTATTCGGCCATCCCTAACACAAGAATCTAATAGGATGTTACTTTTGATGGTGGTGTTATCCACGTGATCGATACTGTCCTTACACTACCAATGAATGTTTCCACCACTGCTATCGCCGCGAACTTGACAGCTGCCGCCGGTGCTCTTACCGCTACTGATCTTGTTGATACTGTTGATACCGCTCAATCCATCACAATCTTTGTTCCAAACAACGAGGCTTTCCAGGCAATTGGAAACCTCTTGCCCACTCTCAGTAATGAGGCTCTGATGGATATCCTCACGTGAGTCTATAGTTCTTCTAAGGATATACTTATAGGCATTGAGCTAATATCTCTATAGTTATCATGTCGTTGGATCTGTGGAATTCTCAAGTGACTTGAGCGATGACCAAGAGTTGACAACGCTGCAAGGTGGTCAATTGACAATTCGCATTGAAGATGGTAGTGTGTTTGTCAATGGGGCCCAGGTTATCCTCGCCGATGTGATCACCACCAACGGAGTTGTTCATGTTATTGATGGGTAAGACCTTATATATCGCATTAGTTACTTGTTTATACTGATAATTTAGTGTCCTCAACCCCAACAACACTGATGATGAACCCAACACAGATGCAGGTGAAACACAATCACCTGCCTTTGAATCTGCGACTCGTGTCAGCGAGGTGCCCTTCACCTCCGGTGTTCCCACTCCAACTGGTACCTCAATGGTTACCCCGTCTAGTTCAAGCACTTCTACTCCAAACGAGAATGCCGCAAGCTCTTTGAAGGGCAACGTTGTCACTGGAGCAGTCATTGGGGCTGCTATGGTATTTGCGTTTGCGATTGTTGTTTAAATGGATGGATAGGCTTTCCCCCTTTTTTCTTTCGGCTGAGACGAGAATGAGGGACTCATTATACCACATCACGATTGTTTTTTCTTCTCTTTTTTTTCTTTTCCTTAGTTACTTTCTTTCGATTTGGTAATGAGCTGTAATGAGGACTGTGAATGCGGATGGATGTTGACGGCTACAATGAGGGCATCGTGAAACAACATCATGCTATTTCGTCATAAAAAATAAAATATTATTAATCTAAATTTGGCTCCTATAAGCTTCGCATCAGCCGTTTGTCAGGAAGATATAGGGACGAGTGATAACGCAGGATTTAAATGCATGGCCTACTGCTGTTCCCATTATTGAAAGCCGATTGACAGGGAATAAAGTATTAAACTGGTCCAAACCCTTTTAGAATCAAGATAGTGATTGAAATCATTTCGGAATTACCTTTGTCAACACTTTGTAGACTCCTGAGAATGTGATAATGCATTGAACAAAAAAAAGAAAAGAGAAGAAATTTGTGAGAATATAATATAATACTTAGTAGTTCATATAAAGACAATATACCAATATCTATACCAAATATACCCTAGTTATGATCGAGACAGAAAACGAGGACTTCGGTGGATCCACATTTGCATTCGTTTCGGAAAGAATTTTAATCCCTGCTTTTGATAGCCTTCTTGTGCGCCAGCCTACAAGGCAGTACTGCCTCATGGCCGCTACCGAGTTGTGCTGTGCTTCTACAATACTCTAGTAGTTAGTACCATGTTCGCATCCACGCCACTGTCTAGCCCACTATTGCGTGTTGCAAGACATTCACATCCACGCCCTCTTCAAGCACTAGGCGTATTATATCATGCAATCTCTTTAAGTCCACTCAATTACAGTAGATAGTAGAGACATCTTCCTAAACTCCTAGATTAGCGCACTGCTTGTGCATATCTGATCCCTCTCCCCGAATACCAATATACCACCACCAACCTCTGGCACCAAGCCTCCAGTTTTTTCTGTAAGGCAGTACTCCATCTGGATCTGGGAAGAATCTTCGTTGTCTAGCTGCGTTTCGCACATAATATAGTCTCGAAGACTCGATTGACAGAACAGGTTCTTCCCTCTCATTCCCTAGGAACACGTTCATCTTCGCATATACCTCCTCCACTATGGCTTTCAACGCGATCCTCTTAGATTTCCGTATGGTAGACGGCTTCTTCAAATGTGAATCTCTCTCTTCGGGACATCCGAATTGACCGCACTCTGATGTCCCTCATTAATTCTTGCGGGCGGTGCCGGTAGTAAGATGATTTTAGATAATACCATACTCGGTTATTCCCCCATCGAGTAAATCCGCCGTTTTCTAAAGAATGTTCTCCATTCAAATCCCAATATTGGTTTCTTCCGGGCTCCTGGATCGATGGTGGTTCGCTCGCATCATGTATGTCTCAAATCTTCCTTGTAACTCTCTACCAGATGATAGTGACGGTAACGACCTGACTCAGCAACGTATACGTTGTGAGTACATATCTTTTGTAGCGAGGGAAGTGTAACTAATGAAGTTGATGATAACGTGGCTGGGAGATAGTATGGGGATAAATGCCATCTCCGCTCGTTTGTGCTGCGGCCTTTTCTGACATCTGTTGATATAGAGAAATAATGAGATCCAAAACGCTACCTTTTTACTTTGGATTATGTAGACTATATACGCCGATAAAATCCTGCGTCAAATTTTTTGTTTACCTTTAGTAGCATTCACTCAGGATCTGCCGGCCCATGCCCGCACGTCGTACTCTTCCGGCAATCTTATCTCCGGCATCTACCCAGTAACAGAGTGCCGATTTAATAAAAAGCATGACATATACCCCATTAATTGATTAAATTCATGCTTAAACTCAATCTGCGAACATTTGAGCCTATTAAACGATTGCACATGTCTGTGCTTGGTAGGAGCCACTGCAGAGAAAATGATCGAAGCTCATCATGGAGGAGTTAAACAAAGAGTTAATAAATAGTACATGTATGTAGGTTTTGTATGGTACATGCAGCAAGTCACTACTTATTGAAGGATAGATGTGATCTCGAGAAAACTACGTGAAGATATACCATTCGACGTAGTAATTGTAGATCAGTGGTGTGATATTCAAAGCCAGTAAACAGTACGCCCCAAGTTTTTGATTGCATGATGGCCATCAATCCCATACTGCTCTAGTTAGCCTCTATATTCTATGTATAATCCTGACACTTAGCTAGTAGCAATTTCGAATAATCATTATGAACCAAAACGACGGGCGAGTGGTCGCGATAAGTGATGGGCCTTGTGTGGGATTGCTCCGAGATGTTTATTTGTTGATACCTTTTAGTGGAGGTTTCTATGGTAATTACCGCCCATATGAGAGGGTATAATAATGAACTCCGAGTAATAATATTGTATTAGGATTACCTCTTAGTAAGGAAGTTTGCTGACTTGGTCGCTTAACAATCACTCAGCACAATTAGCCTTGTATATATCGACTCGAACTGACCTTCCTCGAACCTCCTCATAGGATGACTTTTAAGCCCTACTTTGCTTTTTGTGAAAAATTATATAGACTTGCTGGAATTTAAGTCTAGTGCCATGTATGATTAGAGCCGGAGTATTCGAACGACTGAGCCTCCGGTTAATGCTGTGCGGGCCTGTCCCACCTTTTCCGCTGAGAAATAGTCTTGGCACGCTGCGCCTCTCCAATTATCGTGAGCTATATTCCCATTGGCAAAGTTTCTCTTCAGCCGCATTCGACACCTCCCACTCCCTCCAGAAGCACAACTGTCGCACCTACCTCTACCTCTACTGATGTCTCTCCCCATAGTTACTGCACTTTTCTCTTTACTTCTTTTCGACAGCCACTCATGATCAACGCGACAAAAATGCTCTTGATCCAGCTCACGATCGTCTTTCCCTTCCTGGCTATTCTGGCGAGCGCCCAGAGTGAAACCTATCCGGACTGTTGTGCAGCACTCCGCACGAAGGGTCTTAGTGTCTGCGACTTTGACTTCCTAGGCTCCACCACCGCTACGACTGCTCAAACTGCCTGTGTCTGTTCCATCGACGGTATTGACACACCACTGAACGAGTCAGTGCACGCTCCACAAGTCAAAAGTGTTAAGCTTTTGGTCCGCTAACCTAGAGCGAAATAGATGTATCACCTGTATCCGCGCGACACCAGAGTTAACTGGGTACGCGGATTCATATGCTTCGATTTGCAGTAGTTACCAAACCACCGCGACGGCCATGGGTGACAACTCTACCTCTACTACCATGACGGACTCGACCAGCTCTTCGAACTCCACAACAAGGACCACCACAACGCGTTCATCCACCACCACAACAAGGGTGCCAACAACAGCGAGTACCACGACCCATGTTGCAGTGGCCAGTGCTGTAGAGAGTGGGAACGATGCAATAGGCGGCAATGTTCCAAGTATCGTGCTAGCAGCCCTCGCAGTGCTGGCGCAAATAGGCCTCTAAACTTGAGGATTGATGGATCGTGTAATTTGTGCTATGCGTACTTAGCGAGCGATTGGATGGACACTATTATTAGTTAATGATATTCACGATTTATGATGCTTCCTCCCAAGATAGTACGTCGCTGTTCATAAGTAGACTCTTTCGGTTTGAGACATATGTCTTGTCTTTATCAGTGCGGAGCTGTTATTAGGGGAGTATCGGTCCTGGGGTGCTTTTGCCAAGGACCCGTAGGGTTAGGGCTACTAAACAGTTGGCACTCCATGTCATTTATCTCCGATATTTGATGTATGTACCGGGATTTTATATTGAGGGTTGGTAAAGTCCGATAAGATCCAGGCTTACGGGGCTGAAACGAACTGTACAGTGAAAGTTGGGGCCGTTCATGTGATAAGGAACAGTAGATTTGGTATCCGCTCTGTTGATCCAGGTTCTGCCAAGAGTCTGTATTTGTACTATGGATTGGATCCACATGTCTTGTAATATTATCACTCGCCTTCTTCCTGTGCATATAACCTACCTGCTCATGCTAAATAGTATATAATCGACAATCAATAGCGGCGTTCATTGGGTACCTATCTGGTTCCCCATTGCAAGGTGGAATCACGCAAGGAGGATGCCTTATGCAGGCCTGTCTCCAAGGCCTAAACTCCTTCACCGCCTACGCCTACACAGCCTCTATCCTAAGAACCAAACACAGCAAATTCAATTTCTCGGAGAGGTAGGCCGATTCACTACATTACACCTAGAAGAATGGAGGTTGAAATAACGAGGGGTATAACTAGGCACATTTGTAATCGGTAGATACGCCGCAAAAGCACCTTCATTTGATTTTCTTATTGTCGATCGAGCTATGGATGATAACCGGCTATTGAGGTTTTATGAACGACCTGCCCGAGGGCTAGTTTGATTGCGTGTATGGACCTGAGTAGCTACTTATGCATTTCCCCGCTTGAGGAAATCACTATGATGTCCAAGCACACGCTGTTCCAGGCAATTAAGAACTACATTACATAGATAACACTGTAAACGATGTCTTGACCTGGAATTGCTGGATATCGTTATCCTAGAATGTGAGTGCTTTATTTACAGTACCACGTTAATCATCAGTAGCTCGTAATCAACAATTTCTTATATCATAGGATGAGAGTAAAAAGCGGGAGATCGGAGAAAGGAATAAATATATTTCCTTAACATACATTTCTTTTAATTTCTTCGATGTAGGTATAGATATATTCTCCTCGCGTTCATACCTTTATTTGATCCGCAAATATCTTACATACCCTCATCATCATCGGTGTAACTACATGCACTCATCATATGAAGATAAGAAAAAAGAGATTCCGTGTATTAATAGTACCACTTCCTGACAAGTCCGTGTGGGTAGCCTATGGCAATATAAGGCGTGCTGAAAGCAAACTGGAAGCGCTTCAGATTAAGTGATTGAGATTTGAGCCTGCTCGCATCCTCTTTTCACGCGAGTGATATAATGTGATTGGCTCTAGACAAATCGCGAGGGACTTGTGTTATCAAGTGATGTTATTACCCATGGGCCCCATGTATTGTGCGGGATGGGCAAAAGGTTGACCACACCTGCGCCGACTGATAAGCGATAAAGAACGGTTGATTTCTGATGTAATGTTATATGATGCACGGCAATCTGAGTGATATTGTATGATTTGTGTACCAAGTGACAGTTCATGATGACGTACTGAGCCAGCGAGTGATTATTCATGATTGACCTTATGAGGATCGAAGAATGGGATCTGACAGTGCTGGTGGCGATAACACAGTTAGCCCTGGTCATGATAAGGACAAACAACATACCACTCTCACCCTCCAGCTCCCATCACTATTCAAAACACGATGGGCGTATATAAAGACGAGTGATATTCCATGACTAGTACTATAAAACCAACCACCAACGCCAATTAGCACACTAGCAAGTCGCTCTGGCGGTGGGGATTGCACCTAGAGTAGACCTACGCCGGCACCTGCACGTGCAGCGGTTGCATCTGCACTTCTCTTTGCACTTGCACTTGCACTTCGCGTGCACCCGATAGAAGTGACAAACCGAGTGACACTCTAGCTCAGTACCTTTCCAACCACCCCGCACCGCACTCCAACTTGGAAAGCCATTCTGTCTTCAGCCGCACGCACAGAGCTTGACAAAACCCCATCTTCAGCCCCGCTCGCTAGTTCCTACTGCATGCAGCCGGGTCGTTGCGGAGCTTGCCGAAGGCTTGTTTTTGTCTTGCATGCCATGCATGGGATGAATGGGGGACGAGCGATTGGTTCTGTATGCAGGAAACGGAAAAGGGAAGAGCTAAATAAAGACTCTCCTTCTGGACCAGTCCGCACACGTATTATTGTATCTTGCAGCGTTAATTATTAATTGTTTGTTTCCTAACTAGAGCGTGATGAGGTACCGCCAAAACTCGAGGGATTGGCTATCTCCGTCCAGGGATTACCACTTGGGTGATTGGTTGAATGGCATCGATCTGCTTTAGAAATTTCCCATACAAGAAATTTTGATCGAGCCAATTTTTCGAGTTATGGCGGTGCATCAACCGCACAACTAGAGCAAACCTAACTAAACCGAACCAAAAGAAAAGAAAAAGAAAAAAGACATAATATAAGTAACCGCTATTCTAAAGAACCGCCCCACAGATGCACAGGAAGCCAGATGAAACCTTGTTATGTATTGTATCAATCGGAGCAGAGGCCTCCAGCACCGGTGGTGTCTTGACCGCTACAGACGAGGCATCTCTAGAGATGATTAATAGTACTGAGAATAGCGCTGTTTGAGTTGTTTGTGATCTACATATATATAGTAAGCCTTAGATCTAACTGGGGGAGGGGACTTTCTATGATGTAGGGGACCGAATAAGAACTGGAGAAGACTTAGGAGGCTAAGCTGTTGATGTATATCATGACGATTGGCGCAGTGTTTGGGGTGCAGTGGAGCCTCGATAATAGCATATGGTAGGGAATGGATTTTCGTGTGCCACTATCGGGGATATCTATGTTTGTATCGAGGACAGCTTTGCCTGTACCGACTCGTTTGGGATTGCCCAACTATATGCTACTATCGAGGATATGCTATTATCGAGGTTGCTACTATCGGGACTCCACCGTAGCAGTAAGGTGGCTGTCAACCTGGTTAAAGTGCCTGGTTACCATCCCTGGAAAATAGTATAATTCATCACACCTAATAACCATCACCAGCGCACCACCCACCCACCGCAACCACAACCACAACCAGAAATTACCGAGCTACCCTGGGAAACGAGCCTAGCCTTAGGGCCCAGATATTATTCTGTATTATTGTACGTTGCATTAATAATTTCTTTACCAGCGTTCACCGCCATACTACATTACAAAAGCCAACATTACGCATCCATCGCAAGGGGGTAAATATCCCCAATAACGTCCTCGCCGAGTCGGCAATCTAAAACACCACTCTCCAGGCCGCCGCCGCCATCACAAGCACCGGCACCATAAGCCCGGGTGCTCCAAGAGCCATAGTCCTAGAGCCGCCGTTCTGAGATAGAGCATCTCCTGTACCACCGGTGGTGGACGTGGAGGTGGATCTGAGGCCTGTAGAGGTGGTGGTCGGGTTGGCAGCAATAGCGGCGGTGGTAGTAGCGGAGCTACCAGTGTCAGTGGTCCTTGCAGTGCTTGCGGCCCTCGTGGTGCTTCTTGTAGCAGTGCCAGATGCGAGACCGGAGCTGGAGGCATAGGAATCGCACATCTTGTCTATGCCGCTGGCACTCTCACCAGTACATGCTATACAGCTGTGGAAAAACATTAGCATCATCACATCGGTACATGGAGCGGAGCAGAGCTTACTTTGCGAGGTTGGCTTCGAAGGTGGCCGGATCCTTGCAAAGACAGGTCATTTGTGCATCGGTGACATTATTGATATTGTCATTGTTGACATCGCAACCGGTGAGTGTTGTACCAAAGGCTATGCATGCCTCAGACTGGCCACACGAGGCAGAGGAGGACTCGGTAGCGCCTGCTGACGATGCGGAGGTGGTGCGGGTTGCAGAAGCGGAAGCTGAAGAAGCAGAGGCAGATCTAGTTGCAGACCTGGAGGCGGAGGAGGTTGAGCTGCTGAGATATACGGAGCACATATCTTGGTAAGTGAGGGTTTCCCCCATGCAGGCAAAGCATCTATGTGAGGTGGATGTTAGCATTCATGGTTGAAGTAGAGGGGAGAGAAGAAAGATGGCCCACGAAAGAGACTAGGTGAGAGGGGAGCAGTACTGGTCGATGGTGCTCTTAAAAGAGGCGTCATTGCATATGCACTTCTCTTGGGCCGCTGTATAGGTAGTTGCGTCGAGCGATATGTTACATTCAGTGAAGGTGACGACGAGACCACTGCACTCGCTCACACAGGCTGATGATGATGTCTGCGGCGAGGGAAAGGCAAATCCGATAGCGGGAAGCACATGGAGCGAAAGGGCCAAGAAGGCAGCAGCAGCAGCGGGTAGTCTGACCATCATTGAAGATTGAGGGGTACGGGTGTGATTTGATGAGACAAGAGAGAAACACACGACGGTTGAAAGGTGATGATCCAATGTGAGTGGAAAGGGACAGAGGGGATGGGGATGGGAGGAGACACGGTACTCTTATACCCCAATTCGAACACAGGCCCATAAATTATCCCCAGCGTGTGTAACATGCACATAGATGTATGTGTCCATGGATCCAGCCAGTGTGGTCAAGATCGCTCAATTGGATAAAAGGGAATGGGCGTATATACATGTATGTGCCGCTGCGGCTGGGTTCACGACACTGGCGATGTGCGTTGAATATCAGAAGACATCCGCGGGGGGCGTGTACTCGCCCTCCTTTTGAAGCTACTCTACTCTTCGCTGCTGCAATATGCTCCCTCAATTGATCAATCGCGAATTAAACTCTATAATAGGACCGCAGGCCCGTATGGTAGAGAGAGACACGATTCTGTATCACCCGGGATGTACACTCCCTCGAGGTTCATGCATCCTGACAGGCTGGGGCCTGTTGTGGGACCAGGTACAGCCTGTACAACTACTGTGCACGTTGCACACACACTAGCGCATAAATAGGAAAATATAGGAGAGGCGGGGGATGCTCGAGTACATACATACATACTCTACTCTAGCCAGTGGACCAACATGGGGTTTACGACTCTCGAGTACTTGGATTAAGAAAAGGTAGAGTAGAATACATGTATTGTAGAGAAAAGGGACATGGGGGCGGGGATTCAAGAGGGTTATCAAGTTGGGGTTCTTTAATGCCTAGCTTCCTCTGCTGCGACACTCCCCCCGCCCCAGCTGGAAAGAGGGAGTGCACTAGAGATCTTCAATCACATGTATGTAAGTAGACTAGGTTAATTGAATTGCGTGTTCTGTTAGGCCGATAAAAAAAAAGGTCTTGAAAAGACTCGGCAAGCCGTTGATCATGCAGTTACACAATGCTCTGTGTCACATTGTGTACCACCCCCCCCCCCCCCCCCCATGGCCATGCAGGTTCGGGACTACATGTACTCAATTGAATTCAAGCAAGGCACACCCCATCCCGATCAGCCTCGCCCTTAATCTCCACACTGACAGACCTGCAGTAAGCGTAGGTATTTGTTCCGTCTTTTGAGTTTCCTCTCTTCTGCCACGCCCCATGTCGCGCGATAACCCCAATGCCCACACAAGCCAGCAAACAGTACACCTTCCCCGATTATATACAGTTTAGACTTGGAGTCTATCGCTCGGTTCATGTCTTCCGACTGCTGTGAAAGGTGTGCACCTTATATGGCTGTGCCACAGCCATGCAGTCACGTGGGTGTCCAGGAGGGGTAAACGTTTCCCTTCATGGCTGATTCTGTGAGGTATCAACGGCACTGTATGCGCTCTACTCTAAATAATAGAGTACCGCAGAAACTCGCCAACTTGATTATCTCCGTGCAGGGATTTCTTCATTGATGATTGGCTGAAAGGCAGAGATCAGCTTCAGATATTTCCTCTACAAGTTAGTTTTTGGTCAGATCCGCTAGCAAAGTTCGTGAGTTTTTGCGGTACTCTAAATCTGCGCCTATTTTCGGCTGATCGGCACTGGATTCTAGTGGCTGCATGCTTGAAGAAGTCAAACCGTTGATTTGAATTTTAAAGTGCTGTGACCGTGTTTAGGTTCACAGGTGTAGACGAACCGCGACAAAGTTTTTATTGGAACGAACCATTCTATTCCTCGGATAAGGATGACGAATTAAACAGGACACGCTCAATTTCTTTGCGGAGTGACCATGGAATCCATGCCTAGAAGACGGGGGCATTGTAGCCAGCCGGTTGGTGTTGGTGATAGTTTGTACCATATGGATGTCGGAACCCTGGGCCTCGGCCTCGAGTATTTATTTGCTCCCCTTTACTCCTTGGCCTTATTGTTTGACGGTGTGGCCATATATACCTATATCATTTTTCGTTGCTTGCGGGAGTACGCCATCAACCCGGATGCCTCAGCTACAGCTCTCACAACTGGCTACCCACCTCCGTACCTTATCAAGTCCCATTAAGTGAGCATATACTAAAGTCTAGTGCTATAGTAACGAGTGATTTCTCATGATCGGTTCACTACCGCTGATGTCTACATCCCCACTTTTTTTGACTGCGGTGGAGGAACACTATCCACTGGCTATCACTTGGGAGTCTGGCTATTTCCTTCTACTTTCCGGATCATTCGGCTTCTCTTCCTGTCGGTTTAAGTCATCAATCTCTAATTCTCCCTCCATGATATATCATGACCAGCGATACGTCAATAAAAGTCTAATTTAAAGAGTCACACGTATTATCGAGATTTCTTGACATATCTCTTTCAAACAGTTACTGACATGTATGTTTCACACGGTCGCAAAGAATCTAACTTTGCACTGGCCCTTCTATGCTAAATTACTCCACGACCTGATCGGTTTGTAACGTGTCCCTCGTATTAATGATGGTATTTCGACTCTTCTAATGGCGAGGTTTTGGGACATACAGTTACTCCTGAGCATGAGCCAATGGGAAGGCTAACTTTCAGCCTGCCCGCCAGGACCTTGATAAGGGCAGGGATAGTGATAAAAACATGCCTATTAGGTTAGGGCTGAATATGGAGTATCGTCATTACCGGGTCCCCATATCTCGTGCGGTTTTGGGGCCTGAGATCTTTGATATTTATGATCGGGCGTATTATATATCTTGATTTGTCAAGATGAATAACAACCAACTAATGAAATATGTTAGTATACATACACTTCAGCTTGTAGGGGTCTACACCGCTACATGGCCGGAGGTGCAGTCAATCGAGGTGCAAAAGCTGTGCGATATGTTTTCCGAAGTGTGTGGCGTTGTAGGTACTCGTCTCGAACGAACCCCACTGAGCACAACGGCGTTCGAGCGAACACGTGTCGTCCAATCGGGATGTACCACACACTGTACAGTACAGAATTCCCAGTTCACCGATAACTACAAGTACCTCTCAACTAAATACTCCATGTCTTCCTGACCTCATTTTAATATTAGAGTCTTCGATTAATATCACAGCTACCTCTCAGACCATAGACGTCACGAAAAAAGCGCCAAATAGAGACGAGTTCGCACTGGCTAGGACCTCCACAATCAAAGAGTAAACTTCTTTATCCCAAACCGCCTCCCCTACGTCTCTTCGGTATAGCCTGTGTGGCGACATAAATCCGCCGTCGACCACTGGTATAGATTACAACTCCGCATTCAGAATCATCCCCATATATCAAGCACGCGTAGATATAGCCATGGAGTTTTGTGGCACTGTTGTGGGTGTGGTGGGGTTGTATAGTGTCTGCCTCCAGATCATGGAGCAGTTGGATGATGTGCGGAACTTTGACGACGAATCGGGAAAGCTTCGTACACTGTTTGAAATCGAGAAGCTCATCTTCACCCGATGGGGCAACAGGGTAGGAATTAACGATGAAGCGGAATGTCATCGCTTCCTGAGGAAGGATTCGGATCAATATCCTTTGATTTACAGGATTCTCAAACAGCTCGAAAACGAATGGAAACGTGCGGAAACGTTTTTCACAACGTATAATGTGGAGTAACCGGGTGTGACCATCAAGTCTGGTTCCGCTGTTGGCAGCAGGGGAAAGACCTCTATCCGGAGAAAGCTTGTCTGGGCGGTAAAAGATAAGAAGCATTTCAGGACCCTCCTCACGGATGTTGGAACCATTGTTCAAAAGCTGGATAACCTGGTTCCCAATAGTAGTGCTGGTTCTGAGGTCAGAATTAGGGAGATGGAGATGAGCTTGAAGGCACTTGAATCGCTTCTCGAAGGTAGGAAGCTATTATAAGAAATATAAATGTAGATGGCCTAAGATAAGTTAATGATCGATGGTAGAGAACATATCTCAGAGCGAGAAGGATAGGAAAGGGGCTGGCGAGTTTCAAGATCAGGTCACAACACATATCGACAGTGAGTATTTCCCCAACGCGGAGTTATATGCGTGGAATGGTAGCTAACGTACAGGGCCGAGATTTATAGAGGAAGATCGTGATAGGCTTTTGCGTTGGGTTGGCGCTGTTTCGACGGATTATGAGCTCGATGACGCGTTACGCGGTATACATACATGCACATGCACCTGGATTCGCTCCACTCAGGTTTTCCTGAACTGGTTCGGTCCACCTGATGTTGCCACCGGTGCATCTTCTCCTGTCCTCTGGTTTCACGGTGGTCCTGGGATTGGTAAAACACATCTCTCGGCAAGTATTATTAAATATCTCCAGGATCACTCTTCCTCATACCCCACGGCGTTCTTTATGGCCACCCACGCCGATTTAAAAAAGAGCCAGACCACTTACATCCTCCGCTCATGGGTCTGCCAGTTGATACAGAAAGAAGAGATTGCCTTGAAAATAGCTCAGAAGGTGAAGCCTAAGAATGGAGACGCGGTACCTACTGCGTTATGGAATATATCTTTCGCGCTATTGTGAAAGGACTGGGACCTTGTTACTTGGTCATAGACGGATACGATGAGTGTCTGGACTATGACCCTGATTCACGGTCATCGAGTAAAGGAGCTCTGCAGAGCTTCATGAAAGAGTTACTCATATCAACAGTGTCCACAGAAGCGAAGATCTTGATTGTGAGCCGGAACCTAGACACTATTAGATCTGGTCTTTACGAGCCCATCAACGAATCAAAGTTACGTCGGGTAACCGAGTACCCGGTCGCAAAAGAAGACACTCAACAGGACATTGAATTAGTCTCGGGCGAGATTGTTGAGTCAAAGATTCAAGACGATTCCCAAAAAAAGGCGATATCGGACCAACTCAAGAAAGGTTGCGATGGCATGTTTCTTTGGCTAAGGCTTGTGAATGAGCAGCTCGAGCTGGGGATGCCATATACAGATATTAAGGATATACTCGACTCCGTGCCAGACGGCCTCGAGCAGGCATACCAACGAAACATCGATGGAATTCTCAAGACGGGCATTAAAAATCGTCAACGAGCACTTGATATCTTTCCAATCATGCTTTTCGCAATCCGGCCGCTTTCCGTCACGGAGTTACTGTGTGCTCTGCGCATGAAGGACGCAGTGGATCGCCGCTTACAAGAACCACCAGAATTTATTCAAGACTCCGAGATTACTCATTTGATGATCCAAACATTATTAGTGAAACCCTGCTGTTCCCTAATTGAAGTTCGCGGGGGGTCGGATGCGCCTCAGGAAAAGCTCGCACATAGCTTTATTCACTTTGTGCATTTCTCTGTCAAAGAGTATCTTCTAGGGCGGATGCAATCGGAGGCATTACACCGCGGTGATCCTTCCGGAAAAAACCACGACGCTTCGTACATCTTTGGCCCTAGAAATGGTGATGATATCCTTCATGAAGTCTGCCTTTCCTACATTTTCATGTGTTTCAACTTTGGGAAGTTGCACTATAATAAGTTTTATGAATATGCCGAGTATAGTTGGAGGTCGCATTTCGACCGGTTGACCGGGATAGTAGATCCAGGGGCTTATGCTTTCAGAAGAGGCTTTTCGAGGGACCTTGGTTCCAAAAATGGGCAGATAATTATAAGGAAACACGAAAAGTGGTGCCCAGACTTGAAGCTCTGGTGAACAGTGTATTATCGCCGGCAGAGGTTGCCGCCATGCTCGACCTTCCCGACCTCAGTATATCTCTATTCCCTCATGGGAAAACACCTCAGAGGGTGCTTGCGTATGCAGTCGCCTTTGGAAAGCCGGCGACCATTCGCACGTTGCTTCAAAGCAGAGAAGATTTTGATGTGAATTGGACCGCTGATGGATACCCTTGGATACCACTTTCCGCGGCATTCAACTGGTATCGGGCGCATAGTTTTATTGTATTGCTCGGCCAAGAAGGCCTGAACCTATATGCACCTCTTAACGATAAGGGGGACACATTACTGCATCTTTTGGTCAGGTCTCAGCCTGAGGTTGATCTGGGTATGGTTGGCATTTTACTCGCGGTATTTGATATTAATTGCAAAAATATAAGTGGAGAAAGCCCGCTATATGTACTAGTAAGTAGCCCACTATCGCCCTCCAGCAAAGAAGTACTACGGTATTTTGTCGAGAGGGTCGACACCGACCTGAACGCACCTGACAACCACGGTCGGTCGCCACTGCATGCATTATGTAATAATAAATCCCTAAAATATCGTCTGGCCGCTTTGAGAGTGTTGCTTTCCTGCCGAGGTATCGACATCAATGCTTTGGACATCGAAGAGAGGACACCACTGGACTACTTGCAATCGAATACATCAGCTACCCCTTTTAATGCTATGTGGGGGCTGATAAGGGCTACTTTAGTTGCGAATGGCGCAAAGACGGGGTGGCAATTAAGAATGATTCAAACTGCTTCAATTCACTCGGCCAGTGATTGTAGGTTCCTAAACTCTATGCATCTCTGGATTTAGTATCTTCGTTCTCCTCCTTCGCCCTATATATTCTTTCCCCACTCACCTCCCCCCCCCTTTTCATCTTTGAGGGCCTCTCGTAATTGTCCTATTTCTCTTGCCGACATGAAGTCTAACTGGTGTAACGCTTCAGACTCTGGGACTCCTGAGGACTGTTCGACAGTCTCCACAGTATGTGCTACTATTTCCGCAAATAGCGGTGAAACCAACATCACGCCTACCGACGAAGGGGCTCGCCCGATCGATCCACACCTGGAAGGCCCTGATACGAGAGCTTACGAAAGCAATATCAGAGTTGATGGCGCCCAAGCAGCCCTCGAAACGAATGAAAAATCCCAGAAATCAGAAGCCGCGAGAGATAGCGCCCAAATAGCGCCTAATTATGCCTCTGATGTGGGTGAACCTGAAACTTCACCAAGCCTCGCAGAGAAACCACACAGAACTTATCCTCCTGTCACCCAAATCGCGGAGGGAGAGGTAAGAAAATCACCACCAACCGTTGGTAGTAGGGAAGTGGTGCTGTCAGCACCTCGTTTTTTGTATTTCATTCCGCCCTTTCTCGTGTTCATTGTTTCAGTCTATCTTTATTTATGATGGACGTCGTATTCCATGGAATAAGATACATATACTTTCATCTATGCATTATTATATGTACTGAGTTGATTTTTATTTTTTATTTCCTTTCCTCATTCTGCGCGTGTCTATATTATACTTGGGTGGGTAATCAAGGTTTCTCTAATGCACGATCCAATCTGACCGTTGTTTTGGTTTTCACTGGGCTATTTTGGCCTCATGCGGCCACTAGGAAGAGTGTTTTTAATCAGATTTGGATGATGTCACTATTTTTCCTCTCATGTAAAATACCTTCCTTATATATAAACGCATATGGCACGCCACGCTCGGATATAGCTCTCTGGAACAGGATTAATTCAGTTCTCAACTAAGCTTCCTGTAAACATACTTCTTTAATTGCATGTCAGCACTTCATAGTCGATCACTCGGACACAGTGGCATCATGGATTATCACTCGACTCATATGCGCTCACCATATTTAGCACAACCGTGTCGGGGTTGGCCAATAGCCGGGAGAGCTTAAGGGTCTGGCTAAGTGGTGACTATAAATATGTGTGTAAACGCACAGGTGGAAGGATGTCAGCTTAGAGCTGTAGAGAATCAATGAGTTCAAATGAGATAACAGAAAATGATAAACCCCGGGGGCTGCGTGTAGTCACCATGAATCACTCGTTGTAATTCCCAGATGAGTTGTTGGATATTTGGGGCTTCAAATGACAGCTGTCCGATCCGTGACTATATACCTAGTCAGTTTCTTTGTCGAGATTACTCACAATCAAGTTACTTAACTGTCTCGTCCTCGTCCTACCTTTTCGACATAAGTATAGCGCGGTCTGGTGGGTTGGACAGCTGAATAATGTATCCAGTCGCGGGAGCTGCAACCGCAATGCTCGTGGGTTATGTTGGATGGTGTAAATTGGGATGGGGGCTGGATTTGATTTGGCGGGGTTCGGAGTGGTCGTCTTGGGTGGGGCACAGGGGATGGTAGAGGGGGGAGTGGGTGGGGTTGCTAGAATTACGATTCCCGGCCATCTAATTAAGTACTTAACGGGTAGAGCTAGATCGAGTCTAGGATTCTGATCTGAGGTATTGGAACTATGTATGCATCGCGTTGCTAAAGACACTCCTCATAGTTATATGGCCGCGGGAGGGAGCTCGAGGTACGTACCGACCGGATTTGTTTGAAGACCGGATACGTATACATCCATTCCATTCCATTCCATTTTCCGGCGAAATGACAAGTGTCTCTACTTTCCATATTATCGGAAGGGATTGAAGGACTCTCAAGTCCCAGAAGCTACTTAGCTGCCGGGTGATCGGGCTAATGTGACTGATGTGGGCGGAGGTGCATCGTGGAAGCTCACTCGGTCGTTGTGTGTTATCGGTCTGCATTTACGCGTGTTGATTGTGGGCATTCTCGCAAGGTCAGATTACGATGTTGGGGGATTGGAGGAGACTTTATGTGCTCTGGCTTGTCTACACTCTGTCTTTATTGTGTGCAAAGTGTTGTTTCGAACCAGATCACCTTGGAATACACAATTGAGCTCACTCGAGAAACACAAATTAGAGTCAACAGTGCAAGGCGTACAAGATTGATCGTGGTCATATTCCAGCCAGATAGTACTCCACAACTAGATAAAATCCATGTATCTGAATACATATCTGCCATACACCAAGCCACAACACATCTCCTAGCTCCACCACTCTATCGATTCCTTTCCCAGCCCTGCCTCGGCCCCCACACGTCCCCCGCTTCAAACGTCAGTCGAGTAATGAATTGTCCACCCACCACCCACCGCTACTATAGCTCCAAGATACCCCTCGATCGCACTCTAGACCCTAGCCTGCACAGGCCTGTGTTTCAACTGTCGCTTGACATTCCAATTAGATGTTTCTGCCCTCTGGCTGACGATTCGCTGGGCGCTTTTCTTTCCGCCATCGCTCAGTTGCTTGCTGGACATCTGGCTGGGGTTTCCTTTTGAGGGCACGGCCTGCTTGTTGCTTGGGCAGAGGATGGTGTCTCTGGGCGAGTGTGGAGGATGCTCGGTCTGGGAGGGTGTTAATTGGCATCATGCGGCGGGGAAGAGTAGCAGCGAGCGAGCGAGCGGGAGGGAGAGAAAAAAGAGCTCGAGAACCTACCACACCGTAAAATCTGAACACCTTTGGATTCTCGCCTGAAACCGAGTAAATAACACGAAACGGGCCCTGCTTACCTGCTGGAGCCTGCACTCCCGCGGTCTGCCGCACCCCGCATATTACGTTGGTACTACCCCAAGCCACCCATGTGCGAACAGAGGAAGGAGAAAACAAAAAACTCTTACCACAGTAGGCGGATCCCCACTCGGCATGATCGGAAACTCATACAGCTCGCCCGGCGCACCGGCGATCATTGGCCCGCGTGGCAGCCACTCCGCGCGGTTCTCGTTCTTGAACGTGCGCGGGTACTTGTTGAAACCGAACTGCAATGCCTGACCATTGACCGCCACCGCCGCGGCCTTTTCGAGGGTGTTTCGAATCATGGCGTCGGTGAAGAGGAGGGAGCCCGGGTGCTTGACGGCGTCGGTGGGCAGTGCCATGGGGCGGGGGGTGAAGTTCTCGGCAGGGGGAGTGTGACCGCACCATGCCTGCGAGACTCGGGGGACCTCGATGGTGTATTTGGGTGCGGACTTTGAGGAGTCTTGGGGCCTGGTGTTGGCGGAGGCGATGCTGGAGAGGAGGGGAGTGTTGGCGCGTTTGGAGAGGACGAGGGCGCTGGAGGGGTCGACGAGGAGGAGGAGGGTGGGGAGGAGAGAGAGGAGCGAGGAGGATGTGGTGAACTTCATGGCTTGGGAAATGAGAGTTGGTAAGATAAAATGATCTAGTAGCCGGTACTTGATAAAGAAAATAGGTGAATGAATGTGTGGTGATCAGGCGTGCACGTGTAGAAAGAAGAAAAAAAAGAGTGTATATATCAGAGCCTGCTGATGATGATAATGAATGAGAAGAGAATACTTAGTTGCCTGCACAATGGACGGAGGAACAGGGACGGTCGAGCGGTATATACCATGATTGAGATTGAGGGTGTACAAAATGTCAAGGTGGGTGCAATTTGATAACGTGACAAGGCACTTGTATTTATTAATATTATCGCGGATGATTTTTATTTTATTTTCCACTTTGACCCTCTATTTATAGTTGTGAAACCTTTCCTTCATGGTCAGAGTACTAGAGAGAGTTCCAGAAAGTGAAATTATGCAGCTCTTTTGCGAAATATCCGGAAATCAAACTGCATGAAAGGAAAGAAAAAGGAATAAAGAAAAATAAAATGAATAAAGAATTTCCGGAAAGAAATAACAAATTTCCCGAAAGAAAATGAACAATGGATTTGACGGGAAAACAGACTTATTATATTCGTCAGCTTTTAGTCTTCCCGAACCTTGCCTGTTCCAGCAAAAAAGACCCCCGAACAGTTCTCAACCACCATGCAGATGTCTCTGGCGCACATCCGGCCGGATTGATGGCCACCACCGGGCTGAGGGGGTTTGTTACAGCCGCTTTGTGTTTTGAAGAGGACTACAACAGCTTCACCGTGTAGTAATATAAAACTGACGATGTCTGTATGAGGGAGTGTATCTATAGCTTGTATATATAGAAGGGGGGAAGTTTAAAACATCGATCCCGTTAATGCGAAGTATCAGTTGAAACGGCGGATCGAGTACTATAAGATTGAAACATGCACCTAGTTCCCGGGGATAAGTTGGGCGATTAATTAATCGCGGAAAGGTACATCATGTGCTGTTACCATTGACCGTACGAATATGTGCGGTTTTGCTAGAAGGGCTTCATGGTATTATAGTTAGATGAGGGCTATGAAAATCAAGGAAAGATAGAGGGTTTCACAGGTATTTGAAGCAAAATCACAACGGATACAGGTTGGACGTATTGAGTCAATTGGGGAACTGTTAAGAATGGCCATAAACTACATGCACTACTACGTACTTACGTAGATCAATACATCATTTACACACATGTGGCTGTTTTTCTAGCGTTTTGAGTGTACCGAAAGTCTGTATAAATATACTGATAATTGCCTATAGATATATATATCCGCGTGCGTAAAGAATGATATGAATGTGTATGTATGTCTAGAGTATATACGGCCATATTGGTCCCGGCAAGGCGGGTGTAGAAAGGCACAAGAAACAACACAGGGAACTCATATAGGGCTCTTAATCATTATGAAACCGTCATGTCAATATTATAGTATATATATACAGTACGATGCCAGTCGTGAGCGTCAGGCGCAATCAGATTTCCACAACCTTTTCACGGCGGGTTGGTACACAAGATATTAAATGTCAAATTATTGTTATTTATCTACTATACAAAAATTCAGCTCTCCAAAGGATCAATTGTGGTTGCTGTGCTGGTACCCGTGATGGTTCGGGGGGCGTTGCGACGCCGCGCCTGACGCTCACGACTGGCATCGTACTGTACATACATATAGCATGGACCATGCAATATGGATTATATTACTTCAACTCTCCAATTAAACGTCGTTCATCAGCCACCGTATATATAACCTGCATGCGCAAGCACATATACAAGTAGCCACATGCACATCATACATATACCACAACAGGCGCCGGATGGGTGTAGACGTTTGATCAAGCTTTCGGTGTCCAGAGTAGGCGCTGCAGGGGGGCGTATATAGCTACTTGTATATAAAATCAGTCTAATCATGTGCGTGCCACGTTGCGATGCACCGGGATCGATCGTATCTGTACTCAACAACGGTACGGGAGCAGTGTAACGCAGTGAAACCTCGGTGCTGGGTCAAAGTTAATTACATCCTCTTGGTGTATCTCTGCTTGTAGATACTGTGGTACACATGCACTCGTCCGGCTGTGGCTTAGTTGTGGGGAGCGCTTGGGTACACGTAGTACTCTAGGAGTAGCATATGGATATCTACTTCATGTATCTACTATAAGAATATATATATATACGGCTTCATGCGTGTTAGCCAATATAATATGATTTTAGTGTTTGCCGGATGGAAGGGCGGCCGATGGGAATTATCTTTGGCTCGCTACACAGAGCTTTATATCAGCTGTCGTGATGAGTGTTACATGTACAGGGGTCTATATATATGGGATGATTTAACCTCATAATAAGAGTTTATATACACGCACATATACCGCCGGTCATATCTTCGAGGAGGTGAAGGTGAATACGTCTTCCTTCTAGGTACCTACTATGTATATATATGGTTCTCTAATCTCTGAATGCCTGCCGGATGATTTGTGGGGGCAGTATCAATTTTATAGTTTCAGACCCGGTACACGTGCAGGTTTTTATGATGATGTACTTGCACAACAAATACTGCTATAAGAGCATTCAGGTTATGCAGGAACTCACCGCTTGATTAGGTGGAGGTAGGTATTGGAAAGTTGGATATGTGCAGAAGCAGGATCGATACGATCCAACGTATATAAGAATCCGCCGTGGAGTTAGTAGAAGAGGCTATAAATATCAGATGAGCTGAAATCGGAGAGCCCCACCAAAGATTCTCCATCTCTTTAATTATCATTGAAGTAGCTAGATAGTAAGTCATAATTAATTATTGAATGAATCGTGACCATTAGCGGCATGATCGAACGCTCCGCCGTCCATAGTGGAGGTCGGCAAGAACATCAATTTGCATTGCGCTTCAGACTCACTACCTAAGAGTCCTGTCGCGCGACTAGTAACGTGGTAACTGGAAGCCATGCCCTAACCCTAATGGCTTGACACAGTCAATAATCGAATATCATGTTCTCGGATAGGGTTAGGGTTACTGGAATGATTTTTTTTTTTTTTTTTTTTGGTTTAATTCATACTCGCATTCAACCTTTCAGTTATAGCGGAGTACTCAATCTACAGTACAAGTACAGGGTTTCACCCTTTATGCCTACTAGTGGCTCCTTTCAGCAGGATTTGGAATACCACAACCAGTTCAAGGCCAACACTTATACCTACTAGCCACATTCCATTACCAGTCTGCATGCCCCCTTTTGGCACCAGGTACATGGAAAACTCTCTCCATGAGTAGAAAGCATCCCATAAACCAAGTCAGGAAAAAAACCCACGATTATTATCACCTGGTTCACCGCTCCTACAGCATTCGAATCTACGACCTCGTACAACTTTGGAAAATTTACTCATCGGGAGAACTTGGCTACCTGGAAGCCTACCCACTCGGTTATCTATGGGCTACTGGAATGATATCAGATGATAGCTGTAGGTAAAATAAAAGTTTGTATGAACTACGAGACTGAAATAAGAGGGTAATTCGCAAATAGAGGGTATGAGAGTAATAGATTGAAGAGAGATGGTACCACTTGCTATGGGAGGCCTCCGGGAAATCCAGAGTCAATCGGAGCATGAACAATTTGAACCACAGGTATAGAAATGTGAGGATGAAATGAATTGTGTACAGTCGCTCACCCGCTGATGGCGGATCCTATATGGTGGTTGGTGTCGCGCTGGCGTGCTGGAGTGCAGGAGTGGTGGGGTGGTGGGTGGTGTCGAGCTACCAATGCTAGTGTAGTCCCACTCGTTGCACCATGAAAGCGGCATTACCTGTACATGTATGGATTAAGACGCAGTTCACTACCTACTTGTTTATATTAGTTTGCGGTTCAAACAATGAAATAGTAGTCCCCTTCAAATCCCTCCAACATCGCCACCACCATCAATGACAGACACTCCTGAGCCACTTCATAGCTATACAGCTACTGGCAGAGTCAGAAAAAAACCTTTAAAAGATTCAGTACCTGAAAAGCCATTAGACCCTACACAGAATCCCTACTATACTGTTTGCAAGAGCACCCAGAAAAAATATAAAAATTGCCCTACCTGTTACCAACACTTCAGTTACTGGCTAGACCCTCCTAGAGCTATTTGGCAAGATATCCTGCATTTTACTACTGTTGCCAAATATCCAAAATACCAAGAAGCTAGAGATACTCTTAAGAAAATAAGTGATGGAAAACCATGAGATATTTTCATTATTGTTATTTTTTATATATTGATTAATATTAATATTTGGAATAGAAAATGCAAAATAACAAAAGTAGAAAGTTAGTGCTGCAGGATGGAGAGATCACAACACTTGGAAAGCTAAACGGGCTTCATTCAGAGGTGGAGCAAAGCTTAAAATTGAAAGAAACTTGAGGTGTGAAGGGAGGTTTTCAGAGGAAAAGCTAAACAAATTACGTGAGGATAAAATGACTGAATGGGATGCAAATAATTAAATGTATTATTAAATTCAGTAGTATGAATTTATTTATATCCGGATTCGGGTATTCTATTGATAATACAATTTGAATAATAATTTCCTAATAAATACTTGATGAGTTCTCAGATTCTAAACTCTTACAACTAGATTTCAGTTACTGTTAGAAGCAGATTTTCCGATCTCATTTTGAATTCCAACCTTATTTGACCATTTCTTCAAGTGTGAATTAGACTTTTCATTTGCTTTATTTCTTTTTAGTTTTAGTTCCAACAAAATCTCCCCTTTTTCTAAAATACATCCTGAATTTGTATTCAGTCTTCGCTTATTCTAATAACAGTGATAATTAAATTTGTTAGTATATGAATTAGTATTATTATTAAATAAAATTGATATTTAAACTCTTGACTTACCGGTTTCGCTTGGGTAGTAACCTTTTTTATTTGATCGCGAAAGTGATTTGAACCTGCTTCATACATGACTGTTCTTGCTGCCCCTTTTCCGCCCCATTTTGAGTTTGCTAAATAAAGTCCGTTGCTTAACAGATCGAGGACTGCTAAAGTTGATTGTAGCCAATACTTCAACACAGAGAGTATGTATTGAGCGAGGTGTAGTGCGTGTTTAGGACGATTGGAGAGTAAATCATAAATATTCAGTTAACTTGGATCTTTAAACGCAGCTTCCAATTCGTTTGAGGATGCAATAATAGGTTCTGGCAGAAATAGTTTATCAAGAATCAATAAAGGATTGTAAGGCCATATGCCTGTTGTACGAAAGCTAGATGCAATGTGTCGTTCGCTAAAATATTTGATATGTGCTCTAGCGAAGAGATTTGGGAAATTATTCTTTCCAATAGGGAGTCCAATACTGACAGAATGGTCGGGAGGAGTCCTTGTATGATGAGGATGTGTATGCTTCATAAAGTGCTTTCTGTGAGGAGAGCGATGTTCCTAATTTTGCTGAGTACTCGAAGTACTTTAGAGGTAGCTTCTTCAATGTGCCATCGGAATGAAACGTTAGCATATAGGCAAACTCCAATATATTTGAGTTTCTTTTTGGGTCGGACTGTTTTTACTGAGACGGTTCTTGTTGGTAATAAGGTTTTTGATGAGGTGGGTCTGAAGAAAACTAGCTCATATTTCTGGAGTTCATATGTGATATTCAATAGTTTCAGTTGAAGGACTCTTTCTTTCATTCTTTCTTCTAACAGTTTGGTGATAAAAACTCGTACCGGGGATTTAACGAGTTAGACGAGGGCATCGTTGTCGATATAGTTCATTTTGAAATCTTTCGGGCAAATTGGGGGGTCGGTTATTACTCCGACATATATAATGAAGAGTACTGGAGATAGTAGGAAGTCTTGTGGCAAGCCTGCCAGTAAGTTGTAGGGTTTTGGGTTTTCTAGTTCGTGGTTCAAGTGGAATTAGGAGTTTGGTTTGAATTGAATTCCCTACACCAGTTGGCCATGCTTTGTGGGAATTTTTGTTGGATCATGATTTGGGTGAGAAAGTCATTATCAACACAGTTAAACGCTCCTTGTATATCATTGATTGGTAGTGTTGGTCTGTCTGAATAAGCAAAAAATGAAGTCTTGTCTTGTGAAGCCTGTGCGCCCCAGACGCCCCAGACGCTCCAGAAAATACAAAGTAATTTCTTACCTTCATACCGGTACCTGGATGCTCTATGACAGGTATAGAGGCAAAGTCACCTACTAGCATCTACAAACTAGTGTCTTTGGCCCTTTTAATGGCTTTCAATAGGAGTCTTTGCTGACAAAATGAGATCACTCGGCAAAAGGTATATCGACTAAGACATAGTTTCCGTGTTATTGTTACATATATTTATCTAGCTGTCCATACAATTCTCTATTCACATATATGCTAGCACCCTACCTACTTCCGCTCACTGCTTACCTACATGCATGACTATCTGCCTGGGTGCCTATCACGCACCTGCCTGCCTACCCCTCTACCCATCGCATACTCCTGTATCTGCCTACTTACCTACATACCTATTACTAGTAGACGCATAATGAGTTTGATTTCAGGTACTATCAGTTGTCGATTTGGCTGTAGATTTGAAAGTAGATTTGAGTATAGATTTGAGCGTAGATTTGAGCGTAGATTTGATGGTGATTTAGGTATCAGCTTGGTGCAATTAGTTGACAGGTAGGTATCGTTTTGGGTATAAATTTGCTGCTAATATGATGCAATTACCTGACGATTTGGTGTAGTTTAGCATTCTATAGCAGTTGTAGTATAGGCGTCAAAATGCAAAAGTAGGTAAATACGTATACCTATATAGCCACTGGTAGGAGATAACCATTGCTGCTGATAGGAGGTAAGTGTCGAGATATGCATAACTGCAGGTAGGTTGTAGGCATTGCTGCAGATAGTAGGTAGGCATTGATGCAAATAAGAGTTAGGAATCGATTCAGGTAGTAGGTAGGTTTCAAAGTGCGCAGGCTGGTAGGCAAGTAGGTAAGTAGGGCATCGATGCAGGTAGTAGGTAGGTTTCAAAGTGGGCAGGCTGGTAGGCAAGTAGGTAAGTAGGTTGAGATTGTCGGAATTTCAAATCTGACATCATTTGCTATCAAGTTCAGCGCTAGCACTAAAATTTAGACAGAATCGATTCAGTGGATCACCTTTTGTAAGTCATTGGGGCGTCAACAGATGAGGTATCATATTTGGGACGCCGACTAGGCAATAAAAGGTGAGATGTCCTATTTTGGAGGCCTAATAGGTGTTAAAAGATTACCTATCACATTTTCTATGCATGCTAGGTGTCAAAAGACGACATGTCAAATTCTGATGGCAGTGAGGCGAGGTTTTGTGAGCAATAGATGAGATTTTGGTCACGGAAGACAAATTTGGACATCTGGGTACTTATATTTGTGCTAGAGAAAGTTATTTTTTCTGATATGGGGAGTTTCCCGTAAATTTCTTAATTAGGATATTTTGTTGGATGAGAGTGAGAGTGCAGAGAAGGGTATCGACTTCTGAAATTATGATTCTGCCACTGAATTGGTATTTAGTGAGGGTTTCCAGGATTGATCCTGTGTTGCATTATCTTGTTTCTAGAATTTTCCCAACACTTTGTTAAAACATTGGAGGTGAGATATTGGTCGGTAGGCTTTAGCTTGGTAGTAGTCTGATTTCGCTGTTTCGAAGATTGAGATGCATTCGCTGACTTTCCATCTGTTGGTTTGGACTGCAAATCGTAGTATACCTGTCAACATGTTTTGTAAGAACCGAGTGATGGCCGCTTTGACGGTAGCATGAATAAATAGAATTAGTATTTTATCTGATACAGTTGCCGAGTGTTCTGAACAGGATTTGATTGCTAGTAGGAGTTTTTCTGTTCTTACTTTTGGAAAGTATCCTTAAAGTCCAAGGAGGGGGGTTTTATTTGGAGCAGAGTGTTGTTGAATGACATTCGATTTGTGGAGAATCGTTGGATTCTTAGAGCTTTGCACTTCCCTACAAGCATTTCTTCACCTTATATAGTCTAGCTTATAGAATCCCTTCTGTTCCCTACATGAACGAGTTTCCAAATCGCGATTCCTTTTGCCTCGTTAAGTTGCTCTTCCCTGTGTTCCGCTGTTGCTTTTCAGATTACCGTTGTACCTGCCATGCTGGCTTTCCTGTTGGCTCCTCTATTCAAGTCTTTTAGTTTATTTCTAGGTATTGTTTCCAATTTATTGAGAGATGCTTTGGTTGTTTTTACTTCCGGTATCCATCACTTTTTTGATTTGAGGTATCCTTTGCTCTATGGTGTTAATTGGTTGGCCAGACTGTAAATATGTTTCAAGATGAAGTTCATTGATTGTTTGGTATGGTTTTTGCTTTCACAGTCTTCAGGGAGAAAATGGAAGCTGGATATGTTTTCTTCCAGTTTTGCCCAATTGGTTTGATGATAGAGGTATTTAAGTATGTGGGTTGGTTTTATTATTTGTAGTTGAATTATTGTTTTGCCATGATCAGATCCTACTCCCTGTCTGTCAAGATTCCATCAGATTTCATAGTCTAAAGCCGGTCCTTTGACTAGGGTTAGGTCGATTATGATCTGTCCGTTGTTACTGCGGAAGAAGTGTTTGAAGTGCCCTCATTCATTCAGTTGTCAGAGATTCTGGCGGTCAATCCATCTCTTAACCTTCAATGATTGAGATTTATCTACTCTGATTATGTTGTTGAAGTCATGCTAGTGGTATCGATTGCTATACCATAATTGGTGGTGACAGTTGAAATCCCCTATGACTAGGCAGTTCTGGATTGTAGTTATGGTAAGGACATTTCGGCGAAGGGGTCACTTCTCGCTAGTGAGTACACTTTGAGGATTTGGGTCTTCCGTTCTTGGATTTGAACGGTGATAGTGACTATAAAATTGTCGTCTGTGAAATGGTGTTTGGGCTTCAGGTTGGCATGTTTCCTGATGTCTGTTGCGTATTTAGTGTTTTTGTTGCTTGCTATGAAGAGGTAAAAGAGTTATGATTCTGGTGGATTTCCGTCCCTATTGTTCCATAGTTTTTGTAACAAAAGAAAGAGTATATTTGTGTCCTGTTCTGCTTTCTTCACTACTGATTTTTTGTGAGCTCGTTTTTTGCAAATTTCAGTTGTTGTACGATGGCAATAGTTCGTTGGTTGTGACCCATTCGGAGTTATCTGTTATGTCTTCTCGTGGGAGATCTTCTGCCATGATGAGAATAGGTACTGATAATGGGTACATGGTAGTGTCTGGACCGAGTTTGCCTGCAATGGGTGCTTTGATTCTTTCTGTTCAGTTGGTGTCTGTTCCCTTTTGGGGGACTTTGCAGTGGTAGCATCGAATGGGGGTATGGGTGCAACTGTCTCCTCCACCGAATTCGTTGCATAGGTGCTCTCTTCTTTGGTGTTCTTCAGTGCAGTGTCAACATCTACCACTGGGGTGTGAGTATCATTCCTGTCAGTGTGCATATTCAAGCCATTCGGAGTATTGAGTATTTGGCTATTCGGGGAGGAAGTTATTAATTTTAAACTGTCTGTCCATTAGGGTGAGGTATCGGAGGCTCACGTCATCCTTAGTGTATTGGCTAGAGAGTTTGATGATCATTGATGAATGTGTTTTCCCAATCCTCGATTCTGAGTACCGAGCTATTTGGGGTTTTAAGCCATTTCAAATATGTTGTCGTAGTTGATTCTCATTTCCGAGCCCATCAGCTGTCCTGCATAAAAGCTTTCCCCAGTCATTATAGGAATTGCCTTGTAAGATGAACTTGTACCATATGAAGTTGATTCGGATTTCGATGAATGGGACTTTGAGTTCGTTGAGGGCTGATTCGATTTTCCGTTTCTATTCATATGCTTCTGTAGTCGGAGTTGCGAATTTGGTTTTCAGTATTATGTTACTTTTAGAGGTTTTCCTAATGGCGATGAACTGGCAGGGGGTCATGGATTTTTGTATTGATCTTTGTATTGATATCAGAGGTGGTGAATATTGAACTTCAATCTTTTTTTGTTTTGATTACGATTCCCTATTTACATTAGTGATTTCCGGTTTCAAGAGGGGGTCTGGCTTGAACTTGGGTTTCATCCTGTTTGAAATAATTGTGAGTTTAGAGTTAACATTTGGTGCGGCAATAGAGAATACGATTTCAGGACTGTTGGGTCGGACATTGCTTTGCCCTTTCTTTTAGTCGTGAATTTGTTTTGTTTGGCTGGTGGAAGCATGTACAGAAACAAAAATGGAAACATGTATGTTGGAGGGTTGGGAAATGGATAGGGAGGCATTAGGACAGGCAGTACAGAGGAGAGTGAGTTGATTTTGGAGGTGGTGGAGTCTTTCAGAGGTTCTGTACTGGTTTCTTGTCATTTCGAACATTTGCTTGATTAGGAGCTCAATTGTGAGTTCGAGAAACTCATTTTGCAAGAGAGGATTAATTTGTTAGCTTTTTAATCATGGTTAGTCTGTTTCGATAGTGTGTCTAAGGAATTCGATGGCCATTCTGTGAGTGTTCCTGACAGCCTATTGACATGATACGTAGTGGAGATCCATTCTGGTATTTGTTTTCTGTGCAATGATACTAGGGTATATGTAGTTGTATTTGGGTATGTAGGATTTATTGTAGTGGGTGTGTTTAGTGAAGATGGAGAATGGGTTATTGTTGAGTTCAGTTTGTTCGATTATAGTGGATCTTATGGGTTGAACAGATTCAGTAGTTTAAATATCGGTGAAGTGGGGGGGAGCTGGGGTTCCTAAAGGGGGAGTTCCTATGAATCAGGAGCTAAGGGAAATCAGCAAAAACAGGTTTTGCCCAGACCAATTCGGACGCTCAGACATCCGAATTCGTCTTCCGTACCCCAAACCTCATCTGTTGCTCATAAAACCTCGTCCCATTGGCAGTAAAGTGTGAGATGTCATCTTTTGACACATAGTAAGCTTACAAAATGTAATAAGTCATCTTGTAACTCCTATCAGGCGTTCAAAATATGATATCTCACCTTTTATTGCCTAGTAAGAGTCCCAAATATAACACCTCATTTCTTGACGACTCACCCTCTACCAAAAAGCAACCGACTGTAGCAAATCTGCCTAAGACTTGGTGCTAGCCCTTAGCTCACTAGTGTATGATGTCAGATATGATTTTTCGAGTATCCCCACCTGTTTACTCATATGCCTACTAGTACCTGCCTAGCTGATTCGTTCTACGTGCCTGTATAGATACCTCGACACCTACACTCTACCAGCATTGACCCCTACCCCCTACCTACATTAATACATTCCTCTTACCTGCCTGCCTACCTACTTGCAAATCTTCCTTGATATATACCACGAAACCCTCAAGAGGGCGAATATTGCGAGGATTCTGCAAGGTATGTAGCGTGAAGGTTGCAACTGTGGAGTTAATACAGCGACGTCGAGCCAAGATAGACTCTGGTTTGGGAATGGGTCGAGGGGGATTCAACGAAGTAAAAGCATAGTGGTCCCCTCGGAAGAGGGGAGAGAATTATGATAGCAAAGTAATAGACAGTGTATATACAGAAGATAGATAGATAGGTAGGTTTTTATATTGCTTTGAAGTAGAAGACTTATCGCATACTGGTCCACTACAAATGAAACAAAATAAAAGGACAAAGGAAAAATAAAGACAAGTCGATAGATATAAAAGTCGGATAGGAGAATTTTTTTGGTATGAGATTTATAGAAAAAACAAGAAGTGAGAAAGGAACAAGAGATCACTAATCCTCCACCCCTTCGTCCAGTTTATACCAGTCGAGTAGTTAAGTTTTCGCTCCGAATTGCAATAATAGGTGCATATTTAAATTTGTGAACATCCAGTTCTCCCATCTGATCGGTTCTAGGATTTTGTTGATGAGTGGTTTTAGGCTCTGAGCCTACTGTTGGCATTCAGGGAGGGTGTCTTTCGTGGATTGTTCCATTCCGAATTGACATACTCTAGTTCAGTATATATTGCATGTCTCTCCATCCTGTGGGATTAGCATCGTATTCAGTAAACAAGTGTAATGGCAGCCATGTAGTTCAGCTAAGCAATATGTTAGAATGTGATGAGAAGGTATTACGCAGGGCGATTAGGATTTGTAATCGGGATTTCTAGTATATTCTTTCAGTTTCTGTTACGCAGAAGTATGAGTCATAATCGGACAAAGGTATTGGATATATAAAGGGGTGTTGTCTCGTGCTATTTCTTGTTTCCTTTCCTTTTCTTTTCTCTTCACGCAACGTTTGTACCTTATCCTCGCAACACCAAAACTTTCGATCAAACAATACTTTTGGCTTGCACTTCCGATAAATCTTTTACTCGAACACGATCCTGTATGTCAATAGACCGCGTAATCTATTGGTATCTTATCGCACATCTGTTTGTACGCGAAGTTACTCACGCTCTAGTTCCTGAGTTGTGATCTCGCCCCCTCACTCATCCACCCCTCGCTTAAGTCTCGCGACCACAGCGAAAACAATAACCGACCTGGCCTCACCAAACCCCCAAAACCCACCCAACCCCCCAAACATCACGGGTAGGAAGAGGACTCTATCAGAAGTCTTCCCCAAACTAATCGGATCCGGAACATCAGTGATGTCCCAACAAGCCTCCTTGAGCTCCTGGTTCGCAAGAGCGCCCCCCCCCAGGAACACCGGCATCCCCCCGCTTCCCCGACACCCAATCGACTCAACAAACACAGTCCACCACGATAGAACAGACCCAACTCGGCAACGAACCTTTCTAAATCTTTGCCAAACATACCCAATACAATGAACATATGCACCAAAGTACGGCTACATCCATACCAGCATCGTTCCCCAAGAGACCCACGCCAGAATGGACCTTAACTACATCTCCTGGGTGATCAGAGATGCTCACTGTAGCACTCGAACCCCTCAACCAAACAACCGAACAAAACAACAGTGATTTAAAAGCTACCAACGAAATTCTATCCATCCAAAATGAATCCCTCAAACACACCGTAGACATACTGGCCAAACAAATGTTTGAAATGACGAATAACCAGGACAGAACATCCGAAAAACTCCAACGCCTCCAACAACCACTTACCCACCTCTCCGTTATTAGGCCCAGTAAACAAACAGTCATTGAAGGGAAAGCTGTCACAATCGCCGCCGTCGCTGCCGCCACCACCACCGCCCCCTCCACCACTACACCCGCCAATAACCTTAACCACGCTGAACAATAAACAAAAGGAAAAGGCAAAGAAACACTGACTCCACCACCACCGATATCCTATGCATCCGTCGCAGCAGGAAATGCCAATCCCGAATACACGACGGTCACGAACAAGAGGAAAACCAAACCCAAAGCAGACCCCTTATTCAAACCCGAAATCACCAAACTCAACCGGGAAATTGTAATCGAAACAAACAAGTAATTGTCAGTCACCCCGTTAGACATCAGAGCCAAAATCAATGCAAAAATCCAGGACCCGAGTGCCAACTAATCGCCGCCCGGAAAACAACCAAAAACAACATCATACTGGAATCAAAGTTCGCGACTCCAGCCATGAAGGTTCTTGAATACAAAAAAGAAATCGAAACCACCCTGAACGAACTAAAAGTACCCTTCATCGACATCCGAGTTAACTTCAGGTGGTTGAAGTTCATCCTCCATGGCATCCTCACCTCCATAGGCGAAGCCTTTAATGCAGGACAACTACTAGCCTGGGAAATCAGCAACAACTACGGCAACACCTTCGAATTGGCACAAATTCCGAGATGGCTATCCAAACCAGAAGCCAGGATCGGAAAGTCCCACTCCTCCATGATCATTGCCCTCCCCAGACACTTCACCAAAGATAACCTCGAACTCTGATACCTCACCCTCTTCGACAGAAACTGCAAGATTGATAATTACCTCCCAGCAAACCCAGAAACCCAATATGCCAAATGCCTCGAATACGGACACAGACAAGAACACTGCTCCCACCCCAACGGAAGATGCGGACACTGCGCCGAGGAATACCAAACCAAGGATCACCCATGCACAGAATGCGCCGGAGGCCTCAGATGTTCAAATACACCCATCCGATGCTACCACTGCAAGGCCCCCCATAAAGCAACAGACGCCAACTGCCCAGAACGAACCAAGGTGCGCATCACAAACAAATTCGGACCAGACACAAACCCAAACCCACTACCAGTACCCGTAGTCATCCCGGCTCAAGACCCCCAACAAGAAGATGCAGGCATAGATAACTCCCAATGTTTCATGGGTCGGTTGATGGGGTCTTAGATTACGCGGAGTTGGATTAGTAATGAGGGTTCTGTGGGATTCTATGGGGTTCCGTTCGGTTGTGGGGTGTGAGTCACTCTGGATTAGTCATCGCAGGATTTCCTTGGGTATATTAGAGGGCTCTCCCTCGCTTCGTTCCTGTTTCCTCTCTCTTCTTCTTTCCTTACGCAACATCTTCTTTGTACCCTCGCAACACCAAAACTTTCGATCAAAACAATACTTTTGGCCTGCATTCCCGATAAAACTTTTACTCGAACACGATCCTGTATGTCAATAGACCGCGTAATCTATTGGTATCTTATCGCACATCTGTTCGTAGGCGAAGTTATTCACGCTCTAGTTCCTGAGTTGTGAAATCTCTACCCCTCAACCCTCGCTTAAGGCTCGCGATAACAGCGAAGAACAACAATTAACCTGGCCTCACCAAACCCACCCAACCCACCAAACACTGCGGGCAGGAAGATAACTCTATCAGAAGTCTTCCCCAACCCAACCCGATCCGGATCATCAGTGATGTCCCAGCAAGCTTCCCTGAGCTCCTGGTTTTCAGGAGCCCCCCCACCAGGCACTCCGGCACCTCCCCGTTTCCCCGACACCCAATCGACTCAAACTCAGTCCACCACGGTAGAACAGACTCAACTCGGTAACGAACCTTTCTCCATATTCGCCGAACACACCCAATACAATGAGCCATACGCACCGAAATATGACTACATCCACCCCAGCATCGTCCCACAAGAAACCCATGCCAGAATGGACCTCAACTACATCTCATGGGTAATCAGAAATTCCCTCACCGTAGCGCTTGAAACCCTCAACCAAACAACCGAACAAACCAATAGGGATCTAAAAGCCACCAATGCAATTCTCCTCACCCAAAACGAATCCCTCAAGCACACCGTCGACACTCTGGCCAAACAAATGTTCGAAATGACAAAAAACCAGGACAGAACAGCGGAAAAACTCCACCGCCTCCAACAGCAACTCACTCACCTCTCCTCGACCAGGCCCAGTGACAGAGTGGTCAATGAAGCAAAAACTGCTGCCATCGCCGCCGTCGCTGCCGCCACCACCACTACCATCAACGCCTCTACCACCGCAACCACCAACAACCCGAACCATGCCCAAAAAGCGAAAGGAACAGGCTACGAAGCACCGATCCCACCAGCACCAAAATCCTACGCATCCATCGCAGCAGGAAACGCCAACCTCGAATACACAATGGTCACGAACAGGAGGAAACCCAAACTCAAAGCGGACCCCCTATTCAAACCAGAAGTCACAAAAATCAACAGAGAGATCATCATTGAAACAAACAAGGAATCACCGGTCACCCCATCCAATATCAGGACAAGAATCAACTCCAAAATCGAAAACCCTGACTGCCAGCTTATCGCCGCCAGGAAAAGCTCAAAAAACAACATCGTATTGGAAACCAAATTCGCTACACCCGCCTCGAAAGTCTTCGAATATAAACAAGAAATCGAAGCAGCACTGAAAGAACTCAAGGTCCCCTTCGTCGACATCAGAGTGAACTCAAGATGGTCTAAATTCATCGTACATGGAATCCCAACAACGATCGGAGACGGTTATGACGCAGGACAGGTCATGGCCTCAGAAGTCAGAGGCAACTACGGAACCACATTCGAAATGGCACAAATCCCCAGATGGCTTAGTAGACCCGAGGCCACGGTGGGGAAAACACACTCATCAATGATAATCGCACTCCCAGGACAATACACAAAAGATAACCTTGGACTAAGATACCTCACCTTATTCGACCGACAATGCAAGATCGACAACTACCTCCCAGCTAGCCCAGACACCCAATGTTCGAAATGCCAGAATATGGCCATCGACATGAAAGATGCTCTCACCAAACAGGGAGATGTGGACACTGCGCTGAGGACCACCAAACAAAGGAACACCCATGCTCCGAATGCTCAGGAGGCGTCAGATGCATCCATACACTCATCCGATGCTACCACTGCAAGGCCCCCCATAAAGCAACAGACTCGAACTGCCCAGAACGAACCAAAGTGCGCACCACAAACAAACTTGGACCAGACACAAACCCGAACCCACTACCAGTACCAATAGTAATCTCAGCAGAAGCCCCCCCACAAGAAGATGCAGCCATGGATAACACCCAATGAGCTACATCAAAACAACCACGGTTATCGCACAGCAACTGAACTGCGCGAAAAAACGAGCTTACAACAAAGTCAGTAGTGGACGAAGCAGAACAGGACCACAACATACTTTTTCTTTTGTTACAAGAACCATGGAATAATGAGGACGGATACCCACCAGAATCCCCCCTCTTCTACCTATTAACAGCCAGCAACAAGGGCACCAAAGCCGCCATATATATCAGAAAACACGCCAACTTAAAACCAAAACACCATTACACGCACAATAGCTTCATCGTCTCCGTCACGGTGGAGATCCAAAACCAAAAAACACAGATTCTCAACATATATTCACCAGGACGAAGTGGACCCTTTGCAGAAATCTCCCATCAAATGACTACCATCCAAGACTGCCTTGTCGTGGGAGACTTCAACAGCCACTACCAAATCTGGTACGGACACAGATCCCACGACTACACCAATACGATAAGAGCAGACAAATCCGGATCCAAGAAGCTGAAAGATGGATCGATCGACAAAAGCTATCCCTCCTCAACGAACCGGGTGAATTTACACACTTCCCCAGAAACAACATCAGACCGACCATCATCGACCGGACATTAATTAAAGGACCAACCCTAGACTATGACGTCCACTGGAACATCGACCGTTATGGGGCAGGCTCCGACCATGGGAAAACCATAGTACAGCTACGAATAGAAAAACCCCCACACATACCCGGAAGATTATGGCACCGAACGAACTGGGGAAAACTGGAAGGGAACATTTCAAGCCTCCACTTTCCCCCCGAGGCATGGGAAAGCCAGAACCACACAAAACAATCAGTCGACTTCATACTCGAGCACATAGATAATCTAATAGATCAAGTAACCCCATGGAGAAAAACAAAGGACAAACCAAAAAAAAAAAAAAAAAAAAAAAAACAGACACGATGGACCAGAGCTGAAAAACTCAAATACCCCAACACATAAAAAAAAACCAAAAACCCAAAAAACGAGACAGGGAATCCCTCAGAAAATTAGCAGAAAGTGGACCGCAGCTATTCGGAAAGCCAAGGCGGAACAAAGGGAGAAAGAACTCACAGAGGCCAAGGGAAGTGCCATCTGGAAACTAATCAACACGGGGAAAAGAAGGGACACCACAATCCCAACCATACAAGGTAAAGAAACGTTTGCGGGGAAGTGTCAAGCTCTAAGAGCCCAACTCTTCCCCACAAATTGGACGTCCCCCAACAACCCCCCACTCCAAATCAGACCCCCCTCCTTTGACCTTAGTGACGATTTTCAGGAAGTAACAACATAAGAAATCACATCCGGAATCAGATCATGCCCAACACACTCGGCCACTGGCCCTGATAACATCCCATACCCTTTCATACAAGCAACAATCAAAGCAAACACCCAACTCTTCCAAGACATGTTCTCAGCCATGCTCCGATATGGAGTCCAACCGGACCGATGGAAAGCGGCAAAATGCATACCAATCCCGAAACCAGGAAGATCCGACTACACATCGTCCAAAGCCTACCGACCCATCTCCCTGTTACAATGCTTCAGCAAAGTACTGGAAAAGATTGTGGCAACAAGACTTTGCACCGCCGGATCCATCCTGGAGACACTCACCAAAGACCAATTCGGAGGAAGACCAATAATCTCAGCGATTGATGCCCTACTTCGCACCCTCACGCCCATCCAACAAAACCTCCTGATCAAACGAACAACAGGAGCAGTCACCCCAGACAGACCAGCCCTCCTTACAAATGACATACAAGGACATCAGCAAGATTGTACATATTCACAAGTCTCCCAACAGTCTCCCGGGTCTCCTGAGGTCCTCCTGAGACATCAAAACGTATTTTGATTCTCTGGAGACACAGGAGACACTTTACAGAAATTGTTAAGCTTGCTGATGGAGCCTTTAACTGCTTCGACCATCTCCTACTCGCCGAGATTATGACTCAAAAAAAATTCCCGATATATCTAAACAACTGGTGCAAGGAATTCAACACCAACCGAACACTACAATTCCAATTCAATCACGAACTGGAACCACCACAACCATATACCTCAGGGCTGCCCCAAGGGTTCCCTCTATCCCCAGTATTATTCATGATATACGCCGGAGTAATAACAGACCCCACCAACTCCCCCAAAGAAATCAACACAACCTATATCGATGATGACGCACTCGTACAACTCGCGAAGTCCCCTCTCTTCATCACCAAAAGACTTAAAGAAAGAATGGCTGAGAGAGTCAAGAAGGCAGCACCTCTCAACATCAAATACGAACCATCGAAATCCGACCTAGTCTTTTTCAAACCCACAACGTCGAACACCCCAACCCCCAAGAAGTCGGTAATAATCGCAAAGGAAGAAATCCACCCCAAGGATAGACTCAAATATGTCGGAGTCTGGCTGGACTCAAACCTCTCGTTCCGACCACACATCGAAGAAACCATCGCCAAAGGCCTTAAACCCTTGAGCAGAATCAGAAACATTGCCTACCTCCCCGGGTCAACAGTAAAATCTATTCACCACCTCATCGTCCAGGGCTTCCTCCCCACTATCCTATGGGGATCGGAGGCATGGTGGACGGGAGCTGACCACATCCTCCGATCACTATCCCCACTCTACAACGAAGCCGCCAGGATAATAACAGGCCTACCCCGTTGGACAAACACCGAAAGACTGATAAAAGAGGCAGCACTCCCGCCACTTGAACACCTCCTCAACCACAAATCATGAAAATACGGAACGCGCATCCTCTGCCATCCTGCCGACCATCCACTCAATGAAGAACTTATACAGCTCCTCCTCACTAGACTAAAAAACATCAAAGGCACAGGCCTACACCGGATCGCATCACTTATGCTACCCTTCCAAGAACCAGGCAACCGCAGAGAGTGATGGATCCAGAACGACATCCTTACCAAACGAATGCTGGAAGAATCGAATTCCATCCCGTGTATTAACTACCACGAACCAGGAACCCTAAGGTTCCACCCCAAGCGAGCAAAACTTCCCCGATCCAAAGCCAAACTCATACACCGCATACGGTGTCAAGCCACCAGGATAGACAGACATGCAGCATTCACAGAACCCGAACCCTGCCAATGTGGCTCGGAACAGTCTTCCAAGCACACCATGATCGAATGCCCACGATGGACACAACTATGAAGACCACTCATGAACAAGATCCCAGGACCGCCCACATGGGAAAACTGGCTATTCACCAACCTCAACGTAGACCTGGTTCTACAATTCGCAGCAAAAACCAACCTACTCGACTGGTAGGAAATGTACGAAGAAGACATGGAGGAATGACTCCCGGATCTCTTTCCTTTTCGTTTCTGTACCTCTTTTACACTTCTTTGCGTCGTTTTTCATTTTCTTTCCTTTTTATTTTCTTTTTCGTTTTGGTCCTTTGTTTTTCCTTTTCTTTTCTTTTCCTTTTGTTTTTCTTTTGTCTAAGGGGAGGAACTGGCGTTCGATAAGTCCTGTACTTCAAAGCAATATAAAACTTATTTATTTATTATTTGTACATTACCGAGCCCGACTGCTTGGGGTACGGGGTACCCCCTCCCGTTTCGACATCCTGATTCTCGAATTGCTTCAGGCTCTGAGCGTAATGCCCCTCTATCTACCGAGTTGAAGCCGCTCACGAGGAAGCATCGTTCTTCTCACCCGTTCCTCAACCCCGTCGGCGTCTCCAAACGTGACACCAAAATGACCAGCCCTTCGAAAACACACCTCTCTATGTCGTATTGGCACTCTGTCAATAGTTTGGAGGTCAGCGCAGACCCAGTGTCAAAGCCTAGGATAACTTACGGTGTTAGCGACCTAACGGTCGCGAAACATTCATCTCTTACCTTACGCAAGGTACCTTCATTGGGCCCTACTCCGCTTTACGGCCCTAGCCAAACAACCCATTCAACCGAGTCAGCTTCCCCGCTCACCCAACCCCATCGGCCCAACACTACAACCGATGCCACCTCATCAAGACACGGTCGGCACTTACGATTGCGAACACTCTATATACTACGGAAATCGAGTTCGAAGGTCACCACTGTTAAGACCACCAACAGGTTGCGGCTATCACTTACCATACTCAACAGCCTGCTGTCCGACAAGCAAACTCCCAGGGTACCCCTCCTTAACACACACCTTTCGCTTTCACACCTCGTTGTTCTGTTCGCCGGCCTGCCAGTCAAGAGGGTCAATGATGACGCTACCACAGCCCCAGATTAATCTCCTAGGATAGGTGACACTTGAGTAGGTTCTGGAACACGCTAAGTGGGGCAACTCGCTTCGCGACGTCAGGTTAGGCCAAGGTTGTAATTGGGAGAAGTGTTTGGATTATTCTACCACGGGAAGGTTTCTTACTCCATCGGTTCGATTCTGCTTACCTGTATCCTTTCTGTCTCGCATTCCTTCGTGTTCGCATCAATTTGTATCGTAACTCTAGTTAGTTGCGTCTCTTCGCTTTCTTTTGTCTTTTCCTTTTCATGTCGTTCGGTTGTTCTTGTAGGTCTTTTTGACCCTCGCGATAAGCTCTGTGCTACTAGTCGAGTGATAAAATATTTATTTATTATTCGTACTTTGCGACACGAATATAACTTGGTTCTACGCAACCTCATAGGGTTTACCTTGATCCTTGATCAGGTCGAACCACCTAATAGTCCATAGTTGTGAATACCTACACATCATGTCCTTGCTTCGGTTGTATTCTTTGCCATCATAGTCCATCGCCCATAGTCCCCGTTATACGTAGTTTGCATCCTCTATCGCCAACCAATACAACACCATAGTCTACAATGTCAGAACATGTCCCTATTGATTATCAGCAACTAAGCGAGGCCCTACAAACCTTCTTTCAACAGCACCCACAGGTCGATAACAATGTCAGAGTAGAAGCTTACGCACTTCTCCAACGATGCCAACATGGTCTTGCTCAGTACGCAATGGACTTACAGGAAGTGGAGAGAGAGGCTGAAAATGCAATAGAGATGTTCACGCGAAATCTCGCTGCTGTTCGGGCCTAACGTGTTGCTGTCGAAGTGGTTGCCCCTGATGAAGAACCCATCGGGGATCATCATGCCCCACCTGTACCCCCAGTACCACCCGTCATGGCTACGACCCATCGGTCAGAGAAGCTCCCAGATCCTGAGGTATTTAGAGGAGATCGCGATCGAGAAAAGTTATATTTATTCAAGCAACAGATGAGGATCAAGCTATTCGGAAATGCTGATCGCTTCCCCACATTGCAGTCTAAGCTATCCTATGCATTAAGCCGATTTGAGGGTGTTGCCGCTAATCAGTTTTTGCAATACGTCAAGGAGAGGGTATCACTTTGACTTCTATGTTACGATTCCCTGAAATCTTAGATACTGCTTTCGGGGACCCTGATCAAATGCGCACGGCTAGGAGGAATCTTGGAAACATCCGCCAACGAAATCGAACGTTTGCCGATTATTTCGCTGAATTTCAAAGGTATGATGCTGTTACAGGATCTACGGAGCACTGTTCTAAATGTCTAGGATAGTGGGGATTACGAGTGATGGGTTGTGATGCGAGGACGGTCGGGTAACGGAAGGACAAGCATGGAAAGGTATCGGGTAGTGTGGTGGCACGCGGTGTTACCACACTAGCATTATACTATTGTGACGGCACGCTTACTGTTGGGTGTCTCACCAGGAAATAGAATAGGAAGCGGGGCTTACGGCTGCAGGCTGTTCTACTTAGGGAAGTAGGTCTATAACAATAGTATGATACAACCCGATGACTGGCAATTGCAAGGTTCATGGTTACGTGTCGGTTTTAGGATGGAGGACGGAACTATGCGGGGGCGCTTTTCTATCTGGGTTATCTTCAGGAGCGTTATCTTATTCTATTATCGTTGTATAAGTTAGTATTAGAAAGCGGGCCTTGGCATAGGTTCCAGTCTGTATAAATAGGGTAGGATTCTCCGAAGACTTGAGGGTATCATCAACCATCAAGTCAAGGGAATCCGGTTTACAATATCATCAGTTTGAACGCTACAGAATTATCGCTTAGCACTGGCAATTTCCCCAAACAGATGCTGAATCAGGAATGGATGAAGTCTCTTGTGTTGAGGCTTTAATGGAAGGTATTAATGCGGAACTCGATGAATCAATGATACAACATGAAACTCCTATTACCGTGGATGCCTGTGCGACACTTTTGCAATGGTTGGATAATCGCCGTCGAGCGGCAGAAGCCAAGTGAGAAAATAAAAAACCTTGGAGCGCTACCGCTACTCCGATCCCTCGCCCCCCACCAACGAATCCTGTCTCTGTTTTCCATACTGCCGGCACCGCTGTCAATACATCTGCTCCTGAGAATCATCCCTTGTTCCGCCCGGGAGGCGATGTACCAATGGACCTATTTGGGGGACGCCGTCGCCCAACCCCTACCGAAAGAAACACCCGCTGAGCTGAGGGCCAATGTTTCTATTGTGGAGGTGTTGGACACATGGTTAGGGACTGCCCCCAAGCAATGGCAATGGGAAATCAACCAAGAAGGCCTGTGATAAGGGGGGCGGCATTGAGAGTGGAAGAAAATGATGGAAGCGATAACGAGTCGGCAAAAGATTTGTCCCTACACTAAGTGGTTTAGCACAGGGACCATTTAAGAATTTTTCTAGGATGAGTATCTCTGGTTTTTCGGTATCAGAGGAGGAAATGGATAGGAATCAACTTGTAGTAACTTGTTCGATTTCACAGAATAAAAGTTGTTTCATACCCACCTACGCTCTTATTGATACTGGAGTACCAGAATATGCTTTCATTGACGAATCTTTTGTACGTCACAACGATTTTATAATGAACCCCTCAAAATACCCTGCCATTTAGACGTTATAGACGGCAGACCTATCAAGTCAGAAAAAATCACCCATATTGTCGATGTCTCGCTAGATATTCACGGCCATCGAGAAACTGTGACATGTTTTGTGACAAAGTTAGGAGACTACCCGATCGTGATTGGGATACCTTGGATACGGCACCATGGCGTTACAATTCGACTAAAGGAAAACCTACTCATTTTTGACTCGAGGAGCTGTTGTCAACACTGTTCACTCAGTGGAACGGCAGTTACTCTTGATGGTATACTGATTCCGTCACCGGAACATCATACAATCATTGATTCAGCAAATGATAAACCTATTGTTGATATTGAACAATTAGTACCAAAGGAATTTCATCACCGTCTCCATATGTTTAAGGAATATGACGCCTCAATCCTTCCACCACACTGGCCATCCCATGATATCGAAATAGTAATAGAAGAAGGTAAATGACCACCATATGGACCTATATATGGATTGTCTCAAATCGAGTTGAAAGCACCACGAGAATATCTTGAAGAAAATCTACCAAAAGGATTTATTCGGGCCAGTGAATCAACGGCGGGAGCATCTATACTGTTCGTAAAGAAAAATGATGGAACCCTTCGACTGTGCGTTCATTATCGAGGGCTAAATGCAATCACAATCAAAAATCGATATCCGTTGTCATTGTTAAAAGAAACACTGGCTAAGTTGTCAAGAGCACAATACTATACCAAGTTGGATTTGCGTTGGGGGTATAATCAAATCAGGATAGCGGAGGGCGATGAATGGAAAACGGTATTCCGAACTCGATATGGACATTTTGAATATACAGTGATGCCGTTTGGATTAGCCAATGCCCCTGCTACATTCCAACATTGGATCAACGATATCTTACGTCCCTATCTCAACCAGTTCGTAATGGCATATCTAGACGATATTCTTATCTACTTCAAGCCACTAGAGGAACATGAAGAACATATTCGGAAGGTTCTAAAGGCGCTTGATTAGAATCACGTTCACATTAATCCCGAAAAGTTTGAATTCATTGTTCAAGAAACAAAATATCTTGGTCTTATCCTCACTCCGCATAGAAACAGAATGGATCCGAAAAAGTTATTGATGTTTTAGCATGGTCTACGCCTAAGAATCTTCATGATGTACAACTATTTCTAGGATTCGCTAATTTCTACCGACGATTTATCCAAGTATATTCAAAGATCGTTGCCCCACTTACAGCCATAACCAAAAAGAATGTCAAATTCGAATGGACTGATGAAAGAGAAGAAGCGTTTCAAACTTTAAGAATTTTCACCACTGCACCGATACTGGCCCACTTTGATCCCGATCAGAGAATCGTTGTAGAAACCAATTCATCTGATTATGTTTCTGCAGTAATCCTATCTCAATGCGATAATGAAGGAGTCCTACATCCAGTCGCTTTCTTCTCCAAAAAATATTCTCCGGCAGAAAGTAATTATGAAATCTATGATAAAGAACTTTTAGCAACTATACGATGCTTTGAAGAATGACAACATCATCTGTAGGGAGCCTAATTCCCAGTCGAAGCTTTTAGCGACCATCAAAACCTTGAATATTTTATGACAACAAAATTGCTAAACCACCGACAAGCCCGTTGGTCCGAATTCCTTTCACGTTTTGACTTCGTTATAAAATTCCGACCAGGAAAGCAAGGAGTGAAACCGGATTCATTGACTAGAAGGTCAGGTGACCTACCTAGAGAGAGGGATGAACGGTTGGCGCATTAGAGTCAAGTGGTTCTGAAACGGAAAAATTTGGATGAAAAGCTAAGTTTGTTTGCGGGTTTTTTTCAAAAGCTTACCAAGTCGATTGTTTCCCAAATACAGTTCTTACTATGCTTCGGAATGGCACCCGTCACTCGAATAAAATTTCGCTCGCTGAATGTACGGAAGATAATAACGGCCGAGTACTTTATCGAGGCGCACTATATTTACCAAATGATAATGACCTTCAGCTATGGCTCTTAAAAGAACAGCATGACAAACTATCGGTAGGACACCCCAGCAGAGCAAAGACACTGGAACTCCTAAATCGAGAATATTATTGGACACAAATTCGAAAACATGTCGACCAATATGTTGGGAATTGCAGTGTGTGCCCATAGCAAGGCACCACGCAATGCACTTTATGGAGTACTCGGTCCTATGTCGATACCTGAGGGACCGTGGGCTGATATATCGATGGATTTTGTTACATACCTCCCTGAGAGCGATGGGTATAACACATCCTAGTTGTGGTAGATAGATTAACCAAAATGCGACATCTAATACCAATGACTAAAGAGGCGGATTCAAAAGAAGTAGCGAGGCTTTATATCAATAATGTTTGGAAGCTGCATGGACTACCTAATACCATTGTATCCAATCGTGGAACCTAGTTTGTTGCGGAATTCTGGAGGTCGTTTTGTGAAAGGTTAAAAATATCATCGAAATTCTCTGCCTCATTTCACCCCCAAATGGATGGACAGATGGAGAGAATCAATGCCGTAATGGAACAGTATCTTCGAAGCTATGTGTCTCATCAACAGGATAATTGGGCTCGATTGTTATCAATGGCTGAGTTTGCAACAAATAAGCATGCTTCGGAGACAACAAAGGTCTCCCCTTCTATGCCAATTCGGGAAGAAATCCAAGGATGAGTTTTGGTTCTTTGGAACATGGTAAGACCACAGCGGAGGATCAAGGTAATCGCATCGCCCGAGAAATGAAGGACATAGTGGATTTTCTAAAGGAAGAGATGTTTCGGACGCAAAGGATACAAGAAGAATCGGCCAATAGAAACCGAACTCCAGCTCCCCGTTATCACCTAGGAGATAGGATTTTCCTATCGACACGCAATATCTTAACCAAAGGGCCTTCTAAGAAATTCGATTGGAAATGTATTGGACCGTATAGTATTAAGGGGGTTATCAATCCTTATGCTTATGAATTAGAACTCCTCAGGTCAATGAAAATACATCCAGTGTTTCATGTCTCATTATTGTCGCCTGAAGCAGATAACCCCTTACCTGGGCAACAACAGTCGCAGCCCCTCCCAGTTGAAATTGAAGGGAAGGAAGAATGGGAAGTTGAAGATATTTTGGACTCAAGGAAACGAAGGGGGAGATTCGAATATTTAGTACGATATACAGGATAAGAGGAAGCGTCCTGGCAATCACAATCGGACCTTGAACACTCGCCTGATATTGTTAACCGATTCCACGAGCGTTATCTACGGAAGACTAGACCTACAAGGTGGTAGGCATTGGAGGAGGGCCTAATCTGTAACGGCAGCTATGTAGTTCGGCTAGGCAATATGTTGGAATGTGAAGGGGAGGTATTGAGCAGGGGGATTAGGATTTGTAATGGGGATGTCTAGTATGTTCTTTCAGTTTCTGTTACTCAGAAGTATGAGTCATCATCAGACAAGGGTATTGGATATATAAAGGGTTGTTGTCTCTTGCTATTTGTTGTTTCCTTTCCTTTCCTTTTCTTTTCACACAACCTCTGTACCTTACCCTCGCAACACCAAAACATTCGATCAAACAATACTTTTGGCCTCCATTCTCGATAAAACCTTTATACGAATACGATCCTGTATGCCAATAGACCGCGTAATCTATTGGTATCTTATTGCACCTCTGTTCGTACGCGAAGTCATCCACGTTCTCATCCCTGAGCTGTGAACCCTTACCCCCTCAATCCTCGCTTAAGCCTCGTGACTACAACGAAAAACAACAACCGACCTGGCCTCACCAAACCCACCCAACCCCCCAAACATTGCGGGCAGGAAGAGAACTCTATCAGAAGTCTTTCCCAACCCAACTCGATCTGGAACATCAACGATGTCCCATCAAGCCTCCTTGAGCTCCTGCTTCGCAGGAGCTTCCCCCCCCAGGAACCCCGGCCCCTCCCCGTTTCCCCGAGACCCAATCGACCCAACAAACACAGTCCATCACGATAGAACAAATCAAACCACGCAACGAACCTTTCTCCATCTTCGCCGAACACACCCAATACAACGAACCGTACGCACCAAAATACGATTACATACACCCTAGCATCATCCCCCAAGAGACCCATGCCAGAATGGACCTCAACTACATCTCATGGGTAATCAGAAATGCCCTAACGGTAGCACTCCAACCCCTTAACCAAACAACCGAACAAAAGAATAGGGACTTAAAAGACACCAACGCAATCCTCTCCACCCAGAACGAATCCCTCAAACACACCGTCGACACCCTGGCCAAACAAATGTTCGAAGTGACAAAAAATCAAGACAGAACATCCGAAAAACTCCACCGCCTCCAACAACAACTCACCCATCTCTCCATGACCAGGCCCAGCAACCAAGTAACCAATGAAGGGAAAACTGCCATGATCGCCGCGATCGCTGCCGCCACCACTATCTCCCCTACCACCACACCCGCCAATAACTTTAACTACGCTCCACAAACAAAATGAAAAGGCAAAGAAGCACCAATCCCACCGGCACCAAAATCTTACCCAACCATCGCAGCAGGAAACGCCAACCCCGACTACATAATGGTCACGAACAAGAGGAAACCCAAACCCAAAGCGGATCCCCTATTCAAACCAGAAGTCACCAAGATCAATAGAGAAATCATCATCGAAACAAACAAAGAAACACTAGTCGCCTCCTCCGAAATCAGGAAAAAAATTAACTCCAAAATCGAAAACCCCGACTGCCAGCTCATCGCCGCCAGAAAAACCTCAAAGAACAACATCGTACTAGAAACCAAATTCGCCACTCCGGACACGAAAGTATTCGAATCTAAACAAGAAATCGAGGCAGCCCTGAAAGAACTCAAAGTCCCTTCGTTGACATCAGAGTTAACTCAAGATGGTCCAAGTTCATCGTACATGGCATACCAACAACAATCGGAGATGGCTATGAGGCAGGACAGGTTATGGCCTCAGAAATCAGAAGCAACTATGGAACCACCTTCGAGATGGCACAAATTCCCAGATGGCTCAGCAAACCCAAGGCCAGAGTGGGGAAAACACACTTGTCAATGATAATCGCACTTCCAAAACAGTACACTAAATATAACCTGGGACTACGATACCTCATCCTATTTGACCGCCAATGCAAAATCGATAACTACCTCCCAGCCAGCCCAGACACCCAATGCTCCAAATGCCTAGAATACGGCCACCGACATGAAAGATGTTCTCACCAAACAGGCAGATATGGACACTGTGCAGAGGATCACCAAACAAAGGAACATCCATACTCCGAATGCTCGGGAGGTGTCAGATGTATCCACACACCCATCCGATGATACCATTGCAAAGCCCCCCACAAAGCAACAGACGCGAACTGCCCAGAACGAACCAAGGTGCGCTTCACAAACAAACTCGGACCAGACACAAACCCGAACCCACTACCACTACCCATAGTCATCCCAGCAGAAGAACCTCCACAAGAAGACGTAGCCATGGATAACACCCAATGAGTCCCAACAAAAAGACCACAGCTATCGAACAGCAACTGAACTGCGCGAAAAACGAGCTTACAACAAAGTCAGTAGTGGAGGAAGCAGAACAAGACCACAACATACTTTTTCTTTTGTTACAAGAACCATGGAATAATAAGGACGGCCACCCACCGGAATCCCCCCTCTTCTATCTATTCACAGTCAGCAACAAGGGCACCAAAGCCGCCAAATACATCAGAAAACACGCCAAGCAAAAACCAAACACCACTACACCCACAATAATTTCATTGTCTCTATCACGGTGGAAATCCAAAACCAAAAAACACAAATTCTCAATATATATTCACCAGGACGAAGCAGACCCTTCGCAGAAATCTCCCATCAAATAACTACCATCCAAGACTGCCTTCTCATGGGAGACTTCAACAGCCACCATCAACTCTGGTATGGACACAGATCCCATGACTACACCAATACGATCAGAGCAGACAAATCTGTATCCAAGAAATTAAAAAGATGTATCGACCGACAGAAGCTATCTCTACTCAACGAACCAGGCGAATTCACACACTGCACTAGGAACAACAATCGACCGACCATTATCGATCTGACACTAGTCAAAGGACCAATCCTGCACTACGACATCCGCTGGAACATCGACCGTCATGGGGCAGGTTCCGACCACGGGAAAACCATAATACAACTACGAATAGAAAAACCCCCACACACCCCCAGAAGACTATGGACCGAACAAAGTGGGAGAAACTGGAAGAAAACATCTCAAACCTCAACCTCCCCGCGTAAGCGTGGGAATCCCAAAACCATACAAAGCAATCAGTCGACTTTATACTTGAACACATAGATAAACTAATAGACCAAATCACCCCATGGAGCCAAGGATACATCAAATCCAAGAAATGGTGGACCGCGGAGCTAAAAAGGCTCAAAACGACCCTTAATACAATGGAAAGGAAAGCCAGAAATACCCAAAAAGACGAGGACAGAGACGCATTCAGGAAAACAAGCAGGAAATGGACCTCAACAATCCGCAAAGCCAAAGCAGAACAAAGGGAGAAAGAACTCACAGAGGCCAAAGGAAGTGCCATCTGGAAACTAGTCAACGCAGGAAGAAGAAGGGACATTACGATCCCAACTATACAAACTGAAGAACCGTTTGCGGGAGAGTGCCAAGCTCTAAGAGCCCAACTATTCCCCACAATTGTACGTCCCCCAACAACCCCCCACTCCAAATCAGACCCCAATGTTTTGACATTAGTGACACTTTCCAGGAAGTAACACCAGAAGAAATCATATCCGCAATCAAATCATGCCCAACACACTCGGCCACCGGCCCTGACGGCGTCCCATACCCATTCATCCAGGCCACGATCAAAGCAAACACCCGACTATTTCAAGACATGTTCTCAGCCATGCTCCGCCATGGAGTACAACCAGACCGATGGAAAGCGGCAAAATGTGTACCAATCCCAAAACCAGGAAAATCCGACTATTCATCGGCCAAAGCCTAATGACCAATCTCTCTATTACAATGCTTCAGCAAAGTATTGGAAATAATAGTGGCAACAAGATTATGCAGAGCCGGATCCATCCTGGAGACACTGACTAAAGACCAATTTGGAGTCAGACCAACAATTTCAGCGATCAATGCCCTACTCCGCACCCTCACACCCATCCAACAAAACCTCCTGATCAAACGAACAACAGGAGCACCCACCCCAGACAGACCAGCCCTCCTTACAAATGATATACAAGGAGCCTTTAACTGCGTCGATCACCTCCTGCTTGCAGAAATCATGACCCAACAAAAATTCCCAACTTACCTAACCAACTGGTGTAAAGAATTCAACACCAATTGGACACTCCAATTCCAGTTCAATCACGAACTAGAAACCCCACAGCCATACAACTCGGGACTACCTCAAGGATCTCCTCTATCCCCAGTCCTATTTATGATATATACAGGAGTAATAACAGACCTCAGCAACTCTAACAAAGAACTCAACACCACCTACATAGACGACGACGCACTTGTCCAAATTGCGAAATCACCTCTCCTCGCCACCAAAAGACTCAACGAAAGACTGGCCGAAAGGGTCAAAAAGGCAACACCCCTCAACATCAAATATGAACCACAAAAGTCCGACCTTATCTTCTTCAAACCTATAACATTTAACACCCCCACACCAAAACACTCAGTCACAATCGCAGATGAGGAAATCTACCCCAAAGATAGACTCAAATACGTCGGAATCTGGCTGGACTCAAACCTCTCTTTCTGACCACATGTCGAAGAAACCATCGCCAAAGGGCTCTGTGTACTAGGGCAAATCAGGAACATAGCATACCTCCCTGGAACAATAGTAAAATCCACACACCACCTTGTCATCCAAGGCCTTCTCCCTACAATCCTATCGGATCGGAGGCATGGTGAACAGGAGCAGACCACGTTCTCATATCACTCTCCCCACTCTACAATGAAGCAGCCAGGGTTATAACTGGCATGCCCCGTTGTACAAAAACCGAGAAGCTACTAGAAGAGGCAGCACTCCCCCCACTGGAACACCTCCTCACCCATAAAACAAGAAAATATGGTACAAGGAACCTTTGCTACTCGGCTGACTACCCTCTCAACGAAGAACTTATCTAACTCCTCCCCACCAAAATAAAGAATACCAAAGGCATGGGCCTCCACCGAATCGCAACACTCATGCTCCCCTTCTAGGAACCAGGAAACCGCAGAGAACGATGGATACAAAACGATCTCATCAACATACGCATGCTGGAAGAATGGAACTCCACCCAGATCACCAACTATCACGAACCTGGAATCCTCAAAGTCAATCCCAAACGAGCAAATCTCCCAATCTCCAAGGCAAAACTGATACACCGCATACGATGTCAGGTCACCAGACTAGACAGACACGCAGTATATACAGACCCTGAGCCCTGCCAGTGCGGCTCAGAACAATTCTCCAAATACACCGTGATCGAATGCCCTGATGGACACAAATCCGAAGGCCACTGATGAATAACATCCCAGGACCACCCACCTGGGCAAACTGGCTCTTTACGAACCTCAACGTAAACCTTATACTACAATTTGCAGCCAAAACAAACCTACTTGACTGGTACGAGATGAATGAGGAGGACCCGGAGGATTAACTCCGTTTTCCTACTTATTTCAGTACTCGTTTTCTTCCATGTCTGATTTCCATATCTCCTTACTCGATTCTTCTTTCCTTTGTCTTTGTCGTTTTTCTTTCCTTTTCTTTTGTCTTGTTTTGGTTTTTGCGGAGTTTGTTGGCGTGCGATAAGTCTTGTACTTCAAAGCAATATAAATTATCTATCTATCTATCTGTAGCTTACTGACCCAGACCGCTTGGGGTACGGGGGACCCGCTCCCGTTTCGACATCCTGATTCTCGAATTGCTTCAAGCCCTGAGCAATATGCCCCACTATCTACCGAGTTGAAGCCTTTTACCAGGACGCGTCCTTCTTCTCACCTCTTCTCAACCTCGTCGGCGCCCCTCATCGCGACACCCAAACGATAAGCCCTTCAAAGCTACCCCTCTCTACGTCGTATTGGCACTCTGTCAATAGTCTGGAAGTTAGCGCAGACCCATTGCCAAAGCCTACGAAAACCCACGGTGTTAGCGACCTAACGGTCGCGAAACATTCGTTCCTTACCTTACGCGAGGCCCATTCGTTGGGCTTTACCCCACTTTACGGCCCCAGCCAGGCAACCCATTCAACTGAGTCGGCCTCCCCACTCACCCAACCCTATCGGCCCGGCATTACAACTGAGGCCACCCAATCAAGACACGGTCGGCACTTACGACTCCCACCACCCCATATACTACGGAAATCGAGTTCGAAGGTCACCACTGTAAAGACCACTAACTGCTAGCGGCTTACGCTTCACCCCATGTATACTTGGCCTTTGTGCCATTCCTACCTTAAATCCCTGCTGCCAGACGAGCAAACTTCCAGGGACCCCATCGACACCCTCCTCCCTACGCTTTCGCACCTGATGCTTCGACGGTCTCTCAACTCACCTTCGTGCAGTACCTCCTTGTAAAAGGCTTTGGTAATGATCGTGATTTATGGGGAGCAGGTATATAGACAATCGACTTTATGTTGTTTGACAGAGAAGCTTCTGGGATTTCATTTTTTACTGTAGTGTTGTTTGTTCGTCGCTTAGTTTCTGTTCATCTACATCATGTCGCACGGTACTTGTACTTTCTTTCCTTTGTCTTTTCCTTTTCATGTCGTTCGGTTGTTCTTGTAGGTCTTTTTGACCCTCGCGATAAGCTCTGTGCTACTAGTCGAGTGATAAAATATCTATCTATCTATCTGTACCTTACGCCATGAGTATAACTTTGTTCTACGACACCTCATAGGGTTTTACATTAATACTTAATCAGGTCGAACTACCCCATAGTCCATAGTTCTAAATACCTACACACCACGTTCTTGCTTCAGTTGTATTCCTTGGCATCATATTCCATCGCCCATAGTCCCCGTGATAATAAGTTTCACTTTGGATATTGGAAGTTTTGAGATTTTGGGATGGAGCTTTAGGTCTCGAGGGTGGTGGAAGTTGGTGGTGGTTCGGGAGTTCCATTTTTCTAGTATTCGTTTAGTGAGGAGGTTGTTTTGTATCCATTATTCTCTCCTGTTCCCCGACTCCTGCAAGAGAAGCATTAGGGAGGCTATTCGGTGGGGCCTGTGCCTTTGATATTGGATCGGTTGGGTAGTACTAGGCTTATAATGTTTTCATTGTTCGGGTGGTCGGCTGGGGAACATAAGATTCTTGTGCCGTATTTCCTAGATTTGTGGTCCAGGAGGTAGACTAATGGGGGGAAGGCTGACTCTTTCAGAAGTCTTCCTATATTATTTCATCGGGGGAGGCCTGTGATAATTCAAGCTGCTTCGTTATAGAGGGGGGAGAGGGAGCGGGCAATATGGTCTGCCCCCATCCACTATGGCTCCAATCTCCACAGAATAGTTGGAAGAAATCCTGGTCTTGTGAGGTTGTGTATGTTTCGAACGTTGCTCCCTGGAAAGAAGACAATGTTTCAGATTTTGCTCAGTATTCGGAGGCAATTGGAGATGGTTTCTTCAATATGGAGTGGGAAGGAGAGGTTAGAGTCCAACCAGACTCCTACGTATCGGAGTTTGTTTTTGAGTTGCACTGTTGTTTCTAAAATAATGACAGTGTTTGTCGGTTGTAGGGCTTTTGATTGGGGTTTGACGAGGACTAAATCAGACTTCTGGGGTTCATAAGTGATTTTGACTGGTTTCGCTTTAAGGATTCTTTCTGTCATTTTTTCTTTCAGCCTTTTAGCGATAAAGACAGAGGATTTGGCTATTTGGGTGAGGGCAACTTCATCGATATATGTGGTGTTGAGTTCTTTTGATTTTGTTGAGGGGTCCATTATCACTCCTACTTAAATCATGAAGAGGACTGGTGATATTTGGGAGCCTTGTGGTAGGCCTGAGTTTTAGGGTTGCGGGTTTTCTAGTTTGTAATTGAATTGGAATTGGAGGGTTCAGTTGAGATTGAATTCCATGCACCAGTTGTTAAAGTATTTTGGGAATTTCTATTGGGACATGATCTGGGTAAAAGAATCATTGTCGATACAGTTAAAGGCTATTTGTATGTCATTGATGAGGAGTGCTGGTCAATCTGGGGGTTTTCCCATAAATTTTTTAATTAGGATATTTTGTTGTATAGGGGTGAGGGTGTGAAGGAGGGTGTCAATTGCTGACACTGTGGGTCTGCTTCTGAATTGGTCTTTGGTGAGGGTTTCCAAGCTTGACCCTGCTGTGCATTTTCTTGTTGCAACGATTCTTTCAAGAACTTTGCTGAAGCACTGGAGGAGGGATATTGGTCGGTATGCTTTAGCTTGGGAATAGTTTGCTTTCCTTGATTTTGTAATTGGGATGTATTTGGCCACTTTCCATCTGTCGGGCTAGACGGCAAACCTTACTATATCAGCAAGTTTGTAAATATTCATGAATCTCCCAACAGTCTCTTGAATCTCCTGAAACTCTCCTGAGACCTCAAACCAGATTTTGATTCTCTGGATACTTTACAGAATTTGTTAAGCTTGCTGATTTATAGCCATAAACATTTCCTGGAAGTGTTGTGTGTTGGCTTTGACCTTTGCTTGTATGAATGGGTAGGGGATGTTGTCTGGTCCTGTTGCTGAGTGGGCTGGGCAGGATTTGAATGCCGATAGTAGTTCTTCTTCTCTAACTTCTTGGAATCTGTCACTAATGTCAAACGAGGGGGATCTGATTTGGAGTGGGGTATTGTTGTGGGATATCCGCTCAGAAAATCCAACGACATATCGCTTGCCAAACTAATGAAGAGAATCGATAAGTACTTTTCATCCCTATTGTTGGGCGATATCTCAGAACCTTCCACTGGTGCAGCGAAAAATGACTCGCAGTCTACAACCAGACTGTCATCGCTTCTCGAGGGAGGTACTATGGAAAGTCTCAAAGTTGGACGGGGAAGAATACGTTGAAGGTCTTGCAGGTACGAGGAGAATGTATTTCCTATCGAACGGAACTAAAACTAGACTTAAGTAGTGACCATACGATATACCGCGCGACTCACCAAAGGCGATAGTTTCGGATTACGGTAAACCCGATTAGACACTCAAAAGCTCTGTATGAGGGTTCCATATGAGGGGAGTTAAAATTGCTAAGGGGAGAGGGGGTGCTCTAGATACATGGAGCTATTGGTACAAAGACATTCATATGTCGCGTCAGGAGATAAGTATACCTCCAAACTTCTTGTATGTAGAGAGGCCATGTATATATTTGTTTTGAGACAGGTCAGAAACATGAAATGAACACCAAAACTGTGAGGTACATTACGTGCGCTTGTCATGTACTATAGCTATTTATGTCTACTTTAGTACTCACGCTTCCTAAATAAGCTGTTGATTCCATGATACTTCAGGATATTCGATATTCCTAGTTGTAAGTTTAAAACATCTACTGATTTAAATTAGGGAAGGAAGAACTAATCGGCACGCGGACAAGTGATTAGAAGTAGGATGAGTATGGATGTTTCTATAGTGGTAACGGGGTGCAAGATGGGGTAACTTGAGAGTTCGTCTTGTGACTTAATCGATCTTGAGGGATGGTCTTGAGATGAAGTAATTCCTCCACAGACAGCGGCAAGACAATACTGAAAAACTTCCTTTCGGTCTTAATACCTACCATAAGACGCAAACAGAATTTTGCATTGGAGATTCTATTACAATAAAAAAGAATTGGAGTGAGTTTCAAGAAACCCTAGCCCTAGCGACTTAGGGCTTATAAGATCCTTGTAAAGCTCTACCGGAACAAGTCCATGTTTCGTGACGTATTCTCTGGACTCCGCGAAAAAACCAATTAACTACATGCAATAGTAGATATCTGTCTAAAGAGTAACAGCGTAACCTCTTTCACCATGTACCCGTATATCACTGTGTGACCGTGCCTATGTTTCAGTTTTGTCAGCAATGGTGGTGATACCCCGCAGGAAGAGTTTTCTTCCTCCAGTATAGTGTAATGAATACAATCAAGTGCGGTATCTTTACTAAAGTCTACTACAACCATGCCTCGATATTCTAGAAGCAATTTGGGGAAAATAAAGAAACACATAGATTTCGAAAAGTGTATAAAGGAAGCTAAAGATGATTTGGTAAAAGGAAAGTGCATATTAGTACCTTAGGCAGTGGAGATGAATGGTCCAGCAGCAAGCACTTTGAGAGATCTGATTGGAGGGAAAACAAGCCGGCAAGAACTGTGCATTAGTCAACAGAAACTTACACCAATCGAGGAGAAGGCTATCAAAACCTGGCTGATTAGACTTGATGAATGGGGATTCCCTGCTCAGCATCAATATGTTAAAGACATGTCGATGGACTTTTTACGCAGTTATGGGGTAGAAGATCTTCAGCTAGGCAAAAATTGGATTACTCGGTTTCTACTTTGTCACCCAGACCTTGTCTCCAAATTTGCCACTAGGCTTGATAAACAACGTACCTATGCAAATAATCCGGATTTATTAAGAGATTTCTACGAGAAGGTTCAACAATCGGCATTCCTCTTTATAAGTAGCTATTAACACATTTTGTAGCTCAGACAGATTATACAGGAGCATGGAATCCTCCCACAAAATATTTACAACATCGATGAGATGGGTTTTCTATTGGGCCGTTCAGCTCGGATAAAGGTTATTCTGCGACGGGGAAAGAAACGGAATTTCAAGTCACAAGACGGGTACAGAAAATTAATTACAGTAATTGAAACTGTATCAGCTGGTGGTCTGGCTTCAAGTTTAACTTCTATGATTATATATGAAGGAGAGACACAATACGCGGGGTGGCATGCATTAGTCAAGGAGAGTTATGAAACATATTTCAGCCGATCGCATACAGGTTGGACTAATTGTAAGATCGGATTGGAATATATTAAAGAGGTTTGTAATAAGCATACAGTAGATAGGTATTTCACCCCTATTAGATGCGATATATGGTTTTATTACTTATATCTAATAAGTATATAGATATACCGATATGCAATGTGTTATTTAAAGGTTTTGATTGGCCAGGTATTAGATTGCTTTTTCTTGATAGTTTGATTGGTAATATTTTGAAAATATTATTTTTTCTTGATATAAGCAACAAATCGAGAACCTTACTTTTTCCTTCTATTGAATTCGGGCAGGGACTTTACTTTTTCCCTCTTTTGATGTTAGGGGCGATTCTGGGTCAGGTATATTGCTTCTTCCCTCTATTGCTGTTAGTGGGGATTCGGGGTCAGCGACATTGCTTCTTCCCTCTATTGCTGTTAGTGCCGAATCGGGGTTAGTGACATTGCTTCTTCCCTATATTGCTGTTAGTGCTGAATCGGGGTCAGCGACATTGCTTCTTCCCTCTATTGCTGTTAGTGCCGAATCGGGGTCAGCGACATTGCTTCTTGCGTATATTGCTGTTAGTTGCGAATCGGGGAGTTGACTTTTTCCTTTTATTGAATTCGAGTAGGGATATTGTTTTTTCCCTTTATTGCTGTTATTGGCGATTCGGGGAGTTTATCGTCTCCTTCTATTGAATTTGGGCAGGGACATTGCTTTTTCCCTCTTTTGATGTTAGGGGCGATTCGGTGGCAGGTATATTGCTTCTTCCCTCTATTGCTGTTAGTGGCGATTCGGGGGCAGCGACATTGCTTCTTCCCTCTATTGCTGTTAGTGCTGAATCGGGGGCAGCGACATTGCTTCTTCCCTCTATTGCTGTTAATGCCGAATCGGGGTCAGCGACATTGCTTCTTCCCTTTATTGCTGTTAGTGGCGAATCGGGGAGTTGACTTTTTCCTTTTATTGAATTCGAGTAGGGATATTGTTTTTTCCCTTTATTGCTATTATTGGCGATTCGGGGAGTTTATCGTCTCCTTCTATTGAATTCGGGCAGGGACATTGCTTCTTCCCTCTTTTGATGTTAGGGGCGATTCGGGGGCAGGTATATTGCTTCTTACCTCTATTGCTGTTAGTGGCGATTCGGGGGCAGCGACATTGCTTCTTCGCTCTATTGCTGTTAGTGCCGAATCGGGGTTAGTGACATTGCTTCTTCCCTATATTGCTGATAGTGCTGAATCGGGGTCAGCGACATTGCTTCTTCCCTCTATTGCTGTTAGTGACGAATCGGGGTTAGTGACATTGCTTCTTCCCTATATTGCTGTTAGTGCTGAATCGGGGTTAGCGACATTGCTTCTTCCCTCTATTGCTGTTAGTGACGAATCGGGGATCTTACTTTTTCTTTCTATTGAATTCGGGAAGGGACATTGCTTTTTCCCTCTTTTGATGTTAGTGGCGATTCGGGGGCAGGTATATTGCTTTTTCCATCTAATGATGTCAGTGGCGATTCCGGAATCTTATGCTGCCATTTTATTATTGTTAGAGTTAGTCAGAGTTTTGATTGTTAGAGTTTTAGTTTAAAGTTACTCTCGATCGCACATTATTTTTTAGTTAAACAATCAATATCAAAACTCTCTACCTACAATATCTTTTGATACGATGCCTCAAATATTCAATGAGAATGCCTCTACTGATATTCACTGCATGCTGGAATTCACCAACAAGACAGACAAAACTGGCTATCTCAAAATCTACGATTCTACTTTATTTTGCTGGAGCGATGATCTACCAAATTCAGTAATCGACGAGGAAGATATACTATGCCGAATCGTTTGTTTTGTCAGCGATTCTCTCACAGAATCCACCGAAAACTCTGTTGGAATATGTTCAGGCAGATTCTGCGATATGGGTAAAGACAAACCAGTTGTCATTACTTTAATGAGTAAGAGCGAGTAAGTAATTTGATTTACTGTATAATATATTAGAACTAATAATTTCACACTTAGATTTGCTGGTGACCCGACACATCCACGTTTTGACGATATAGCCCCTGCACCCTCCTATGCCACTATATACTCAGTCGGGAAGGTTGTAGGACAACCTAAGGGTACTATCAAGTCTCTCTCTATAGGCTGGAGATCCTTTGATTTACGATCCTCCTACTACGATTTAGAGGCTGCCTCCAAATCAGCTTTCCGAAGGTATTTCGTTATTAGGTGGTATATACCAGCAGGAAAGAGGTGGGAGAGCACAAAATTACCCCAAATCGATAGTGTCATCCAAATCACTGGGAAATTAGTTGGTAGAGTTATCGTTGATAATGCATCATCACATTCTTTTCTTGGTTGTATAGTGTCGTCATTAAACTACATTTCAGTAATGCAATCGGGATCGGGGGGTGGGTCTATTGGACAATCCTCAGGTAGATCAGAGTCTAAAAATGTTGGAAGATCTTGGGGTGCTCGGGCTCAAAAAAGATCTGCGATATATGATTCAAGTTTGTATTCAAGTTCATCCCCCCCTCCAAAAATCACTGTTAGCTCATCTTCTATTTCCAAACCCACTACAACAGGTAAAAAGAAAGCTTCGAGTGTATCTAATGACTGTTCTGTCGATGACGAGTTTGAAGATATTGAGGATGATATTGTTGAGGATCTTGGTTCTGAGTAGAATAGGTCGGTATGAGATATATGGGTTTGTGAGTTATCGTTAGCTATTTTATTTTTAGTAGGAAGAGTGTATGATTACCAATGGCATATATAACTATTGTGTATCCCTCTTTAGGAATTGAGCGACAGAGTTCTATATTAAACACAATTTTTAATGCAAAGATGCCAAGAACCAATTCCAGACAATCAATCGATGATTCCAGAACATCGAATCGGATCCGAACAAGAAGAAATAGAAACTCTCAAGCCTCTAGCTCCCAATTAGACCGAATTGAGATGCGATTAAATTCTCGAGCTGAACAACAAATTACAAATCGCCGACAATCCACCCAAAACCAAAACAATGTAGAGTCAAATTCATCGTCTAACAATTGGTGGAATATTTTACCCACAAAAACAATTCATCTCCGACCATATATTATTACTTGGTCAAAACAATGCACCTATTGTGGTGCAGCTTTATTAACTAGTGAGAATAATGGTTGGTGTTGTACTAATGGAAAATATCGATTACCCCCCCTACCAGTATATTCTCCCGATACCGAAATTGAATTTGAGCAACATGGCACTCAGTTGAGTAGGATCAGCCGAAAACTCAACAATATTTTTTCATTTTCAATTTTAGGAGTTACAGGTGGATTTCGGCAGTTACCGACACCTTCAAATGTTGCTATAACAGGACGAGTATACCATCAGTTATTGGATGCCAACCAAGGGCAACATTCAATTCGATGGTTTCTTCACGATGAGGAATCAAGAGACTCATTAGCTCTTGAGCTTGGTGTACCCTCCTCCCTAGTTAACAGCTTTCGAAAACTACTAGAAGATAACAATCCTTTTGTTTACCATCTCCGAGCAGCATTCACTACTGCAACAGATACCCCACTTGCACTAGAGTTATATACACCAACAACTGGTGGAGAAATTGCTGCGATTATACATGCCAACAATATACAAAAAGTCTACCCTCGGAGTGTATTAGTTTACAACAATATTCTTGATCGTCCAAAAGCTATCAGTATATTAAGTCCCCTTTACGAGCCATTACAATATCCTGTTTTCTTTCCTCATGGTACACCTGGTTGGGACTGCAAATCCGATATCAGTCAAATTCGATTGTATAGAGCCAGGCTCACAACAGAGAACCGATTTCTGAGGTTTGGTAGATTGTGTGGAGGATATTTGGTGTATATGTACTCGAGAGTAGAAGATGAAAGATTGGACTATATACGAAAAGGACGAGAGAGACAATACAACCAGCAATCTGAAATTGCAGAGGCAGAAGGTGATTTACCCATCGAGAAAGGCACGACACTACCGAACTCTTTCCTAGGTTCCCGAGCATGGGCATCGAATGAGGTTGCCGACTCTCTTGCTATCTGTCGGTCAAGAGGCAAACCCTCATTTTTTATTACGATTACAACAAATCCTAACTGGCCAGAAATTAAAGAACGATTGAATCTAGGACAGAATGCCTCATATATACCAATTATTGTTTGTCGGGTATTTAAAGCAAAGCTAGAGAATGCCATTGCCAAAATTCGGAGCCATTTAGGAACAATAGTTTACATTGTTCGGGTTATAGAATTCCAAAAAAGGGGGTTACCACATGCACATATTGTTATTAAAGTAAGATAATTCGAAACCCCAATTGAGGTTGATGCTAAAATTTTTTAGGTGAATCCCGAGTTACCTTTCTCTGCTATTGATTCCATTGTCTCTACCGAAGTACCTACAGAAGAGGAAGATCCTGTCCTACGAGAATTGGTTCTACGATTCAATCAACACCCCCAAACACATTTAAATTCTCCCAACAGTCGGTGTAACAAAAATGGATCCTGTATTTGGGGATACCCACAAGCGATTCGGGAAACTACAGAGCTTAATCAATATGGTCGAGTACAGTTTAGAAGAAGAAAGGAAGAGGATCGATGGATAGCATCGTCTATGCCATTTCTTACTAAGCTACTAGAATGTCATGTTAATGTCGATATATGTTTTACAGTTAATATTTTCATGTATCTGTATAAATATTTATTTAAAGGACCCGATCGAACATTATTTTCTTTCAATGTTGAAGGACAGCAGGAGGTTGACGAGATCAATGACTATATTAATGCGAGATATCTGTCTGCTTCAGAGGCAGCATGGAGAATCCTGCAATACCATATAACAGATCGATCGCCTGCAGTCAAATCGCTTACAGTTCATCTACCTGGAAGAAACATGCATCAAATGTATCGAAAGGATGGTGGAGAATCTACAGCATCGACTTTGCTTAAATATTTCTCTAGGCCCCGAGATACAGTTTTCCAAGATTTGACTTATATTCAATACTATGAGAAGTGGATTCTGTACTCGAAGTCGTCAACCACTTTCAAAGATACCGATTTCCTTGAAGAAATATACAATAGTTATCCACAGTTTATTGTAAGAGCTAGGAGGAGGAATGAAGCAATAGCCTGAATCGATACAGTCTCCCCTAGAACTGGAGAATTATTCTACCTGCGAGCTCTTCTACTGTATCGATCAGCTTATTGTTTCGAGGACCTAAAAATTGTCAATCAAATTACATACTCAACATTCCAAGAGGCAGCAGCAGCATTATTTATCTTCGAAAATCAGTCGGAGGGGAAAGAAATTATGGCAGAAGCTGTCCAAAGCTTTTGCAGTCCTAACCAACTACGATTCCTGTTTGCACATCTCCTGATGAATATTCCAGTGACAGCAATTGAATTGTTCGAGGAATATCAGGAGGCTCTCTCGGCAGATTATCTTGACCAATACGATTCCCCGATAATGGTTATGAATAAATGTTTGGAGGGGATTGCAAGACATTTGGCTGCTCAAGGTAGTAGGTTGACTGATTTTGGGTTACCCCAACCTCAAAACCTCACAGATGAAATATCTATGGAGACTCTTGCATTAGATCATCGTAGTATCGAACTTACTGAGATGGCAATATTATCTCGGGAACAGTTATTACCTCAACAGCTAGATGCTTTTGATACTATCATGAACAATATGGATAAAATAGCAATCGGGGAGATTCCTGAACATACATGTTTTTTTCTGGATGGAAAAGCTGGTCGGGGCAAAACATATATTGTAAATACGATCGTAAATTATCTAAGAGGGCAAGGAGATATTGTTGTTATTACTGGTTCGACAGCTTTGAGTGTTACACTATATGAGAGAGGTCGTACTGCACATTCTGCATTTGGTATTCCTGTCGTTGAAGTAAAGTTGTCCTATGAGAAGGTTTTAGTAAAGTCAGTCGCTGACATTACGATATTAGAACAATATGGAGCTACAATCGACTTTGAGTATCAGATCAGATCGGGCGAAATTACTATCGAAGTCAAGCTTAATTATATGGGAGGAGATGCCTATGGCCAACAAAGCAGCAATTGAATGTGCAAATGAGTTCTTGCAACTCGTACTTGCCAACGACAAACCATTTGGTGGCAAAGTATTTCTTGGCTTAGGTGACTTTCGACAGGTAGCACCAGTGGTTAAGTCTGCAGGACCAACAGCTACACTTGAAGCATCTATACGATCATCCTACCTTTGGGAACAATTCAAAATTTTACGATTGGATACACCTATAAGAAATGCCTCTGATTTAGAATACGCCGAGTGGGTAGACAAAATTGGAGATGGTTGTCAAGAATCAAATGAATCGTTTGTCAATCTGGATTTAATTGAGTCTTTGAACTCAATCGAGGAGGCAATTGACTTTCTATTTCCAACAGAAGTATTGCAAAATCCAGCGATTGTTTCCCATCGTGCTTTTCTTAGTCCTTTGAATATCAATGTAGATCAATTTAACCTTGCGATTTTTGAAAGATTCCCGACAATGGAGGGTATGTATATTTATTTTCCTTACTATTAAAAATTACAATATACTGATACATTATTTATTACAGAAAGAACATACTACAGCCACGATTGCATCAAAGAAGATCCTAATTTCACATCCCCGACTACCAACATTCTACCATCGGGGGAGATTGTAGATTTCCTATCTATGTTGAAGGAGCCTGGTGTACCTACACACAAATTGGTTTTGAAGGTCGGGTGTGTTTGTTCGATTATGCGAAATCTATCACTGGAGAATGGCTTGGTTAAGAATTCCCGAGTAGTTATTAAAGAGCTATATGAAAGATTTGTCAAAGTTGAATTGATATCTACTGCAGATAATATTCGACGGGATACAACTGTTTTCTGCCTCCCCTGAATCGTATTTGAGTTTCAACCAAAATATTGCTCTTGGACAGTACAGAGAAGACAATTCCCTTTACGACTAGCATACTCAACAACCTTCAATAGTTGTCAAGGCCTAACACTCGATAGAGCTGTAATCGATCTCAGAACTCCTGTATTTGCACATGGTCAACTGAATACGAGTGTTTCCCGAGTCAGAAATAGAGACCATATTAGATGTTTATTGGATCATGATATTTCAGTTATTGATATCGGGGATAAAAACAAAGTTAAAAATATTGTATATAGAAGTCTTTTGTTATAAGATTTTATTTCCTTTTTTTTTTTTATTTTTAAAACAATTTTTTAAAACAATTTTTTAGAACTATTGGTACTTAATACAGGAGTGGAGATTTTCAGTAACAACAATAATAACAATACATAATATAGGAAATAACAATTTATTCCTCTTCGGAATCATCGGACTCAACCAAAATAGCCTCAACATTATCGGCAGTAATTTGTTCCTGTTGATATTTTTCCCACAACTTTAACAATCGGACAGGAGTGACAATACTCATACCAATTTGATGGGAATCAGACTCATCGGTAGGGCCCTTTACTGATAAAGTAGTACCATGAAAATCAGTCGGCTTCCAAACTACCACTGAATTGGCTGACTGTTTGATTCTGATTCCATAATCGGCAATGAAGAAGTGACCCCCCTCCTCGGATCCATATGTCCTAGCTGTAGTCCAGAACAATGCATACTTATGAGGGCACTTTTCATTATGAGTACCCCTATAATTAATTAGTAACAATGAAATATAAGTACTCGGAGTGACTATTACCTTGCATAATTATATGCGATAAATCCAGAAGGAGGTGCCATCGGAACACAGTCAAACTCAATGTCATCGGCTCCCACTCTCACAGTATAGTTCCCCCAGATTTGGGAAGTAGCCCTGTCTTTAGCAGCATAATTCATTCTCGGCATTAGGGTAGAATTGCAAAACCCAGTTATATCCTCAATAATCGTCTTCGGCAATCTACCCTTACTCATGTTCCAAAGAAGAGCAAAAATATAGCTGCCCAAGTGCTCAAAGTCTTTTAATCGGTTTTTCTTGGAGGTGATATTTCTAACCCAATCGAAACTGGCTTTGCTTCTGGAACCAGCTGAATATCCCATTTGACAAAGTTTGCCAGTATCTTCAAGCTAAGAAATAATTAGCAATCGCAATAGTAAAATTTGGAAAGAAATAATACTTACTCGGACTGATTTCCTGACCTGACATTCCTTGATAATAATCTCATTGACCCAATCTAGAGTTTCTTTCTTGCCCTCGGCCATCCAATTCCTAGCAACCAATCCAACAATTTCCTTGGTGTTGGAATCGACAAAAATGTAGTTTTGGTCTTGGGCAACATCTAGTTGTAGATATTGTGGTTTCAAAAGTAGCATCGGTGGTACTTTCAGCCTTTTGTCTTTCGGCTTACCAAGCTGGAGGTGATCATGCCAAATGTCATGGATTTGCTCGGACTCATACACCCAATTACTGGGTGGAGGGTAGGGTGTTTGATATCGGGTTACTTCCACAATCGTAAACTTTTCCAAATATTTGTCTCTCCTTGCATCGTCCTCCTTGAGGTTACACTCCTGAACAAATAAAGCTTTGATTCTTTTAATTCTTTCCTTCTCCTCCTTCCTCTGCTTCATCGCTTCTCTTAGCTCTGCATGGCAATTCGGCTCCTTCATTTGTTTGGGGTGGTTGAGGAAAGCTGCAATATCATTGAAAATGCCATCGTTCACTCCATCGGCAACATTACAGAACTCTCTCTTAATAGAAGAAACAAGAGAATCAATATTATTATCTCTGATTTTCTGCAGAAGAGAGGGTTTGCTAGCTAGATAGATAGCAATTTCATTGATGGCCTTTTTATATGCTTTGGGGGGTGGTATTCTTTTGGATCGGATAGGAGGCATTTTTGTGGATCGGATAGGAGGTATTTTTGTGGATCGGATAGGAGGTATTTTTGTGGATCGGGTTTGTAGAAGCTGTAGGTGAGTCAGGTAGTAATCAGAATTTTAGGGGAATAGACAAGAACAACAACAACAACAACAACAACAACAACAACAATAAGTGATTGTACACTTAAGTATAGAAGGATATCAAGGGCAAAGCACCAAAATATCCGGTTTTCTATCTTATTTGAACTCTCTCTTATGTGTTGTGTGTTTGAACTCGCAAGCGAAGGGTGTTGCGAAAGGTATTGCGAAGGAAAAAGGTGTTGCGAAGGAAAAAGGGAAAGAGGGGAAACCCAACGACAGCGACGCGCCCGAATATTAGCAGCCTTACCCTACCTGAACCAGCACCCAGCACCCGCTCGCAGCACCCGTGTCACCCAGCACCCGCTCGCAGCACCCGCTCGCAGCACCCGTGTCACCCAATACCCGCTCGCAGCACCCGCTCGCAGCACCCGCTATCAGCACCCGCTCGCAGTACCCGTATCACCCAATACCCGCTCGCAGCACCCGTGTCACCCAACACCCGCTCCAAGCACCCTGGAACACCCCAATGTCCATCGTTACCTCCCAAGAATCTTCCAATGTCAATCGCTACCCTCCTAGGATTCTCACCCGATATCACCAATGGCAGAACCATGCGCAGTAATAATAGTAATATAATGCTATGTACATATGTCTGCACCCGCGCCCGCACCCGCGCCTACCACCTCCCAGCGCCTAATTCCTGCCTGCGCCTGCACGCCTACTTACGCCTGCGCCAGTGGTCGATACGGTGCTCGAAAGGGTGCTCGAAACGGTGCTCGAAACGGTGCTAGGTGCGGTGCTAGGTGCGGTGCTAGGTGCGGTGCTCGAGGCGGTGCTAGGTGCGGTGCGCGAGGCGGTGCTCGATTTGATGCCTCCTAGGCGTCGATTTGGGCGTCGATTTGGGCGTCGATTTGGACGTCGATTTGGGCGGGTATTAGGTGTCGAATTAAGAGTCTATGTGGACGTTAGCATAGGTGTCAATATGGAGGCAGGTAGGAGGGGCGGAGGTAGAGGTAGGGTTAGGGGTAGGGTAGAGGTAGGGGTAGGGGTAGAGGTAGAGGTAGTGGTAGAGGTAGAGGTAGAGGTAGAGGTAGAGGTGGAGGTGGAGGTAGAGGTGGCGGTGGAGTTGGAGGCGATCTGGGGATCCTCACCCAGCAATGCTGCGCGCTAGTCCTGAGTGAGCCTAGCGTACATGCAATATATCACTTTCTGTCAATATATCACATTTCCAAGCGGCCTGTCACATTTCCAAGACGACCTGTCACATTTGGACGAGACTACCTAGCTGATTTCATTGTCCTAACCGGCCGAAGGCCGGAAACCACTTGTATTTCATAGTGCCACTGGGTGAACACGGCTATTAATTATAGACGGTCATGTCTCACATTGCACTTGGCAGTTTTTCTCATTTTGTTTAGCGAACAAAATTATTCCCTTATGCCTACCAGCGCACTCCACACATCTGTTACAACGTTTAGATGTTGGTTTATTTGGTCCCTACCAACGGAATTATTCTAATACTCTTGATGGATGGTTACAAGACGGGAATGTTGGCATTCATGAAGGAACATTTTACCCGTAAGTATTATTCTCACTACAATACCAAAGACAATCACTAACCCGCTTCAGATTACTTCTACAAGCCAGAAAGCTCACCTTTACGAAGAAAAACATTTTAAGTGACTTCGAGGCCACCGGTATCAACCCTCTAAACCCTAGATGCCAAGTTAAGTCTTCTCTTGCCAAAGCCGCAGCTGTGGCTGAAAAGATAGATGAATGCGTACCAAGGACACCTCGACATGGAAAAAGCATTGTTGCGCACACCCGCCGTACCATAGCTCTTATCAAAAACCCTACCTCATCTGGTAGTCTGAAGGTTATGATTGGAAAATTATCTACCAGCGCTGCTGAGAATGCTGCACAGGTTGTTGTCTTGCAGTAGGAATTGGATCACTTGCTCAAGAAAAACAAAGCAACAACTGACTCGCATAAAGTGAACAGCAGAAAGGTCCTTTCAAAAGCGCTTGTAGTGTCCTCACAGGAAGCAGTTCGGTTGAGACAGGATTGGGAAAAGAAAGAAAAGGCGAAGGCGGACAAGAAGGCTATCAAGGATGCTAAGGGCGCAAAGGTATCTGGGAAATCAAAGAAAACGGTTAGCATCAAAAAAACCGTTGATATTGAGTTGGATTCTGAATCCGAATCTATTCACTTTAGTGGGGAAGACAGCGAAGGATTTGTTCCTATATACACTCCTCTTAAACTTAGAAAAAGATCTGTACGCTCTTCCATAGAACTACCATCGCGTTCCTTAAGATCACGATCTCAAAAATAAAAGCCGTAATCCCATCAATTGAGCAACCGAATAGTGCCAGTGAGCCTGAGACAATATCTGAGACAGTGGCGCACGGGTACACTGTGATCAACGGGTACACGGTGAAATACGTTAGTACCTAGTACCTAGTAATTTGAATCAAAATCCGAACGAGGCTTCGATCAATTTATTCTTGTCTCGTGTCCACCACTATCGACCTGTATCCGCTATTCGCGCGACTAAAACTACAGTGTATACTACTGACGGTATGTCGATGGAGTAGATCCAGGCTTGTCCTCTGGCTTATGTCCCGTGGGTGACGAGCCTAAGATTGTCATTACATGAGCTAATGGGTTCTCTAGGGGATGGGATGAAATAATTTGTCTGGCCGTCGGCGGGAGAGTACGATTAAAGGTGTCTGACCTGTTAACAGCACATCAGGCTTTACCGCCAATACCAGGATCTCGATCTTCCAGCTAATGCCGCACCATACCGACACCAGTACTTCTACCCTAACCAATCGACCTCGCCTCCACTGTATAATCATATAATATCACTCGTACAAATATCGCACGTTCATCATGGTTTATCACTCGGTCGCATGCCCCTATGTATGACATCCTTTCGCAACCACGGGGCGAGCCAAAAGCAGAACTAGACTATTACCAACCTACCAAGCTACAAGGCCGAAACTTCTACTAGAGATAGATCGACCCCTTCACTTCCAGTGTTTGCAATGAGACGTCGGTTCGGCAGTACAAACCGGTACAAAACTAAACAATAATGAGATAGTTAGTACAGTTTGAGCTTCAGGCAATGTGGTTATGCTTAGACAAGATAAATCCTAAACCGATACGAAAAAACTAACTAAATGAGACTAATATTGTTTTTCCGCTGCCTTCAGTAGAACCTTTGCCCCGCCGGAGTAACATGCAGCTCTCAAACACCAGAAAGGAACCCTAACCCACATATCACTTAGAAAAATAGCATCACCGGTTTAACCATGCTAAAAGAGGCGGTTAAATAGTTAGTACGATTTCGAGGGTGTGGTGGTATAGTTAGTACGATACGGTGATTTTTTTCATACCGGTTTGCACCATTGCAAATACTGTTGACTTCACAAACGTACCCTGACGTGACACCCTCATACAACGGTTTTAACAAGTTTTGACTTCGCTGCTAGCCTGTACCGGAGAACGCACGTCCCCCTACCATAGAACTCACGGTTCCACCTTTGGGCGCTGCAGCCCGGTCCCGAAACGTTGCTATTAACACTTCTACCGGTACCATGCGGATCTCAGCCTCGATTTCCATCAAGCGAGATTTTATCACTAGTGATGGGCACAAGACAAGACGAGACCACATTTAGGGTGGTATTGTCTCGTCTTGTATTTAGGGCTAGTAGGTTTTGTCTTGTCTCGGGACTTTTGGCAAAGTCTCGAGACCTCTCGAGACTTCGTGAAAAAGGGGAAATATAGGACAATATTTTTTGCTAATTGTTATCCTATGGAAGAACTATCTCTCTCGAAAAAGTATAATGCCTCCAAAACCGGCTCAAAGGGTCCAAATCTTCTCAAAATGGTCTAAAATAGTCTCGCGAGACATCTCGACACAAACCCTTAATAGTCTCGAGACAATTGTGACACTATTTTCATGAGTCTTGTCTTGTCTCGTTTGGAAAGCTCGAGACCTGGTCTCGAGACTTTAAGTCTCGTGCCCATCACTATTTATCACGATTCTACTTTTGTTGTTTTCTTTCATTTCAATACATTTTAATTTCTATTTTAGTTCTGGGATGCCAGATATTGTTATAGGCCCTGGCCGGGTTGGGTACCATTAATGAATCAACCAACCAATCAATCACGGGGTGAAATCATATTAAAGAATAAAGCGAAAATTTGGGTGAAATCATCGATTATCACTTGTCGTGAGTGGACCCCGCACCACAAACACGACTCAGCTATAGAGACCTCGACTGCCCTACTATTGAAGCTTTACCATATAGATATATAATCTCAAAACCTGTACACGGAATAGTGAACCCGGGAGATCTACAGCCAACGTGCACGACCATATGCCCAACGATCGAGCCCAGGAAATATGTGAAGGATTAACTCACCGTCAATGTGCTTTTGCGCCTGCCCGGTTTTCGAGTCTCATGAACCGCCGAGACAATGCTGACACGCCTTCGAAAATGCTAGGAGGTGGCTAGAACCAATGGATGTTGTGGTTTTTGTTGAGCTATTACCCAATTGCGCTGTGGCTTTTTGTCTCGCATGGGGGTGTCAGCATCGACCGATTGTTTGATAAGCGATGTGTAGGGAAATGAATCAGGAAACTCAGGAAAGCTATTCGTAGTTGGGGAAAAATGATTCTATTCCATCCCATTAATTTCATCCCATTGTCCCTAGTTTAAGGGATGATAAAGAGACTATGGAGAAATGCAAAATGGAAATAGATTTCATAAAATATATACTTTTCAATGCCCCGAACAAAGTGAAGGATAATTGTAGCTTATATCGCTCTCTGGCTGGCTGCTCTATGCGGACCAGCGGCCTTAACCCCATTACCAACAAATTAATGTTCCGGATATTATAATTACACTGTAAGCTAGAAGATATGTGGTTACTAGAGAGAAATTCGGGCCTTCCTTCAGGGCACGGTCAGGGTCTAGTCTGGGGGTGTCATCCGAAAAATGCATAGTTTGCGGCCATTACCGGGGCCTTTGACAATAAGCGCATGAGCAAGCACATTACCCGCGACCACTCCTATGCGTAATGTGCGAACTTATCAATTCATTCTCGAGAGTGGTATAGTGGAGATGGGCTTTGCGGACAAGGAGAATAATCACGGGCTAGGAGTAAGAAACAACGTATATATTAGTGTCTTCCAAGAGAGAAACAAGGATTTCAACACGACAAGAGCTGGCAGCAAAAATGTATGTACATCTCTTATTCGAACAAATGCTTTAAAGCATCCATGCTGGTGAAACAATTAAATAAAATGTGGTCCTGCACCATCCCAAGAATGAAGCGTGCCTCTCCAAACCTCTGGTTCGCATTCAAACACTCTGCAATTTCGAGCGTTCCATTATCTGTAGTATCTATCACCCAAACCCTTCCAGGAGGAACAAGTTTTTTGTGCGTCGCAATGGAACGAAACTTCGCCATGTAGGTGTCGGGATCCACCCTGTTCATTGAAAGACCATCGATAATAGACCCCAGGTATAAGGTGTTGTGCTTCAGGTACAATGCAAATGCCTTGAAATCTTGGAGCACTCCGTAACTAAGAGCTGGAACGATATCGTTCTTGTTGACAAGGGAGTAAGTCATGGTCTTTGTCTTCTGTCGCAGTTGCTCGTCAAGGGAGGCCGCGGGTTCTAAGCCGTAACACTCGATCTTCCTTCCAGGGACTGTTTTCCCATTGGTCAGGAAACTACCATCAGGGCCTGGCTCTGCGAGGAGGGGAGCCACAAGACCAGCGACTCCCCCTCCAAGGGAGTGCCCCAGCACCACCAACCCGTACTCTGGGTTCGCCACCAGTGCCTCCGTCACTTGAGAAATCAGTAATGGAAACTGAACTAGCCCTTGCGCAGCCTCCCACATCCCCCCATGGACCTGGAAGCTTTGACCCCACAGGTCAATCTCGGTGTAAAGGAATCGAACATCCTTCAGCGCGGCCTCCAAAGTTCCGGTCCCCTTCAATGCCACAATCACTGACTTCTCACGGTCATCCACAGCCACAAAGTGTTCAAGCATTGCTTTCCCGCGAACTGCGTTCTTGTTGACGTATGGCTGTACCTTATACCGCGGGATACCCGTATAGTCCGCTATGAATTCCTCGTCCGTCTTGAGGGGGTTGATTGTCCCGTAGGCAGCATCGGCATACTTCATGTAATGCGCGAAGCGTTTCGCGATAGGACTGTCCTCAACACGAGAGAATTTCCGTGTGTCGTATACCGGCTTTTTGCTCAGCCCTTGCATGATGGCGATAACTGACAGAGCGATATTGACATCAACGAACATGAGTTCCCCAGAAAACTCTTGGTAAACAATATTTGCGATTTCGAGGATGGAATCTCCTATGTGGGGCGGGAGGAACTGTGCAAGTGTTTGTGCAGCGATTTCCTGGGCTAAGGGATCATTTACAACGGTATCAACAGCACCTTTCGTTACGGCGGCACCACCGTAACTCAAGGATACGACTTGACGTGTAGCGCCACGGGTGATGGGAAACATTGCTGAGCAAAGTAGAAATATTCGGTAATGATAGGTTGGGAGATGCTTCGGCGGGGGGTAAAGGATGAACTGTTCAAGAATTAATTCCGGTGAAGTTGCGTATTGACTGGAAATATATAGTGTAGAGATAGTGGGGTAATAGATTTATGGGTCTGAACGATCTAATGTGAGGATCTCCCTGCTGGCAAGCGACCGCAGCGCAGGGCGAATCTTCACACCAATGCTTCTTACTCTAGCTGCGGCTTCTGCGCCCAGTCTTTGCGTGTGAAGGATTTCACACTCGGTAGGTAGTAGTGCGGTTGGTAGAGAGTAATGCATATGGTATCATAGATATTATTTCATACAGGATCAAGATTCGTAGACAAAATGAGGTCGGAGCTCGGTGAGACATGCTCAGAATTGGGTGCAGCGCAGTAACACCTACCTGGCAGTGACTTATCACACATGGTACTCTAGAGTACAGTTGAGCTGAACCTCGCTGCTGATCATCCATGCATGAAATAGTGGACGCCTTCCCGTAAGCTATAGCGGGCGTTCTATCGCCGGATAGATCAAATTTTGGTGTTCTAACGAATAGGACAGTGTGTCTATGTGTTTCTTATAGACCACCCCCCCAAGGGGGGGTGGTCTATTTGATTCATGAACACTATCCGTTTTCTATCCGTTGCAATAGGGAGGACACCTTACTAGCGCGAGAAATAGTCCCAAAAAATGGCCTCGCGATACCCAATTTGTATTAGGCGCTGATTAGATTTTTAGGAATATATATCAAACACCGTATGCTTACGGGAACCTGGTCTATTCGAAAACCATTCTCTATTGCAATAGAAGACATTCAATAGCTTACGGGAAGGCGTCCAGTAGCATGCAGCTCACTCAATGTGTACTCGTGTACCGGGAAAAGAACCAGAATAAGCTTTATTTCCTATACGTGGGTACCCAGATACATCTGAGACCTGCAGGGACCAATTGAACGTACCCCTCGATTTGCGGAGAACCTTTCAGCTTTTAAGTCGAAAATTGAAGAACATGCATTCCATCGCTTAGAAAATTTGCAGCTTTGCTCTTTGACTTAACACTAGGTACCGCATTAATTCGTTCGAACGGCCGGTCACACAAGACGTCGAAGTTGCCTTTTCAAGCTAATATGAGGGAAGATTAGGGGGCGTATTCAAGACAAATAACCAAATACGGGAATTTCAACGTCTTGTGTGACCGGCCGTTCGAACGAATTAATGCGGTAGTGGATTTGACCTACCTTTGGAAAAGAAAAGAAAGTTACCAAATAAGCTTGTGCGTGCACGGACAAAGCTGCGAAGTTGAGCCTGTCATTCCGACTCCTTCGCAAAGATGGGGGGCCTAGATAGGATTGAAAACCAACCGTGCACGCGCATTCGTGCATAAATTGGCAATCTACAGTGCAATCGTCTCGGTAGTCTCCGCGCACTGCTGGCTTGAGAAATACTCAAGGACGGAATACTTACCTAGAGTAGTATTGAGTAGAGTATTCATCAGAAAGTGACATGTCAGCTAGCTATAGAGGCAGGCGCAACTTTAGCAGCACGAGCTTCCATATTCAGGTCTGCTAATTATAATATCTAGAGTAGGTTCCTCTTCGCCGTCAGGCAAATGCTGATCCTTAGAAAGGGTAGTTTTACTATTAGTTGCGTGATAGATCTTCTTATCTTTCTTCATATTATAAGGGATAGGTACTAAGTAGAAAACAGGGTGCTGGACAATGAGAGGGCGCTTCAAGTGTTTACACCTACTACTTATAGTTATCGGTTAATTAAGATGCAAGTTTCAGGGGTGTGACGTATTGCCCTACATGTGCCCCATAGTACGCTGCAATTAACAATTTTTTTTGAAGTGTTTTATGATGATAGTGTGCGGCGCGAGAAGCTATGGAGGGCAGGTGTGTAAACTTCGTTAGAAGCTATGGAGGGCAGTTGTGTAAACTTCGTCGAAATCTGAAGGGACAATTGCAACCAATCAATCTCCAAAAGTTGGAAGATCTACTACTATAACGGTGTTAGAGCCTAGGCTAACGGTGATACCCCCCTTGGTTTCCCGTACCAAAAAATTATCCGAAGTTGAAAAACCCACCCCAAAGCTTCTCGCGCCATAGCTATAGCTAGCTGTGTTTGTGAGTATACTTACAGATGACTTGCTTGTGCACTCAACTCCCCCGACACTTAATTGAATTCTCGTGGAAGTCTCTTTGCGTGAATTAAATCGGGTCTACCGCTCCAGTCCCTACTATTCACTCCGCTCATGGTTATCTAACGCCATTGACATTGTGTAAAAAATGAATAAATATCCGACAATATCTTGACGGATCTAGCTAGGCCTGTATTCATGCCCCCACTTGCGATTGTGACAGTATGGCGAATGGTCAGCTGAGGATGAGGATCAGAGTGATTTAAAATTTAGCAACATACATAATGCACACTTATGCTTTTACAACGCTTGTTGGCTGCATCCCACCAGCGTGCTGCATGTCTACAGGTAAAAATTCAACTCTTATTAAATCTTCCCAGCTGCACAACCTACGGTAGAAGAAGATACCTATACTCGGACGTTCACAATTCTTAGACGTTCATAATTCCTAAATTCATATTATTTTATATATAAACCCTCGCACCTTTCATGAACGTCTCAACTGATGGTTTCACAGCCCATAAGGGCGACGAGGTCTGCCGACCTACTGACTGGGTTGACATTCTGAAGTTCATTTTCTTCAACTTCATCCTCCATGCTGTTACTGTCAAATCATACCCAGGAAGTAGTACAGTCCTAAGGTGCCTTGATATTTTCACAGGGGTTTGTCTGCCTCTTCTGGGGGCTTCGAGGGCCATCTTATCAATATATTGATCCCCATGTGGTGAGCCGGGTGATCTAAAGGCTGCTCTTAGGGCGGGTGCGGTGTGTATGGTTCAGGAATCGGAGGACGCCTATCCTGAGCCCGGAGCCACTTATCGCCATATCAGATATATCATGGAGCCTGGGATGGCTGAAGTTAACAAGGCCGTGTCGCAGGACGCAGACCGAGCAGTCGAAATGTATACAAACCGTGCTCCTTTGATATTAATTTGATTGTTGCTTACAATACCAGAAAAGAAATATATCCTGCTTTAACTAAAATCAATGGGCAACACCCAGTAAAACGTCTCGGATATCGATATTTATTCCGAAATTTCGTCTCAAGCTGGACTGCTTCGGACGAACGGGGCAACCGTCGCACCCGGAGGCGTGATCCCTCCACCGCTGAATCCACTGGAAGCCATCCAATGCGTCCGTATACGTACCGTTTGATCAAGGTACTAACACATTTTGACATTGGTCCATTATCTACCAACATTCCCCTAGGCCTAGATTCCAACGTTTCGAAGCCTAGTTACTGTTCTAAACTGTACAATCGCACGATTGGAAAAATTTCCCAATCAATACATGGCATGACCTGTAGCCTCGAAACATGCCAGTCACATCATCCAGCGGAGCTATCAAAACGACCGGAGCTAGCCAGCAATTACAACGTTACTGCGTATCTTGCGGGAATTGGCCAGATATTTTACGGTTCTTATCAGCTTTATAGTCTTAGCTCGGCCCAATTAAATTGCGAATTTCGGAGTTGGTGGATACTCATTCGCGACCACACCATACCTAATCATGTCGTTGATAAATCTATTAGCAGCTCTTTTCGAGCCTGGCTGCCCAGCAATGATCCTAGTATACTATCGAGGTACTCAAATGCCCCCAGCTTCCGTGGAGTCACAGAACCTCGTGAGTGCACAACCGTCAACGAAACCGGGGGAAGAGGTGCAGTCTTCTAGAACGTCCATGAGGAATGGGCGGGGGTCCGGAAACAGACTCTTGCTCGGTGGTGCAGTCGGCATTGTGTACGGGGGATTCGACACGATCCCTACGGGCACTCGTAAGTATTCTGGAACTGCCCGGTGTCGAATTGTAAGTAATACCGATACATGTAAAAGCTATTTCCTTACTAACATTCTTGTTAAAAGGAGTGATTGTTGCAGAGCTTTCGCTTCATTCTAATACTACTCGCAGTAGTAGCACCACACTTGGTTATCGTCTTGATGACGCATGGAAAGAGCGACATCAAACTGGCTGAGTCTTTCGATGCCTCAAACATGAGTTACCTACCTAGTCTTAACCCTTCTGATAATATTCGTGTCTCTTATACCAAGTATTGGCTGTTTATTTATATAGGATATAGCCAGTTACTGGGCCTGCTACTCATACGCTTGCGATGGCGATGTCGGGTTACGCCTACTGTTAGAGAAGATACCCCCAAGTCGGAGAGCAGCAGTGGAGAACATCCGAATACAGATGTGTACGCTATATATGGTAGCTGCGCTCATGTTTTGTATGACCTGTGTCACCATTTATTCTTTGGGTGGTGTTGTGCGAATGATGAAAAGAGATCAAATTTGTATTAGAGTATAGAAATGTCATCATATTTTGCCTTTCCTTTCTTACCCTTATACTGAACCTCAACTATCAAACCTGTAAGGACCTTTTACAATGCACTATTTGAAATACACCTGAATCTAGCACAAGATCGCACGAGGTCTTGAACAATATGTATTGAGCGGACAATATTTCCAAAGTCACTGCATGGGCCACAGATCCATATGACTGCATGATCGATGATGATAATAGATGTTACCCTGTTGATCTCCGGTAATTGCGGTGACAATGAGAAGGTCCACACAAATCTCCCATACCATCTCTTGCCAACATCTCTGCCCCGGCGTTCGCTGTGCTAGCTCCCTTATAATGTGTCTCAAGGAAAGGATACTGGTATATGGAGAACTCCATCGGATTGTAATGTGCTAGATGTCTTGGGTTTGCAGTGTTCAAGTGAATTAATAACAGCTTGCATAAATAATAGCTAATGTTAGTGGCGTGGTAGAAATGGAATCTTAAAAACATGAATATGAGTACTGGTCTTGCAATTTGCACGATTGACCTAAATGACCCACGACCCATCCAGAGGGCCCATGTTATGTTTGATGGATCTAACCTGTGAGCCAAGCAACGCGCATTAAGCCACAGTTGATCCGACCGTTAAGATATAATATCTTCTTCTTCTTCTTCTTCTTCTTCTTCTTCTTCTTCTTCTTCTTCCTATCTATCGTATCTGATATCCTTCTAATACTCTAGTATGTAGATATTGTCTTTCGGTTATCTGAAACTTTTTCACTCTGATTGATCGGGAGTAAGAGGGGGTGGTTTGGGAAGTGTGAACTCTCTAGCAACCGGCTCACCCCAGCTGGAATGCATGCCGAACTCAGTATTAGAACTTGGAAAGAACCAGAGACTCCTGGAGGGAATGGCGTTGGAGGTGGCATGAATTGGAGATGGCATGAGTCGAGATAGCTTATTATTAACTGAAGGGACTGAAAATATGTCTAAACTTACACTATTGGAGGAGGTGGGCAACTGCGGGAGGTAACCAGCTAGCGACTCTAGAGGGAACAGCTAATTATACTAGAGAGGGAAAGTGTTATATGTAGGTAAAATGGATTCTTAAGCAAAAGTAAGATTTCACGGTAGAGAGGTGGTCCTGCTGGTTCGTATGATATCTATCCTTCGTGATGGTGGTCTAATCTGAGGTAAGTTATATACATATACATTGTAAATATAACTTGATAGTGACGGTAAATATAATCTTAATGGGATGAGTGAACGCTCAATCCAGTACCGAAAGGACAATTGGTAAGGGTTAAATGCGCGGCGATCGACGCCTCCGGTGATTCCACGCCGGAATCGTGTACCTACCCTTTCCCGCCCCCTCCATACAGGAGGTCGCTCGCCTCCTCCACTCCACCCCGGCAAGCGGCTGCCCACTGTCAAGAAAGCAAGCTGGCCGTATATATTGCCAGGTTACAAAAATAACTACGCACCCCGCATAGCAACCAGACACGATTCCCAATCCGTTTCATTCCGGCCATGGACAAGAGTACTACATATAGTCCTCTAACTCTCTAGATTCATAGATATAGAATCATCTTTCTCATATCTATTGTGACTGTCGAAATATACCTACTTTGATGGTTGGTGGTTGTCGTTGGTGCGTAGTTATTTTTGTAGCCCGACAATACCATCACACCTAGATCCACCCCCACCTTTGCGCGCACCTGCACCTCCACGTCCATCTGCACCTCCACGTCCACCTCGACCTCGATGCCCCCTCCACCTCCACCTCCACCAAACAATCACGAGTGCGCACACCGACTCCACCATAAGCTCGTTCCTACCCACCGAGTGAGTCATGGGGGATCACTCGGTAGTGTCTTATCTACCGTGATTGATTTACCCGCTTTTCCCGTATTGTAGCCCTAAGCTACATATAACCCTTATAATTTTCCTCCATCTCCACCCCCACCTCTAGATTGCGTCAACCTTCAGCGGGGCGCGACACCCACGAACTCCACTAAAAGTTCGAATCAGACCTTGAGCTTGCCTCCTCCACCCGTGTCACGAGGTGTCGGTCCGCTCCACCTAAAGCCAAACCAGGTTTGTTTTTCTTGGGGAAGGGGGGCAGCATTTTATTGACAGACAAAGGGATAGGGGGGTCAGCATTGACAGACTAAGGGATACTTGTCATACTAAATACACTAAACGTTGTCGCTAGTTTAGATGGGAACGACGAGCAGTAATACCAGATTATCCTATGCACTTCATCATATTGCATTATCTCTGCTATATTAGGGACGTTGCGCAAATAGAGCTGGGCCCATGGGCTCTAGAGTATCTTCTGGTCGGAGAAGGACAGATGTCTTGGCAGTACTAGGCCACCATAGATTACATAAATTATACAAGAGGTCAGACTGATAGTACTAAGGGATACAGGAGATTGAGGCGGCCCCTCCCTTCCGAATTCCCTTCCTAGAGACATCATTAATAGAAGTACGTACATGTACCATTCATCTATCTATCTTATGCATACAATTCACTTGAACACCTATATAAGACGAGAGTCCGCAACCATACCGTACTGTCTGCGGGGAGCTATGCCGCTATCTCTAACCCATGCATTTCTTTTTTTTTTTTTAGTTTAATTCATTAATTACATGCAACCTTACAGTTATGGCAATTCTAACCCAATTCACAACCTTTCTTTATAGCGCTATTGCAACCCTGCCAGAGGCCACCCAGGCGCTGTACAACAGTGCGATGCACAACCTGGGAGCGGAGAACACGCCGGAGCTGACGGGTGAGATGAGGGTGTCATTGACCAGTGTGGTGACGGGGTTTGTGCTCCATGTACCGACCACGGAGTAGTGGGAGGGAGAGGGAGAGGGGGAGGGCGTCTTTTTGACCAGGCTCGCGCGCGGGGGGGTACCGGGATCGGAGCTGGTAGTGTGGGCGGACACTATTACGGCTGCGCTGAGGGCTTTTAGTGGCGCTGGGGGATCTCCCGCTCCATCCCGGCCGTCTACTTCTGTTGGGTCCTCCTCGCGCTCCCCCACTGCCGCAGCAGAGAGCCCGGCCCCAGCGATGCCTACTCGCACGCCCGCCGCCGCCGCCGCCGCCACGACCACCCTTGCTAACCCCCGTTCAACCCACCGCACCCGCAACAGCAGCAACCGCGCCTCCACCCTACCCGCTCCACGTTGCCCACATCATCCCATTTTCGGTCCGGGACGCAAAGGCGGGCGCGTTCTGGGGTTCCTTGAGCGTTTTCTTGGGTAGTGGGGGTGCGGAGAGCGTGAGGAGGGTTACGCTGCAGCTGGCTGAGGGCGGGGACGGGGGCGCGGGGGGAAAGGCAGGGCGAGTTGGCGAACGTATGACCCTCGAACTGCGCCCACATGGTCTTTTTGACGATGGTTTGATCGAGATGTTGCCGGTGCCCGGTTCCGGCACCTGGACCGGCGACTATGACCCCAGCGTCGTGTCTAGCGTAAGTGCACCACCCCCCTCCCCTTTTTTCCATTTTTTTCCCCGCGTATATACAGCTAACATCCCCAGTACGATATAAGACTCTCCTTCCCCGGCCTTGCACTGGTGGCGCTGGATCGATTCACTTACTCCAGCGTGCCGCATGAGAAGTTATCGAGTACTAAGCTTGCCTCCGGCGACGTCATCACGTTGACTACCTCCGGCCAGGTGGCAGCTCCCGCACCCACTGCTCCTGCAGCTGCACGCGCTGTGTGGGCGCGTGAAGCGTTTACGCGCTGCTGCAGGATGGCCAGTATCATCGTACGGGGACGGGAGTGAAGAAGGGATGGGCTGGGGGGAGGAGGTTGAGGGGTGGGACGAAGATGGGGAGCAGGGGATCGAGGGTCGTTGGGAGGGGGATGGGGGGAAGCTGGCAGACTGGATAGTGTCCCCCGCTGAGAGTGTGGAGGAGTGGGTTCTGGGCTGCGCGGCGCGAACCGAGGCGGTGACTGAGCAGGAGGAGCCGGGAACGGGGGGAAAGGTAGGAAACTAAGATTTGGAGCTGCCTTGGGGGAAGAGAAGGAGGGAGAGGCCATGGGAACGCCGAGAGAAAAATACGAAAGCTTCAGAGGACTATCGGGTTGTGGGACTATATACAATAAAACCATCTTATTTCTACTACGCACGTCCGGCGATTGTGACCTACAACCCGCTGTTCCTAAAACTGACTGAGAACTATGACGTACAGCAGTGCGGGTTGAAAACTGATCCTCTATTGCACTCATTAAGCGTAAGTGATTTAAGATTCCGGGCTTCACAGAAGAACGGGCATGTTGGTGGATGGCGGGGTTGCCTACTCAAATCTCCCCGCTGCAAAATATTTTCTGTTGTCACGACCCTTGACCACTTTCCCTGGCACCCGCAATTACTATTCCCTTTTTCCAAGTCTCAACTCAACCAACTCAACTCAACCGGCCTCAGAGCCAGTTGAGCTTTTCATACTTGGTTGAACTTTTTTAATTTCGTACTTTACCTAAAAGGACGACCCGAAAACCTCAACTCAACCCAACCCGACGCACTTTGATTACCCTTAGTCTCAATAAGGTGATAAGCCGATTCAAGGCTTTTCAGCTGATGAGGCAGGCTGCGCTTATGTAAAGTACAAAAGGTTAGTAGCTAGACAAATAAGATGTATTGAAAGCAAAAGCAAATCCTCTTTCACTTGCAGCTGGGCTGATAGGTGGTGTGCGATATGTACCTAGGTACTTCATTCGATGAGTTGTACATGTCGTTACATGAGGCATGCGCAGAGGCACCCCCACCTTCAGGCGCGTTCAGGAAAGAATCGACCGATCCACAATCTCTAAATCCACCCTACTCTGCTCTAGACTGACCGTAGAGTAGCAAAACTAGTACAGCCTCCGGTAGAATTATTGCGGAAATGTGGCGTTGGAGAATCGCTCTGTTCTCGGCGTGATGGTTGGTCCCTGTTTTCCACAATAATTCTACGGAGATGGATCGAGCCTAGGAATATCACGCTAGGCTCGTTCCCCCTACTCTACCTACCTAGGAGATGGGCACTCAGCGTGACTTATGAAGATGAGAAAGAAGCGGGAAAGTCTGTACGTTGTTACGGTCCACACCAAAATGCTACCTACCTAGAAGAGGACCAATTGTTGTTTAACTACCCCTCTTCGCCAAGGGACTGACAGTAAATAAGTATTGTCACTTAATTCCCGAGTAACTAAATCTTATTCTAGCGGCCCAGTCAACTCAAATCAAGAATATCTATTTATTTGTCGCCCCTAGGACGCTTACGGCTGCCATTTTTTTAAGATTTACGCAAAAACACTACACTAACTGATCCATTTTCTATCATCTGAATTCGTTTTCCATTTTGGATTTTCTTGGGTACCGAAACCTTAAAAAGACAATACACCTCTTCTTTCTAGGCTGGATCAGAACCTCCCCCGGTTTTGGTGTGTTGGGATTCTTTTAGTTTTAGAGATGGGTGTAGATAGCACGCTTCTAACACATCTGTCAAAGAAATAGCTAGTATCCTACTCGAAAACCCGTACTTATATATAGTTCAATATGGCATCCGACATGCCTCCCGTACAGTCCCTAGACGTTGGCGGATTATCGAGTAATGCCATCTCAGACTTCGGTCCCATCCTGGCACTCTTCGGCGAACAGGTTGCGAAACAATACATGAGCCAGTCAATGGGATGGGTTGACAACATCATATTCGCTATGGCACCACTGGGTATTATTACGGCCATTGTCGGAGCAATTCGGGTGGGTGGATCTGGATGGTTAAGAGCAATTATTGGCAGGGCAAGGGAGAATCGTGCGATGGCTGAGGTCGAGTTGATGTCCTCTACGTCACATGAAGTTTGCGAAATGTGGAATGGTCAGAATATCGTCAGGATCATGGGTGGGCCGAAGATTCGAGAGATAATATTTGATGCGAAGGCGATAAAGGTCAACACTCCGAACAGCATTGATCGACATCAAATGCTTGATGGCGTGATCGGAGGGCCGAACACATGCAATCTTTACACTCTAGACGAACTTTATGGCACCGCACCTGACCAACCCAGTAAGTTTACTTGGATTGGACGAGAGACGGGCACTCGAAGTGAGCTGACATGGAGAGGGGAAAAGGTTGGATAAGGAAATGGTTGAATAGTGACCAGAGACGAAAGGCTCCCGGAGATGCTGTAGCAGGTATGTCATAGAATAGTACAGGTCAAGAACAACGATTTTCGGAGCCAAATGAAGCTGACATATAAACCGAGTAGGACCAATAGTCCAAGATCCTGAATCCGCCGCTGAATCACCTGTGCAGGCTACTGAGAAAAACACACCTCAACACCAAAAGCAGGAGCAAATGGGAAGTGCCCCAAATATATCGCTTAATCTTCACAGTCATGTGAACAAATTTGAACTATATCTGGTCGCAATATTCGGGACCGTAGTACAGACGGCTGTTTTGGTGTATGCCCACCAGTCCGATTATAACTCGGCGCTGAGAGAAAGGTTGGAATCAACGCCTGTGGCCTGGGCTTGGTACTGCACTCTTATGGGAACTATTGGAGTGGTCGTTGGGATGTTATGCTGTTCCTACATTATTGATAAAAGCACCATTGAAGAACGATACCCCGTCGAAGGCCACATTATATGGTTACAGAAAGGCGAAACCGTTAATGACCAAGTATTCCACTCCCATGCTATATTCGCAAACGAAAAAAAGTCCAATATCATGACCTCTCGTCGAAATCATAGGCTTGTTGACTCAAATAATATTGATTCGCGTCTCTTTGAATATGCAACCACTGCCTCTACATTGCTTAGCCTCTTCGGATTTATCTTTCAATTTATGGGTCTTCGGGGGATGCATTGGTCTGTCTCTGTTGCTCAGGTTGGAGCAACAATGGTTATGACTGGTCTGAGAGCCATCGTACGTCGAGGGCTTTCGGAATGCCCACGCTCCCAACAGCTACCGCCAGATCATGAGATGGATTGGTTAGCGGTGAGGGTGTCCAGCGTTACTGATAGGGCAAGGCTATGGGGAGCACAAGAGACGACACTCAACCGCCCGGCGGGAAGTCGATGGAGGAACCTGACCTGGCGAAAGACCCAACTCCCATATACGAAAAAAGAAACCGACGGATTTTGGGGACAAGGATGTTACAGTTGGGGCATTATCACAGGTCCAAAGGGTAACGGATACGAGACTCCAATGCTGGACATCTCAGGGCTGCCTGCTGTAGGAAGGCATAGTGCGCTAGAGGTTGTTCAAGCCCGAATACGTCTCGGTTACCTAACAAGATGGCCAGGAGGCTATTCGGATGAAGCAACCTCTGTTGCTGCTGCAATAGAGATTATGATGAATAACAATGTTCTAAGAGATTTTGACCCTGAGGAGAAGGGGTTTTCTTGGTATATGACCGCTCGATTCCAGGAGTTTCCCGAAAATATCAAATTTGCAGTCCATAGGAATAAAGACGGGGAATGGAAAGCCGATCTTTCTGAGATTGAAGCCGTGTTGTCTTTATGGATGTTTTCGGTATTTGAAAAAGAGAATACTGCTCCCAACGAAGACTCCAGCTTGGATGAGAGGGATGTGGGGGGTGATTGGTTGCGAAGTGGTAAAGCATCAACGCGGAAAGGTATTCGGCTTCTTGGTTCTAGCACACCTTGTTTGCGTAGGGATATCAAGTGGTGGACCGGTAATGGCGCCAAAGCGGTGGCAGAGATCGATCTATCTCAAAAAAGCGAAGACATCTCCGAGTCTAGAATAAAAATCAGCGATGATCACAAAATCGTGGGATTTGGAGGGGCAGAGTTAAGTACAGGAACCTATAAAAGCAAAATACTAGCAGAAATCCCTATTATCGAGATTTCATTGGCAAACGAAGTTACACCTCCCCCCACTGGTGCCCTAAACGGATCATCGTCACACCTAAACACCGACAGCACCAATAATCCATCCACACATGTAATGCCACTATCCTCCTCAACAACAGTACTTGGAACAGGAGCTGTTATCAATCTAGAGGTATCCCCTCTTTCCCCTTATAATGTGGTTTCGTCAAGAGCACCTGCTGATAGTGTGAATAATTAGAAGCCCCGGTGTTGTCTTGCGACCATTTCCGAGGCCCCAGTTGCCATGCTTTTTTCGCAGGAAATGTTCTCAGCATTTCTATGGGCCTTTGCGGGGTCCACAAGAACAAAGCAACTCACCGGAAAGACAAGTGTAGTGGAGTCCACTCTGAGTCAAAAAGAACGATGGCAATCAGTCACACTCCAAAACGATAACCTCACCAGTCTAATACAAGAAATCGGGAAGACCGGTCTGGGTACATTCAATGATATTTACATGAGTATCATTCCGCCCTTTAGCGCGAAGGGGAAGCTTCCGGATACCAGTGTTGTCGTGGAGTATATCAATGATCAAGCCAAGAAATATCAACTCGACAGGAATTGGGAGCAAGCTGCGAATATGTACCTTTGGACTTTCAGGGCATGCAGTCTTGGGCCGCTTGAACCGGTCTACACGGCCCAGCACCCGGTGGAGAGCCCAGCGCCACAGGTGCCTGTCTCTTCGGCAGTAAAAACGAATATCCAACACCCGGATTCAGTAACCGCCCCGCCAGGACCCACAACAAGCGTCGCACCCAGCAACAAATCGCCTAGACCAGAGTCAACAGCCCAGGTCAGAGCTACAGCAGCATTCCTTGTGTTTTTAAACTCATGGAGAGCAGAAATTGTCAGGTTCAGAGGAGACAATTTGGAACAAGCACACGACCCTTCCCGAGCTTTGGCTGTACAATTGGCTAGGTATGCCAAGGCCTTACATGACTTTCAGGATGTCAGGATAATGCGCCACCTAGAGCGGCTATATTGCAGGCAAGGCCTCAGTCTCGAATTACTAAAGACCAATCAAGGACTGTCCCTGTCAACCGAGGATCCACCGGGCCCTCACCGCAGAGATAATTTCTCGATATTCGACGATCAGTCCAACGACAATCCACCGGACACCCGGCCAAATGATGATCCATCGGGCTCTCAGTCTAACGATAATACAAAGGACTCTCAGTTTAATCATGATCCATCAGATTCTCAGTTCGAACTCTCAGGAGATGGCACCTGCCATCTAACGCAGCAACATCAAGCCATTTTTGAGTATCTGTTGGAGCCAAGAGTAAATTATCATACCGATAAAAAGGATGTGCTGGGGTGGACCCCACTGCACTATGCTGCCAGCATAGGGTACGAGGAATGGATCGAGAAGCTGCTGAAGGATGGTGCTGACTGGAGGTCGGAGGATCTGGCTGGACGGACACCATTGCATTCCGCCGCCGAGAATAGACGAATACATCTTGAGTGGACGCACATTCGAAGCAGGGTAAACGTAAATGCTCAAGCGTATGATGGGTTCACGCCATTGCATTGTGCTGCAAGAAGTGGGAACGAAGGGATGGCGCAGCTACTGCTTCAGTCTGGGGCTGATTTGCACATCTATGATCGTTCACGAAAGACAGCACTTCATTGGGCAGCATACACTGGATCCACTTTTATAGTCCAGCAGCTTCTTCGTTCTGGTGCAAATCGCGAAGCAAGCGACGAGTTTGGAAGAACACCATTAGAGCTTGCTGCAATGCAAGGATTTCCTGATGTGGTGGAGTGTATGGTGAGGGATGCCACAGAAAAACAAAAATTAAGAGCTATGCATTTTGCTGTTCTCCACGACCGAGTTGAGGTTTTACAGGTGCTTTTTGAGCATGGAACCTGTATAGATGGGTGCACGGGTGCCGAGGGGGCGCTACATATAGCGGCCAATTTGCGTAACGGAGAGATTTCGATCACCTTTTTATCGGAGGGTGAATGTGTTAGTCTTGCGAGTGCGGCTCCAAGTAACCACAGTTCCAAAATACTACATATGACGGTCGATGAGAGCAATAGAGAGATAGCAAATATCATGTTGGAGAATCAACAAAGCGCACGTAGTGCGAGGGGCTCGAAGGCTGCTTTGCATGACGCAATCGAGAATGGCAGGGTAGAGCCAATAAAACTCATGCTCTTCTATGGCGCGAACCCTGATGCGAGTTACGGGAGCCTGTCAGCTTTAGCTATGGCAGTCAGGCAACGCTGCGTAAAAATAGTGAACGTATTATTGAAATTCGGCGCCAATCCGGATGCAGAATATGGCTCGCAGTGTGCATTGCATGCGGCGGTCCAGCAGAACAGCATAGATATGGTGAAGTTATTGTTAAAACATGGGGCGGATGCAAATGGGAGCCGTGGCTCAGAAACAGCATTGGATTTGGCGAGCAGGAAAGGTAGGGTGGATATTGTTCACGTTTTAATGCTTTACGGTGCACGTTATGGCGGACATTGTCCAGATGCACATAGATCTTTTCGAAGCAATTTTGACTCGAACGAGAATGAGATGGGGAGCGAAACAAGCTCTGCTCGGGACGCCACCACCTTGCCCTTCGACACTGGAAACCCGCCCTCCGACACTGAAGACGCGCCCTCCGACACTGAAGACGCGCCCTCCGACACTGAAAACCCGCCCTCCGACACTGAAGACGCTCCCTCCGACACTGAAGACGCACCCTCGATTAAAAATTCGGATCGTGAGCCGTATATCTTTCCCGATTGGCAGAGAGGAACTGGTTATGCTCTGCTCGGGTTAATCGAACATGAGCATGGGAACTCTACCAAGGTCCAGCTACTATTTGATATCGGAGCCAACCCCGATATCGCCGACGGAATGCCGCTTATGTTGGCAATTTCCAAAGAGAACGAAGAGTTAATGAGGCTTTTGTTGAAACATGGCGCAACACCTGATAGGATCGAAGATTGGGGCCACCGGCCAATAATACGTGCTGTAGTAAAGAAAGGAAACATAGCACTAGTGAAAATACTGGTGGATAATGGAGTAAACCCCTGCCAAGAAGATTACGAGAAGCTTATAATTGAGGCCATCGCCGGGCATCATGTGGAGATGATTAAGTTCCTTATGGATTACAACGAGTTCGTTACGGATGGCAACGGTCTAAGAACCGCGGGGGGGATGTGTGACCGCATAGGATCAAGTGCAAACCGCACGGGAAACGCTGAAGTCATCAAACTAGTCTTCAACTACATTACCGTGGACCCGAGGTATACTGATGACGAGAGCTATATGCCTCGTATTTCACCTCTCACCAGCTGAGGGCTTTAAGTGGTGGTCGCACTTTCTAGCGCATTTGATGTGAATGGAACCAGCGGTCGAGAGCTATGTGCTATGTGGGGAAGACCAGAATGAAATCTGCTAGGTTAATAGGTTACTAGATGTTTTCATATCGCTATACATCTCCTTACTTTCACTTTTCTGGAATATCACCTGGAGCTAAGTACTGTTTTCATGATATTTGGATTGCACTTTTGTTATTATTTTCATGTAAGGTTTAGGCTAGATATTGGACTCTGGATACTTTTGTATGTACACATAGATATATCTATCTAGCAAATTAAGCTTGTTGAAAGAGGGGTTGCATTCTACGGCTTTCTGTTGGGGTGAGGTTAGAGTTAAGGTTAGCGCTGACGGGGTGCCCACTGCTGGAGTGACCGTACGCCAGGTATACTGAGAGCGGTGCTGGAGGCGCCATACGGTCCCTGTCTTGACGGCGCTCACCGAACACGCATTTCCTTGCACCCCGGGAATCGTAGGTTTTTAGGTCGCAATCTCACGAAACGCATAGCCCCGCTAGTGAATAACCCCGACCCTGACCCTGACCCCGACCTCGACCTCGGCCTTGGCCTCGACCTCCACTAGTGCCTGAGCCTCCGCTAGGAGCACCGCTAGCACCTCCGCCACCGCATCCACTAGTACCTCTACTGGCGCCTGCGCCTTCGTTAGTGGCACCGCCGCTAGCGACACATCCACTAGCGGCAAATCGAGCACCTGCAACTCTGCTCGCAGCACCAAATCAAAAACCAAATCAACACCTCCACCAGGAACTCCGCCACCGCCTCCGTGAGCGGCGACTCCGCCGGCAGCGACTCAGGCAGTAGCACCATATCAAGAGGTAATTTGACGCCTAATTAGACTGCTAATTGCACCAAATTCTAGGGCGAATGCGAGTGATAGGCTCTGACCCGGCGAAGGTGAGTGATATTCTATGACCAGGAAAGGTGAGTGATAGTAAGTGACCCTATTTTATATCTAGCTGCTGTCCGTCCTCTAAAACTGTTTTTCTGAAACGTAACCGGCTCCGACTTGGCCAATAAATATATCCAGATAAGCATTATTTATTTACGACAGATGGAACCAATCTATGGGTTTTCCAATGATTATCAAATTTGCTTAAAGCTGAGTCGATGAAATACACTTGATTTGCATTGGGGATTGCCAACTATTATCACGGCCCGACCGCCCCCAGCTTGCCTGGCATCTCGCAACTTCCAGAATCGTGTTGATGGCTAGAAGATTGGTGTTAGGTTGGGATTGATTGCTCAGTTTAGAAAGTACTCAGCTACGGAAGTAAACGCTAGACTCTTTGAGGATTAGGTGACAGAAAGAAGTGTCATATCTTAAATCAGGTTTCCATTACTTTCTTTGGATTTCTTTCAGTCTAGGTCGTATGAATTGGTGGTTGCGATTTGCTATAGGTTTTTATTCGAGACTTCATCCTCCTCTCTTCTACTTCTTTTTCTTTCTTGTTTACGAAACGTTACCTTTCCCTCGCAACATCAGAATTTCCTAACAACAATACTTTTCACCTGCAAAACAATAAGAACTTTCTTGTAACATGATCCTATATGTTAGTAGGCCATGTAATCTACTGATAGTTTATGACAAATCTGTTTGTAAAGTTATTCTACTCTAGTTCTATGCTATGAATATTGTTGTTATAAAAAACATCTGTCACAACACTTGATTTGCCCTCTGGTAGTGCAATGTCGAACAGGATTTTGAGGCTGCCTGGGAACCGTCGCCAAACAATTCCGGATTCCGTAGCTACGGATTAAATAGAAACACTGAGTCCATCGCCATCATCAAGTATGTAGATACAGGGCCTCGTGGTGGTGATAGCAGGGGCATAGGTGGTGGTTGTAGGCTGTTGGGTAAGGTAACTTCCTGTGAGTCTTGCTGACCTATCCTGATGCACTTCCGGCACCGCCACTCACCGGTCGGGTACCACAATCGATACCTGCATGGTACAGGAAGAACCATCGCGAGCCCACGATAATGACGGCGCTCAATATTTAACGATACCGACTTTCCCCATCCTCCGCTTCTATGGAATGCATGAATTTAGATTCTGACCTCCGGGCCACTGAATGAGGTGAATCCCACTCCTTGACTCCGGTGTATTTTCTTACACTGACTCAGATTCTGACTACCAGATTACCATCTTGATGTGTTTTCTAACACTAATTTGGATTCCAATTTTAAACCACGATATTCGCAATACTTGAAACCCAATATCTGAGTGACGATCCATGACTGACATTCCATATTCTGTATTGTTGCAGTCTAGTAAGGCAAATTCGGACAGGATTTCGAGATTGGCCAAGAACTGTCGCTCTACAATTCCCGATTCCATGGCTATAGGTTGAACAAAATGGCCCGAGTTCATCCCCATCGTTAGGTATGTGGGTACAGGGGGTCACGGTGGTGATGGCAGGGGTAGAGGTGGTGGTTGTGGGATTTGGGTACAGTAACTCCCTCTGAGTCTTGGCAACCTGTCCTGGTTCACTCCCAGCACAGCCATTCACCCGGCCAGTACCACGATCGGTGCCTGCATAGTACCGAACGCACCATCTCGAGCCCATGAGCATCACGGCGCACGAAATTCAATGATGCCACGTTTCCCCATCCTTTGCTTCGATGGAATACATAAACTTCGGATTCCGAACTGCGGGTTACCGTATTGGGCGAATCCCACTTCTTGTCTCCGCTGTGTCTTCTTACGTCAACTCGGATTTCTGACCTCCAGGTTACCGCCTGGTGTGTTTTCTAACACTAATTCGGATTTCAATCTCAAACCACGCATCCGCAATACTTTCAACCCAATATGTGAGTTACGATCCATGAGTGACATTCCTTATTCTGTATTGTTGCACTATAGTCTTCTATCTCGTATTGTTAGGGTTGGTCAAAATTACTGAACAAATGGATTACTTCTGGTAACACTGGATTATATTTTTCCGGCCCACAAACTAAATTTTTTGAACCATGTCAGTTTTATCTGAGAGCCGCTAACCTCGAAACCTAAAGAAAATTTTCAAATATAATCATAAACTAACTTCTAATATATAACATCGACAACTTACAATCCTAACAAAACCGATAAAAACCTTTTGCAAACACGATCCCGTATGTCAATATACCGCACAATATACAAAAATCTCATCGCACATCTGTTTGTACGCTAAGTTATTGACACTTTGGTCCCTGAATTGTGAACTCTTATCCCTCCGAAATCCCTTGCTCAACAAAGGAAAACAACCTTCGTGACCACAGCAAAATACTTATACCCTGGCATACCCAATCTCCTTACGCCCCCCTACACAACCGAGCACTGCAGGCAGGAAAAGAAGACTTTCACAAGTCTCCCCTACCCTCAACCGATACAGGATATCCATCATGTCCCAGCAAGATTTCCTGCACTTTTGCTTTGTGAGAACCCTACCCACAGAGATTTTTGCCCCCCAATGTTTCGCCGAAACCCATCAAGTTCAATCAACTCAATCTACTATCATCGAACAAATTTAACTGAACAATGAACCATTCTTCATTTTCGCAGAACACGCCACATACAATGAACAATAAACACCCTGATATGACTATATCTACTCAACGATTGTCCTCCAGGAATCAAACACCAGAATAGACCTGAACTATATGTTATGGGTAGTTAGTAACGCTCTCACTATCGCTATTGAATGTATCAAACAAAACACCAACCAGATTAACCATGATAACACTGCCAGGAAGGAACTAATTTTCCAACGAAATGGGGCTCTGAAACACACCCTCGACATGCCAGCAAAACAAATGTTCGAAATAACTAAGAACCTTGACATAATAAACGGGAAACTCCACTGGCTACAACACCAAACCTCCTCAATGAACCAGACCCAACAGAACGATTCCAACCAACACAGACCGATCATATCCCCTCCAGCTCCAGCTGCAGGCCGACTAGCCCCATCATACAAAGGCAGGAAACTTGAAATATCTGTACCCCCTGCCCAACCTAATTGAGCAGCGAACACGAATCATACGCTGTCGTCGCTGCCCAAGATACAGGGACTGAATTCACAACAGTCACCAACAAGCAGAAACAAAAACCTAAAGGTGACCCACTGTCTAAACCAGAAATCACAAAAATCAATGGGGAACTTTTTATCTAGACAAGAAGGGATCCGCTAATCACACCCCCCTGATGTCAGAACCAAAATCAACTCCAAAATTCAAGATCCTGACTGCCGACTCATCGCGAATTTGAAAACGAACAAAAATAACTATATTATACCTCTTTCTGGTGGGGTCAGCTTCGGGTTACGGTCAGGTTAGGGTCAAATTTTGTATGTGCAAACCTTGTCAGTCGCGCCGTATGGCAGCTATTTGACATGCTATTGACACCTCCCAGCTACCGTATAGCAGGTATTGGATTGATACTGACGCTGATAGACCTGCCAGTGATGCTGACTGACCAGCCGTACAGCAGGTATTTAATATGCCAGTGACGCTGACTGACCTGCCAGCGAACCTGGCAGACCTACCGTACGGCAGCTATTCGCCCTGCCAGTCATACTGCTCCAAATCATAGTTCCAATAGGCTCTGAATAGGCAGCGATTCTGCACCAAAGCATGCACCAAGACATATAGCAAATAGGCTCCGAATAGGCAGTGAATCGGCAGGGATTCTGCAGCTATTCTAGATCAAAGCATGCTCCAAAGCATGTTCCAAATAGGCTCCGAATAGGCAGCGAATTGGCAGCGATTCTGGACCAAAGCACGCATCAAGGCATGTAGCAAATAGGCTCCGAATAGGCAGTGAATCGGCAGCGATTCTGCAGCTATTCTAGATCAAAGCATGCTCCAAAGCATGTTCCAAATAGGCTCTGAATAGGCAGTGAATCGGCAGCGATTCTGCAGCTATTCTAGATCAAAGCATGCTCCAAAGTATGTTCCAAATAGGCTCCGAATAGGCAGCGAATAGGCAGCAATTCTGGACCAAAGCATGCACCAAAGCATGACCAAAATAGGCAGCGATCTTGCAGTGTATAGGGCTCCAAATGGGCAGCGATTCTGCAGTTATTCTGCAGCGAATAGGGCTCCCAATAGGCAGTGATCCTGCAGCGATTCTGGACCAGAGCATGCACCGAACAGCCAGCAATGCTTCAGAGAATAGGGCTCTAGATAGTCAGCGGCTCTCCAACAACCCTGCAGCAAATAGGAATCCATATAGGCTGCGATTCTGCAGCGAATAGGGCACCACACGGCACCTGATTGCCAGCCCCTTCCACCAAATGGAGACACTCCCCCTTCCACCGCCATGGCCTGCAGCACTGCCGGCGCCTGTATGGAATCAAGCTCCGACCCAGCCGGCAATTGCAGGTATTTACCTCTGGCAGCAGGGACCAGCGGGAGAGGCCAAGTGATCCTCCACGATCCACCCACACCTTCCTCGCCGCCTACCTTGACCACTGCATCGGCGCCTACCTCTTGCCTGTATCAGCAGATGAATACGTATTTACCTAAGTCTGTGTTTCGATGCCTGTACTGACACCACCGCAGGCTGAAAATCAACGCCCAAGTCAACGTCAAATCGAGAGTTGAAATTCGACACCAAGTTGTTAAGTAATTGTAGTAAATATACCCATCTCATTACTTAACTGTGAGGTCGGCGGGCAGGGAGTTTAGCGGGCAGGAGGGTAGGCAGCGCGCCGGGTAGGCATGTTGGCAGGCTGAACTGGAAATATGTGCCTGTATCACCTACAGGTATAGAGCATCGAGCACTACGGCCCTGGAAGTGCTTTTATTAACCCAACCGACGTTCTGCATCTGCGCTTTAAGGCTGTTGCGGGTATTAGTGTAGACTTTAGGTGAGGTGAGCAAACCTACAGTAATCTTTGCCTTGTTCACCTGAGTCATATTGAATGACAGTGTTGGGGGTCTCTCTTTAGCTTGAATTATTATACTCATTTCTGATGGGGTGAACTTAGGGTTAAGGTTAGCCCCCCCCCATCCCCAAAAACACGGAGACCCCTATAGTATGCAGTTCTACGTGCCGTACAGTCCCCTTCACACACTTCTCTTTTGATATATAGGGGACGTACGGTTGACTTGCTTTTGCCTCCTAGAACAAGCGTCGTGAGGCGTTTGTTTTACCTGTGTGGATGCATTGCATCCTGACCGAAAGCAAGTTTGCACCTGCGATACATACAAATTTGCAAGGTTTCACTACTTTCTCACCTATAACACTCACCTCCACAGCTTACACATCCATAGTCCGGGCTTGCACCACCACTTTACTGCCAACAAATCTACATCAGTAAAAAACAATAGAGTCATATATAATTAGCTGTCAAAGGTGCACTAATCCCACTAATATGGGCTTTCCATGCTCCCTGTCGTTTCCACCTACCATGATTAAACAATCTCTGAGATGACCAATCATGTTTTGCTTATTCGGGTGATCTGAAATACGATATATGCCGTAACCTAGTTCCGATTCCTTGGGCAGTGGCGAATGAGATCAAATTTGACAGATTATACTCATTTCTGATGGGGTGAACTTAGGGTTAAGGTTAGCCCCCCCCATCCCCAAAAACACGGAGACCCCTATAGTATGCAGTTCTACGTGCTGTACAGTCCCCTTCACCCACTTCTCCTTTGTTATATAGGGGACGTACGGTTGACTTGCTTTTGCCTCCTAGAACAAGCGTCGTGAGGCGTTTGTTTTACCTGTGTGGATGCATTGCATCCTGACCGAAAGCAAGTTTGCACCTGCGATACATACAAATTTGCAAGGTTTCACTACTTTCTCACCTATAACACTCACCTCCACAGCTTACACATCCATAGTCCGGGCTTGCACCACCACTTTACTGCCAACAAATCTACATCAGTAAAAAACAATAGAGTCATATATAATTAGCTGTCAAAGGTGCACTAATCCCACTAATATGGGCTTTCCATGCTCCCTGTCGTTTCCACCTACCATGATTAAACAATCTCTGAGATGACCAATCATGTTTTGCTTATTCGGGTGATCTGAAATACGATATATGCCGTAACCTAGTTCCGATTCCTTGGGCAGTGGCGAATGAGATCAAATTTGACAGATTATACTCATTTCTGATGGGGTGAACTTAGGGTTAAGGTTAGCCCCCCCCCATCCCCAAAAACACGGAGACCCCTATAGTATGCAGTTCTACGTGCCGTACAGTCCCCTTCACACACTTCTCTTTTGATATATAGGGGACGTACGGTTGACTTGCTTTTGCCTCCTAGAACAAGCGTCGTGAGGCGTTTGTTTTACCTGTGTGGATGCATTGCATCCTGACCGAAAGCAAGTTTGCACCTGCGATACATACAAATTTGCAAGGTTTCACTACTTTCTCACCTATAACACTCACCTCCACAGCTTACACATCCATAGTCCGGGCTTGCACCACCACTTTACTGCCAACAAATCTACATCAGTAAAAAACAATAGAGTCATATATAATTAGCTGTCAAAGGTGCACTAATCCCACTAATATGGGCTTTCCATGCTCCCTGTCGTTTCCACCTACCATGATTAAACAATCTCTGAGATGACCAATCATGTTTTGCTTATTCGGGTGATCTGAAATACGATATATGCCGTAACCTAGTTCCGATTCCTTGGGCAGTGGCGAATGAGATTATACCTCTCTCTGGTGGGGTCAGCTTCGGGTTAGGGCCAGGTTAGGCTCAGGTTTTGGATGCGCAAACCTTGTCTGTCACGCTGTACAGCAGGTATTGGATTGACAGTGACGCTAAGAGACCTACCGTACGGCAGGTATTAGACATGCCAGTGACCCTGACAGAGCTACCGTATGACAGGTATTTGATGTGCCAGATACAGTGGCTGACCTACCCTACAGCAGCCATTTGAGATGCCAGCGACCCTGTCAAACCTACCGTACGGTAGTTATCGGATTGGCAGTGACCCTGACAGACCTTTCATACAGCAGGTATTTGACATTCCAGCGACCCTGGGAAACCTACCGTATGGCTGGTATTTGACATACAAGCGACCTTGATAGACCTACCGTACAGCAGCTATTTGATATGCCAGCGACCTTGAAAAACCTACCGTACGGTAGCTATTTGACCTGCCAGTGATGCTCACAGACCTGCTGTACGGCAGCTATTCGATCTGCCAGTCATACTGCTCTAAATCATATTTCAATTAGGCTCTGAATATTTTTTTTTTTTTTTTTTTTTTGTTTAATTCATTAATTGAATGCAACTTTACAGTTATGGCAATACCACTGAACTGCCCCTTCCCCTCCGCCTCCTCTCACTTGTTTCTGACATAGGAAATGAACGCCCCAGAGCCCTCTCTTATTCTATTCCTCGTTTCCCGCGTCTTTCAACGTCCCCAACCCGTACCCTAGTTCCCTTCACTCCTCTTCTTCATTCTCGTCTTGTCCGTTCCTCTCACATCTCCATTTAACTAATTGCTTCCAAATTTTTGTAGCTGCTTCGATAGCGCTTGCCTTCCAAAGGAGTTTGACAACCGTATTATTATACTCATTTCTGATGAGGTGAACTTAGGGTTAATGTTAGCCCCCCATCCCCAAAAACATGGAGACCCTTATAGTATTCAGTTCTACGTGCCGTACAGTCCCCTTCACCCACTTCTCCTTTGATATATAGGGAACGTACGGTTGACTTGCTTTTGCCTCCTAGAAAAGATGTCGTGAGGCGTTTGTTTTACCTGTATGAATGCATTGCGTCCTGACTGAAAGCAAGTTTGCACCTGCAATACATACAAATTTGCAAGGTTTCACTACTTTCTCAGGTATAACTCTCACCTCCACAGCCTACACATCCATAGCCTGGGCTTGAAAAACCACCTCTCTGCCAACAAATCTAGATCAGTAAAAAGCAATGGATTCATATATAATTAGCTGTCAATAGTGCACTAATCCCACTAATATGGGCTCTCCATGCTCCCTGTTGTTTCCACCTACCATGATTAACCAATCTCTGGTATGACCAATCATGCTTTGCTTATTCGGGTGATCTGAAATACGATATATGCCGTAACCTAGTTCTGATTCCTTGGTCAGTGGCGAATGATATCAAATTTGACAGATCATACTGTGAGGATTCCCCCTTTATACCTCAGCAGTCGGTACCTTACCCGCTACTTTGAATTCCACCTTCTGGTTGCATCTACTATTGGATTTAGATACGTTTGCGACACCGCTGTAGGAACCAAATCAATGGCTAAATTGAGTTTCAAATAGCTGTACAACGGAGATTTAATTGACATCTACTTGGTGACAAATTGTGTACTAAATTACCCTGTATCGATAGCAAGTAGGCACCGAATTGTATACTAACTCAAGTAACAAGTTTGAAACAGAATTCTTCACAAAACTGCAAAAAATGAAGTTAAATCGGGGACTGGAAGGCAACAAAACTAGTACAGTAAAAAGTCCACTGTAGGAGCAGACAAACAAAAGTGCTCCGCTCTAGTAGTAGAATGTTGGACAGGATTTTGAGGTTGCCCGGGAACCGTTGCCCCACAATTCCCCATTCCGTGCCTACGGATTAAACAGGCCGCCCAGAGTCCATTGCCATTGTCAAATATGTAGGTACCGGGGGTGGTGGTCGTGATGGCAGGGGCGTAGGTGGTGGTTGGGGGTTGTTGGGCAGGGTAACTCACTGTGAGTCTTGGCGGCCTGTCCTGAAGCACTTCCGGCGCCATCCCTCACCGCTCGGGTACCACGATCGATGCCAGCATGGTACCGAAAGCACCGTCTCAACCTCACGATCATGACGGAGCTCGAAATTTAACGATGCCGAGTTTCCCCATCCTCCGCTTCGATGGAACACATGAATTTCGGATTCTGACCTCCGGGTTACCGGATTGGGCGAATCCCATTCCTCGACTCCGATGTGTTTTATTATAACGACTCGGATTCTGATCTCCAGCTTACCGCCCGGTGTGTTTTCGAACAGTAATCCGGATTTCAATCTCGGATCATGATATTTGCAATACTAGAAACCCAATATGTGAGTGACAATCCATGACCAACATTCCATATTCTGTATTGTTGCACTCTGGTAGGGCAATCTCGGACCGGATTTCGAGGTTGGTCAAGAACCGTCGCCCTACAATTCCCGATTCCGTGGCTATGGGTCCAACAGGACGCCCTGAGTCCATCGCCATCGCCAAATATGTAGGTACCGGGGGTCGTGGAGGTGATGGCAGGGGCGTGGGTGGTGGTTGTGGGCTGTTGGGTAGGGTAACTCCCTGTGAGTCTTGGCGGCCTGTCCTGCAGCACTTCCGGCGCCGTCACTCACCGGTCGGATACCACGATCGATGCCTGCATGATACCGAACGCACCGTCTCAACCTCACAATCATGACGGCGCTCGAAATTTAACGATGCCGAGTTTCCCCATACTCAGCTTCGATGGAATACATGAATTTCGGATTCTGACCTCCGGGTTACCGTATTGGGCGAATCCCACTCCTCGACTCCGGTGTGTTTTATTGCACCGACTCGGATTCTGGTCTTCAGCTTAACGCCCGGGTGTGTTTTCTAACAGTAATTCGGATTTCAATCTCGGACCATGATATTCGCAATACTTGAAACCCAATATGTGAGTGACGATCCATGACCGACATTCCATATTGTGTATTGTTGCAGTCTGGTTTTACATATCTCCTGGTTAGGGTTGCTCAAAATTTCAAGAAAATGAATTACTTCTGGTAACTCACTGGATTATTTTTGCTGAGCCACAAACTGAACTCTTTTGAAACATTTTAGTGTTGTCTGAAAGCCGCTAACCCCGAAACCTAACGAAAATTTTCAAATATACTTACAAACTAAATTGTGATATATAATATTAACAACTTACGATTTTAACAACACCGATAAAATTTTTTACAAAGACGATGCTGTGTGTCAATAGACTGCAGAATATACTAAAATCTTATCGCATATTTATTTGTACGGAACCTTATTGACACAATTGTCCCTGAATTGTGAACTCTTATCCCTCCCTAATTACTTGTTTAATAAAGAAAAACAATTTTTGTAACCATAGCAAAATACTCGTAACCTGTCATACACAACCCCCTTATGCCCCTCTACCCCACCGAGCCCTGAAGGCAGGAAAAGAAGACTTTTACAAGTCTCCCCTGTCTCCAACTGGCTCGGTATATCCATCATGTCGCAATAAGGCGTCCTGAACTTATGCTTTTTGAGAATCCTAACAACAGGAATTTTTGCCCCCCCACAGTTCGCCGAAACCTAACAAGCTCAATCAACTTAATCTACTATCATCGAACAAACCCAACTGAACAATGAATCATTCTTAATCTTCGCAGAATCCACCTCATACAATGAACCATACTCACCCCGATATTACTACATTTAGTTAAGGTTTGTCCTACAGGAATCAAACGCCGGAATAGACCTGAACTTTATGTTTTGGTTAGATTAGAGCAGGTAGTCATTGCATTACTATTATTTCAAAGTGGAATCAAAGTACTAAATTGCTATAAAAGAACCCGGTACCTTTTCAGAAAGTGCAGTAAAACAATTAATAATGATGATTCGGTTGAGTGCGGAAATAATTGTAACTCCAGAGGATCCCTGTAACATGAATACAGCGGCGCAGATTTTCTCGTCAAGCATTGATTTCTAATTGAAGATATTGCGAGTGCTTGTAGAGCACTTCGGATATTCCTAACAGTTATCAGAATGGCTTCCTACAAGTACCCCTCCAGTGCAGCACCTCATGTACTAAAACGCCTATGACTCCCAACAGGATTTGAAGAAGATGGAGAAATTGATGGGTGTGAGATATCTTCCTTACTATTATACTCATTTCTGATGGGGTGAACTTAGGGTTAAGGTTAGCCCCCCATCCCCAAAAACACGGAGACCCCTATAGTATGCAGTTCTACGTGCTGTACAGTCCCCTTCACCCACTTCTCCTTTGATATATAGGGGACGTACGGTTGACTTGCTTTTGCCTCCTAGAACAAGCGTCGTGAAGCGATTGTTTTACCTGTATGGATGCATTGCGTCCTGACCGAAAGCAAGTTTGCACCTGCAATACATACAGGTTTGCAAGGTTTCACTACTTTCTCAGGTATAACTCTCACCTCCACAGCCTACACCTTCATAGCCTGGGCTTGCACCACCACCTCTCCGCCAACAAATCCAGATCAGTAAAAAACAATGGAGTCATATATAATTAGCTGTCAACGGTGCACTAATCCCACTAATCTGGGCTCTCCATGCTCCCTGTGGTTTTCACCTACCATGGTTAACCAATCTCTGAGATGACCAATCATGCTTTGCTTATTTGGGTGATCTGAAATACAATATATGCCGTAACCTAGTTCTGATTCCTTGGTCAGTGGCGAATGATATCAAATTTTACAGAATATACTGTGAGGATTCCCCATTCATACCTCAGCTGTTGGTACCTTACCTGCTACTTTGATTACCACCTTCTGCTTGCATCTACTATTAGATTTAGATAACTTTACGAAAACCGATGTAGGAACCAAAGCAATGGCTAGATCGAGTCCCAAATAGCTGTACAACGGAGATTTATTTGACATCTACTTGGTGCCAGATTGTGTACTAAATTACCCTGTATCAATAGCAAGTAGGCACCATATTGTACACTAACTCAAGTAACAAGCCGGAAACGTAAATTTTTACAAAACTGCAACAAAACAAAGCTAAATTGAGTGGAGGGAGACATCAATGCCAGCACAATAGAAAGACCACTTTAGGAGCAGTTAAAAAAAAGTCGTCAGCCACCTAGGGTTAGTTAGGGTTAGTTAGGGTTAGTTAGGGTTAGTTAGGGTTAGTTAGGGTTAGGGTTAGGGTTAGTTAGGGTTAGTTAGGGTTAGGGTTAGGTAAATGAGGAACAAAGATCTCGAGAAGAGCTGCAAGATAGTGCCGACAGTAAAGGTATGGGGTACTCAGTTACTGTTTCGCTGTATGATGAAGCTCTTCAGGGCAGCAGCGATGGTGCGCTTATATACATAAGATCGCGCCAAGACGCGGGATAGTATTGCCCCGACTCCGGGTCGGAGTCGGGCATTCTATTAGCCCGCTTGTACGGGTGGGGGTACACCTCATTACAAATACAATGTATTACTAAACTGCCCGTAAATAGAATAGTGTGGGTACACTTACTCAATTAGGGTTAGCCTAGGGTTAGGGTTAGGGTTAGGGTTTCGAGCCTGGTGCTACTATTAAAGTAACCCCCCGAAGGGGACGGTGTTTCGAACACCGTAGTCCAGGTCATCTAGTTGCCTTCCTTTCCGTAGCTCAGGGCTATTGGATTGGATTTGGTCAACATCCGATTCTAACATAACGTTAAAACTGAGTGACTAATCATGTTCTAGAGATATCCATCGTCCCGCTAACGGGGGTCACGAGTCTCTCCTACGCAGTGCCAATTTGTTGTTGCCCGGTGAGGGGCTTCAACGGTTAAGCTCCGCATCTCATCGCTCAATAGAATAGCCATAGCCTATTCGTTGCTGCGAATCTGTTCACGATCATGACGTTTACTCAGCTCCGCTGTCGTTCCCATTGCGAAATGGTACTAGAGGTTGGTACATTATATCGTCTTCATCAGTTGACCCATCGTCCTCCCGACTTTGAGCGGCGAATAGGTCTGCGAGGTCGTTTGCACCCCGGTCAACAATCTCTCTGAAGTCATCAATGTGCATTCGAGAAAGTTTGGCGTTAAGAATAGACACGTCGTCTTGGAGATTACGTGTTCTCTTGTACGATATTACAAACCTTTGATCACGGATGGCTTCTGCGAATGTGCGATCGGTGGTATCCGTCGCTATCAGCTCATTCCATGTCTCCAGTATCGTAGCCTTGACACTGTTAATGTCAACTCCATTCCATACGTCATTGTACTCCGTCTTGAAGATTATCGGGGCGAGCCTTTGTGGTTCAGATTCTTTTTTATCTTTGGCGAGGCCCCATCTCTTTTCGACTTCGTTTTGTGTCCAAGAATGTAACACTTGACGAGGATATCCACGCGCGGTGAGTAGTTCCACGTACTCTGCTACTGCCGTTTTGTAGAATTCCTTCCGAGACGAGCAGGTGGCTATCCGGGTTAGTTCTCCTTGAAATCCGGCACGTTTTACGGTGATCGGATGTGAACTTTCCCATGGTATGCGCATGAAGTGATTGAAGGGTTTCCTGAAGAGTTTAAAGTCCACGCGGGTCTCTCCAGTTAAGATATCGATATCTAAGTCGAGGAATGGACTAGGTCCCTCGCCTTCGCGCATTATGGCCCATTCGACTTGGAGTGTCGGGCCTAGGTTGTGCTTATTCAATATAGCTCTGCATTGCTCCAACGAGTCTGCTTGAATAATAGAAAGGATGTCATCGATATAACGGCAATAGAATAAGACTCCATTGCCGTTGACATCTTTCTCCAGAAATTTACTCTGGTTATCGAATTCATATTTCGCTGCATAGAGGTTTGCGACGTCTGGGGAGCAAGCAGCTCCCATGGCTAAACCTTTCTTCTGCGGGTAGAATTTGCCATTAAATTCCATTACGGAAAATTTATTGACAATCGATATTGCACGGTGGATTAAATCACGTCGATTGACTAGATGTTCTGCGAGATAATCCGGGAACTCTTGAAGTAGCGTGTAGACAATGTCTGCAGCGTTACTAGGTATATTGGGGTACATCGCTACGACGTCCCCTGTACATACGTAAATATTACGTACAGTTCCTCTTGCAGGGAGGTTGACTAACCCCAGCAAATCTACGACATCCCGGGTGCTTTGGGCTACCCAAGGGATTGCTTTAGTCGTGTCTTTGAGTTGTACCTGCACCCACTTTGCGAGTGGGGATGTTACCCATGAATGTCCAGGACAGATGGGCTGTATTTTCCAGGGTTCTTTATGGATCTTAGGGATTCCATGGAACCTGGGTACGTCCGCATCATGTTTCCACCTTTTAAGATATTCATGTTCTTGGGCGGGTAACACCGGTTGTGCGGCTTCAATGAAATAATTCATTTCAAGTCCGACTTCGTGGATGGTATTAGCCAACCATTGGAACGATCCAGCAGTAGTAGGGACGTGACGCCGAAGCATCTCGCCATTTACCGCATCAGCGTAAGTAATCCAGTCTCGAGGACCTTCGTACTCACCGACTCTTACTGGATCAAGTTCATAATAGTTGGCTTTGTCTTGGAGTAATTTTTCAACTTCCGTGACATACCAGTCGCGTCCAAAAATGACCGGGCCTAGGTTTTTATCGCTTCCTTTGATCATCAACTTGTGACTTTCTAGGAATTCGGAGAGCTGCTTCCACCGAGGACGACGATCTCGGTTTGTTCTGGTATTGAAGGGTTTGACGCACATTGAAATCAATGTTTGCCTGCCGCGATCAATACCCCTCTCTAGCTGTTGGCTCATTTTGGGTGGATCTTTTCGTTCCCTAGGGATCTTAAAGTCCGGGTTCCACGTTTCATCATCTTTTTTGTCACTTTTAAAGAAATAATATTTCCAACGCAAACGGTAGGTAAAATCATTATAAGCCTCGGTAAGGAGGTCTTTATTAAAAGTAACTGGATACAAATATTTCATATTGACTCCTAATTCATAGGTTACCCAATCGGGTACCGTGATTCCTTCCTGCACATGTGGACCTGGCCAAAACCGACGAAGATTACTAAATCGATTAGAATTAGCTTTCGCTGCCAGCACTGTGTTTTGTAGGTAAGGGGGGAGCCGAAGTATTTCATCCGGGTAAGAAGAAGGGTTTTCGAAGCTAAATGGGAGAGCTACTAACCTCATCGCTTCGCTTTCTTCTCGGCACCTTTTCCGTCTGTTGAAGGCTTCCTCTTGTGGCTCTTCGTGGACGACGCTGGATGTGGAGCGGATTGGGTTTTCACCTTCTCTTTTCCTTTTCCTTTCGATTTTTTGATCCCCTGAGGTTTGTTTCCCTTGGGGGCAGCCGGTTTCTTGACCTATAAATGTAAGCGGCGCAAAGTCAACAAGGGGTCACCCTCTCTTACATTTTTGGTCTTATGGGCTTGTTTTTTGTCCTTCAAGAGGATCCCCTTGATGAGTCGAGAAAGTCTAGCTTCCTCGGACTCAGGGGTTTCCTGTGCCACTCGAAGGATCGTACGCTCTTTGAGAGAAACTTTCTTCTCAAGGAGGTAGTCTTTGTTTGCCTGCCTCGTACGTGCCATCTCAAGGACACGTACTGCCAATAGAGGGGCAAGCGCTAAGGCCGCATCCCTTTCTACCAACAAAAACTGGGGAATCTCCATTTCTCCAGCGATATCCCGTTGGTCTCTCGACTCAGTTGGGGCATCGCCTTGATTTATGTTGACGTCCTCCTGTCCGGGCGCGACCCGTGTTGGAGCTTGGCACTTAGGAAATCTTTTTTAACTGCCGCACGCAGCAGTTCGTCCAGATTTCCCAAGGAGTTTAGGACTTGTAGGTATTCGAGCTCTGCCTCTTTCTGCTCGATGATGGTTTGATGCAGTCTGAGGGCGCACTCTTGTTGGATAGCGGCCATATCCCGAGCCGCCTTCTCCTTTAATTCCGTGGGGTATAAGGAGGTGAACTGAGTGCCAACCTTGGATCGCACAATGGGGTTGACGGCAGTCGGGAGTTTCTTCTCGAACAACTGCTTCTTCAGTGCTTTGATGGCGGATTGCACTCCCACGATCTTCGTTGCTGTCTCAAACGCAGACAGCAATACATCGAAGCATCGCATGCGAAAGGAGGGGTGCAAGAGACGTTTGATGTCCTCCATCTTTTCCGCCGGTGGGATGGAGGACAGGAGGTTCGCTAACGGAGAAACGTAGTGATCCTCTGCTTGGTGCCCGTCTTCGTCGATTGAGGCGAGCATAGCGGCATGAACCTGCGCCTGCCATGCTCTCTTATCTAGAGGGCGTTGGTCTGGCCGATGACGTTGGCCTGACCTTTGAGAAAGGGGGGAGCCCTCCTTACGTCCCCAAGTTTAGTCATGGGGACGTCGGCGATGTTACCAGGCAGACGGAGGCCTTGGTACTGGCGGGGGAAGGAGGCGGAGGACTGGCTTTGGGAGGTGGACTGAGTGGACATTGTTGAGATCGGATTTAGAGTTAGGTAAATGGGGAACAGAGATCTCGAGAAGAGCTGCAAGATGGTGCCGACAGTAAAGGTATTTGGGTACTCAGTTACTGTTTCGCTGTATGATGAAGCTCTTCAGGCAGCAGCGATGGTGCGCTTATATACATAAGATCGCGCCAAGACGCGGGATAGTATTGTCCCGGCTCCGGATCGGAGTCGGACATTCTATTAGCCCGCTTGCAAGGGTGGGGTACACCTCATTACAAATACAATGTATTACTAAACTGCCCGTAAATAGAATAGTGTGGGTACACTTACTCAATTAGGGTTAGCCTAGGGTTAGGGTTAGGTTAGGGGTAGGGTTAGTTAGGGTTAGTTAGGTTATTAGGTTAGTTAGGTTAGTTAGGGTTAGTTAGGGTTAGTTAGGGTTAGTTAGGGTTTTAGGGTTAGTTAGGGTTAGTTAGGGTTAGTTAGGGTTAGTTAGGTTAGTTAGGTTAGTTAGGGGTTA